>NC_041395.2:105473500-106073500 GCF_900747795.2 Erpetoichthys calabaricus | reverse complement strand
ACTAGAAATTTGACAAACTAGAGGTTTGTTCATTGAGCTTGTTTGTTTAGCTAATAGCTAAGCTCTCCCAATATCTCATCCAGATCATTCTTAAAGGTTGTCAACCATTCTTAAGTTTTTAAAGATAAACACTACATCTTCCTTGTCACACTCTCTAGCCTAAGCATCACTGACACTGTTCTAAAATGGTCTGAATCCTACCTCTTGGGCAGATCCTACTGTGTATATGGGAGAGAAGAGATGTTAAGAGTGCATCAGGCAAGCACAGAAATACTCCAAGAATCCATGCTGGGTCCTCTCCTCTTCTCTCTATACACAACCTCACTAGGCCACATCATCCAGTCCCAAGAATACTCAGCTGTACCTGTCATTCTCTCCAGAGGTCCACAGGTTCTCAGCTAGAATCTCAGCATGTCTTATTGATATCTCATCTTGGAAGAAGGAATACCATCTTCAGTTTAACCTGGCAAAAATTGAGCTCCTTGTTATCCTAGTGTTCAACACCCTGTTGCTTTAAAGCTTGGCTCATAATCACCAACACCTACCAAGTCAGTACATAACACTGGGGTGATAATTGATGACTAGCTATCCTTCATTGACTACATTGCAACTGTCTCCTGTTCATGCATTATTACTCTGTATAACACCCACAAGATCAGGATATATCTGACGGAGCATCACAATTTCTGGTCCAGACATTGGTCTTGTCACGTCTTGATTGCTCTAATTCTCTACTGGCAGGAGTACTTGCTTGTGTTACCAAGCTGCTACGGATGATTCAAAATGTAGAGGCATGTCTTGTTTTCAACCATCTGAGACAAGCAAATGTCACTCCTCTTCTTAGGTAACTCCACTAGCTTTCAGTAACAGTACACATTAAATTCAGATATGTGATGCTTACCTACAGAGTACTCAGTGGGTCAGAAGTATGTATATGGAGACACTCTTGAGGTTCCATGCTCCTCTTGCCCACTCAGGTCCGCTAATGAACAGCGTCCCTGTGTGGCATCAAATCTCAATCCGGCCTCTTTTCATGTGTAGCTCTGAGCTGATGGTATAAACTGCCCACTTCAATCTAAAATGCTTAAACTCAATTTAAGAAGCATTTGAAGACTCTCTTGTTCTGGGAATGTCTCTTTATTTCATATTGACTTTGATGTTCTTTGTAGCTAAGAAAAGAGTAACTAGTCATCTGTTGTGCTGTTTGGTTTAGAGCTCTTCAGTTGTGATAGTCAATTTAGTAACCATGTCCTGCAACACCTGTTTTAAAGTGGTCTCCAGGCTGATATTTTCTTGATTATCTTGACCTCTTTTGGAAGTTGCTTTGTATTCATGTGTTTGCTAAATGGGAAAATGCAAGTGTGAACCACCCCCTTCCTTCCATCTTCTTTCCTCCCCTTCCTAGTTCCCCACTTTCGTCAACTCTTATGCTCCTCCATTCTTCTCTAAAGCTAAAGAGGAGTTTGTTCATTTTTAGAAGTTGATGACTTTCAAAATTTTGGGATTCTAGTCTTACTCTTTTTGGGCTCAAAACACGGTCTGCAATGAATGCTAAACAGCCTCTCACTGGCTACAGAGGGAAGTAGGGGGTATTGGTATTGTGCTTTAGCTAACTGAAGCGGATTAGCTGACCAAGATAAGTAGAAGGTGTGGGTTAGCTAACATAATTCTTTGGTTGCATTCCGAAATCGCATACTACTGTAGAGAAAAAAAATGTTAAAGTAGTGTGCATGCCTAGGCCACAAGCACTGTTTTGACGTACTGCACTGTTTACTGCAGTAGTTTGCGATGTTGGACGTGTGCTTAACTTTGCTTATTTACTGTAAGACAGCAGTAGCCCTATTACCTCCATGTTTTATGAGCTTTCATGGAAAGTTTCTGAAAGGCCAGTAAAGTGGTGCCTCGTACTTTGAACTTTATATGTTTCAGGAGGCCATTTGAACTTTGAATTGTTCCAAGTCTGAGTCCATTTTCCACATTAGCAATAACAGAAAGTGAATTACTCTAATCCCAGATTATACCCATTTCAATAAATTTAAACAGCAAATACACATAATTTAAAGTAAAAATAACACAATTAAATGCCCTAAATAATGAATTAAAACATGAAAACAATAAATAACACACTTAAATACTGTATAATAAAATGAAAATAGCATTTACTGTACCTAAGTAAGGAATGCTGATGTCCTGTGTGGCTGGTGGAGAGGAAGAGAAAGGTTACTGTTTGGAAAGGGGGTCACCCCCCAAAAACCTGCTTTGTGATAGTCAATAATACAACTTTCCTCTTAGGCTTCTTTGCTTCCACACTCTTGTTGGATGCCATGGTTAATAGATAGGGGATATATATATATATATATATATATATATATATATATATATATATATATATATATATATATATATATATATATATATATAACCAAATACACCAACAATAAAGTTAAAATAACACTTTGGTGCACAACAGATGACGTTTATGCTGGTTGTGTAAAGTGCCATCTGCTGCAGCATTTTTTCACTGCACTCGCAGTTCAAACGTAGAAGCATCGTTTGAACTCTGGGTCAAATTTCTCTTGCATTTAGTGTTCGAACTCTGAAACGTTTGAAGTTAGTAGAAAAAGTAGAAAATTTCTCAAAACATACTCATGTGTGGCGACGACAGCCCTCTTAAAAAGTGCAACTCCATTGCATGACGTTGTGAGGAGAAAGAGACCCTTTTGAAAATCAAAGCACAAAATCTCCTTTTATTTTAATTCACAACTGTACTCAACTTATTTCCGCAAGAGCAGAGTAGTGGTGCTAAATGATACATCTGCAGAAATGAACACCATGTTTATTTGGATGTATACGTGTTGGCTGCCACTCATGTAGTAAAAACAACAAGCTGTGTGCAGCCCTTATATGACAAGGCATGACTCTTG
The DNA here is from genome assembly GCF_900747795.2 of Erpetoichthys calabaricus. Classification (NCBI taxonomy): domain Eukaryota; kingdom Metazoa; phylum Chordata; class Cladistia; order Polypteriformes; family Polypteridae; genus Erpetoichthys; species Erpetoichthys calabaricus. Next base: position 106,070,576 of record NC_041395.2, on the reverse strand, counting down.
TTAAATATGTAGCCATAAGCGCTGTGGCAAAAGGTTTTGTGCAACCATTTTAACTGCAACTATGAATAAGGTATAAGATTAATAAAATAAAGTTTGGTGAATGATAATTGAAACAAAAAAAATCCATCTGTTAATATTAATCACTAATAATTACAACTTTGATATGACATTTCTTGATGTATTTTTGTGAAGAAAATAAGAGCAGGACATGGAAAACATGTGGGATCAAAACTCAAAGTAAGTAGGAGGCCTCTGCAGTAAGCACCAGCTCCAGCATGTTAATCTATGAATTTAGATCTTATTAACAGAGTCTGGCATATGTTAAGTTCATTTGTATTTTAAGGGGGATTTGGTATGGACAAATTAAATGACATATAAAAACATAGATTGGTAGTATTTATCCATTCACTCATTTTCTAACCTGGGGCAGAATTGAGACGGTGTCATTGTCCATCCTGGTAGCACTGGGTACAAGGCAGTGACCAACCACAGTCAGGGTGCCAGTCCATTGTAGGACACACTGAAGCACTCAGCTAAACTCGCTCATATCAGCCCAACTTAGAGTTATAGAAGGCTGGAGCTTACCCCGGCACCATCGAATGCAAAGCAAAAAAACAACCCTGGATGGGGTGCCAGCTCATCACCATTGACATGAACGCACAAGGAGAAAACCCACACGGTCATGGGGAGACTGCATGTAGATAGTGACCAGGCCTGGGATTTGAACCCAGAATGCTGGAATGAAGCAGCTGTGTTAAATAGTCCACTGCTCCATTCATTGTTTTTCTTTTTAAATTCATCATTTACTAAAATGACCTGGAAATTATAAATGCGATGATAAATGCTAAACAGCAGAAGCATAATGTACACTACTGCTACTATTCATTATCTGTCAATGCAAGAAATGGTCAAGCTGAGGAACACCCACCCCACTGTAAAATGAATGTGAAATTAAATTGTCAAAATGTTTTTCTGTTCATGCTATTGGCGGCTCACACTCATTCCACACTTGACCACCTAACTCATTTGTGACGCCTGAACATATAGTTTCAGCCGCTGAAATAATGAGGACCTTTCAGGGTAGTTTGCCAGGCTGATAGCTTAAGGAATGGAGAGGACTGCTCTGAAATGGCGAAAGCCTTTAATTCCATTTTCATTTGCTCCTTCTTTTATTGTACCTAATTGACTAAATTACCAAACATCAAAAGCTTTAGGAGACAGTTAGCCAATGCCACCCCTCAAGTTTCCCATTTATGTTGTTATGTTGTCGGCTTTATAAAATGCACTGATAGAGAAGGAGCTATGCAAAATAAAGACTGATTAATTAATTCAATACCAGTAGTTGCAGCAGTTGAATGCTGGAGTTCGACAGGATCAGAACACCATGGCATAAAGCTGCCAAAGTTTGACCTCTGACAGGAGCTGACTAAATGGAGGGTTACTATGCCAGAATTAAATTGCATGGGGTGAAGATGCAGAACACCAGAATATCATGCAATGTTAGTGCTGTAGAAAACCAAGATCTGAAAAGATGACAGTGTGTATCATTAGATCACATTATACCAAGGTGTTTCAGGATCACACAAGACAGGACAACACTGGTAAACCCACAGGGTGCCAAGATGTTAAGGGATTAGACAGGATAGGGTTAACCTGCAAAATTCTTTCAAATTTTTCAGAATCAGTTTTTATTGGATGAGATATAACAGATCAGGATCAGGAGGTAAAGCTGTATGATCCTAAGATATTACAGGATGAGATGAGGTAGGGTAAAGCTGCAAGAGCCTGAGATGTTAAAGGACCCAGACTCTGAGTGGTGAAGCTGCAGGATGTTAAAATGTTCCCGAAGCAGACACCATAGAGGTAAGAGACTGAGGCGGTACAGGATCAGACTCTATGAGGTTAATACTGAACTCTTACGACATTTGTCACTTTAGAAAAAAGCTACTGGAGAATGAGGTGAGGTGAAACTTCAGGGGACTGAGAAGATGCAAGATTACACTCCTGTGGATAAATGATATTTAGATTTTACAGGACTGAACAATGACAGGTATAGCTACAGGAGAATAAAATGTTATGGGATTCAGTAGAATTTGGGGAAACCTATAGAGCTCTGAGTTTTATTGGATAAGGCAGCATGTGGTAAAGCTGCAGATTGTGATATGAATCAGCTTCACACCTAACTGGGGGAAACGGCAGGATATTGAGATCTAAAAGAATCGAACTCCATAAAGATACTGAAATGTTACAAATTCAGATAGCATCGGGGCAAAGCCGCAGGATTCTAGGATGTTACAGGACCAGACTGTGCCGGGTAAATCTGCAACAAAGTGAGATGATGCAGGATGAGGCCTCAGGTAATAGTAGTAGTCTTCTTTGTTTTTCAGGCTTTTTCATGCTTACATAAGTAAAAATAAATACAGCAAGCTGTCTGCTCCCAGCCTGTGGGCAAAAGCTTCGATGCATTGTTAGAAACAATTATCATAAAACATATGCCACTCCTTTTTACCTGCTACGCTTTGCAGGTAAAAGGAGGGGAGCACATTTTGAAACTCTTTCTCTGTATACATTTATGTTAATGCACAGGGCTGCAACAGCAAATACACAGTAAAAAATCATGTGCAAAAAACATAAAAACATATACTGTAGAGGGTTATCAATCTATATGACATAGATAGATAGATAGATAGATAGATAGATAGATAGATAGATAGATAGATAGATAGATAAGACACTATATGATAGATAGATAAGACACTATATGATAGATAGATAGATAGATAGATAGATAGATAGATAGATAGATAGATAGATAGATAAGACACTATATGATAGATAGATAGATAGATAGATAGATAGATAGATAGATAGATAGATAGATAGATAGATAGATAGATAGATAGATAGATAGATAGATAATACACTATATGATAGATAGATAAGACACTAGATAGATAGATAGATAGATAGATAGATAGATAGATAGATAGATAGATAGATAGATAGATAAGACACTATATGATAGATAGATAAGACACTATATGATAGATAGATAGATAGACAGATAGATAGATAGATAGATAGATAGATAGATAGATAGATAGATAGATAATACACTATATGATAGATAGATAGATAGATAGATAGATAGATAGATAGATAGATAGATAGATAGATAGATAGATAGATAAGACACCATATGATAGATAGATAGATAGATAGATAGATAGATAGATAGATAGATAGATAGATAGATAGATAGATAATACACTATATGATAGATAGATAGATAGATAGATAGATAGATAGATAGATAGATAGATAGATAGATAGATAGATAGATAGATAGATAGATAGATAGATAGATAAGACACTATATGATAGATAGATAAGACACTATAAGATAGATAGATAGATAGATAGATAGATAGATAGATAGATAGATAGATAGATAGATAGATAGATAGATAGATAAGACACCATATGATTGATAGATAGATAGATAGATAGATAGATAGATAGATAGATAGATAGATAGATAATACACTATATGATAGATAGATAGATAGATAGATAGATAGATAGATAGATAGATAGATAGATAGATAGATAGATAGATAGATAGATAATACACTATATGATAGATAGATAGATAGATAGATAGATAGATAGATAGATAGATAGATAGATAGATAGATAGATAGATAGATAGATAATACACTATATGATAGATAGATAGATAGATAGATAGATAGATAGATAGATAGATAGATAGATAGATAGATAGATAATACACTATATGATAGATAGATAGATAGATAGATAGATAGATAGATAGATAGATAGATAGATAGATAGATAGATAGATAATACACTATATGATAGATAGATAGATAGATAGATAGATAGATAGATAGATAGATAGATAGATAGATAGATAGATAGATAGATAGATAGATAGATAGATAGATAGATAGATAGATCCTTTTGCTGTGTAAAGCAGCTCAAACAGGGTGACTATCTCTAGGTTTGAGGTCTGCAAAGTGGGTATGTGGTGGATGTGACTCTGACAGTGCAGCAGATGTTGTGTGAGTATCCTGCTCAAGTGGCTGTGAGCTTCATTGTGACTCAAAAGGAAAAAAAAAACAAGAAGATAGATTAATTGAATTAGATTCTGGAATAATCTTAACAATGCCTGCCTTGCAGATGCCACTTTATTTTTTCCTCAAGACAAGTATAATTATGAATATATTTCACATTTTTCTGACTTCATAAATGCTGATGACCTTTTCCTTTGTGGGCTTTTGATGCAAAGCGCTGCCCTTTGCAATCACATTAGTGGAAATTTCCCTAAAGAAACAGAACTGAGAATGCAGTGCCATTATTTGTAACAGTATCTTTTTTTTTGGACATATTTGTATTAACCCAGGGGCCGAATCAGTAATGACTATTTAAGAATACAGAGAGAGCGAGCGTGCAGATGAAAGTCTAGCAGCTCTTTGTAACGCTGGGTCTGAGTGCATGACAGAAACTCCAAAAGAGAGATACAAAAGTAAACAGTTACTGCTGCTCCCTCTCTGCACCTGCCATTCTATGCCATGTCTGCCAGCTCCACTTGGCACGTGCTGTGCTTTAGGATTAAGGCCTCCCAAATGAGCAGATCACCTGGCTCCGACTCAGAGTGCCGAAATGGCTTCTCTTAAATTTGCACTCATATGTAATTCCTTATTGAAACAGTACGTCTGCCTGTGTTTTGTTAGACTGCCTTGGTGGCAGTTTTTTTAATCTTTGCACATAGTGTCCAACAGATGATGAAAAATCAAATACATGTTCTTTATTTGGAGAAGTGTGGTTTTAGGGATGAACAGGCGGAGAACACAAATAAAACAGAAGTCCAATTAGACGCAGACTGTGAGAAATCAGCTTCCAAGCCGATGCTCATGCTCACTGTCTACAACTTACAATGGCTGATTCATTTTCTCTATGAATTTTAATGTGCAGTTATTTGTCAACATTTTGCCAGCTTGCTAGGAACACTCATCCCTATGTTTTTAAAAGCTGCATTTTACAGAATAGGGTAGTGAGGAGTCAAAGCCTATGCTGTTAGCAATGGACATTAAGAAGGCATTAGGCCAATCTCAGAGTACAGTATATTCACTCGGACACCCACTCAATGCCAGTTTGGAGACATCACTCAACCTAGAAAGCAGGTCTTTGGAATACAGGAGGAAAACATGAAGGGATGGGATCAGAGTTTGAACCCAGACTCCTGGATCTATGAGGATGCAGTGCTAACCGCTGCTTCACCAAGTTACTCAGATGTGAATCAGCAACACTTTGTTTTGGATGGAGTACACTTTAAAGAGAACAGTCTTAGAATGCTGCATACCTGCATTATTATCACTCTTTAATTTAATATTATTTTTATCAGTATGCTGCTGCTGGAGTATGTGAATTTCCCCTTGGGGATTAATAAAGTATCTATCTATCTATCTATCTAGACATATGTGGAGTGCATTGATCAGTGTAAAGGCATGCTATATGAGCAGAACTGTGAATGTGGCAAAGATGAAGATTTATTGGAGCACCAGGAAGGAATGATTCTTCTTTCACGTCTGTTTATTTTTTCTAGATTGGGTTAGTGCCTTCTTAGACACTTTGGATAATGCACAGCTCTTTTTGGCTTCTTGATATGTAGGTTGACTAGTGCTTTCCGCTTGACCTTCTTACACTGAATTATCCTTATAAGCAGAAGTTAAATGGGTGGCACAGTAATTACACCTCCAGGGTTCTGGTCTTGACTACCGTGCCTGTTCACTGTCTGTGTAGAATTTACACCTTCTTCCCATGTCAGTTTCTTTATCTCAAAGATGTGAGAAGTGGAGTGTTCTGAATGGATTTTGGGTGTGTAGTGTTTATTGAAGTGTCCTGCAGTGAGCTTTTTTACTTCATCTGGGGTGGTTCCTACTTGGTGCTCCATGCTGACAAGATAGGTTCCAACACCTTCTGGCTCTGAATTTGGTTAAGCAGGTCTGAAGAAGGATGAATGGGATGGTGAATGATTTTTAAACATACTCCCCTCAGAATTCATGTGTATGGTAGGACCTTAAGAAGATGTAGTTGGGCGTTTGATGATCCCAGATGATTATAGTATGCCTCAAACAAACACTACTCATCACTTAAATCTTTGACCTGGACTACAAAAGACAAGTCATACAGGGGTGGGATGAGTGAGATATACTTAGAAATGAGCTGCACTGTCACTCGGGATATTACAAATACCTGCAGGTCTGCTTAGAGAGCTGCACAGGAAGTACCATGGCTCCATCCACAATTAGGACTTCCCACCCTGTAGTAGATAGATAGATAGATAGATACTTTATTAATCCCAATGGGAAATTCACATTCTCCAGCAGCAGCATAATGATACAATAAATAATATTAAATTAAAGAATGATAATAATGCAGGTGAAAAACAGACAATAACTTTGTATAATGTTAAATGTTAACGTTTACACCCCCGGGTGGAATTGAAGAGTTGCATAGTTTGGGGGAGGAACGATCTCCTCAATCTGTCAGTGGAGCAGGACATTGACAGCAGTCTGTCGCTGAAGCTGCTCTTCTGTCTGGAGATGATACTATTTAGTGGATGCAGTGGATTCTCCATAATTGATAGGAGCCTGTTGAGCGCCCTTCGCTCTGCCACAGATGTTAAACTGTCTAGCTCCATGCCAACAATAGAGCCTGCCTTCCTCACCAGTTTGTCCAGGCGTGAGGCGTCTTTCCTCTTAATGCTGTCTCCCCAGCACACCACCGCGTAGAAGAGGGCGCTCGCCACAACTGTCTGATAGAACATCTGCAGCATCTTATTGCAGATGTTGAAGGACGCCAGCCTTCTAAGGAAGTATAACCGGCTCTGTCCTTTCTTGCACAGCGCATCAGTATTGGCAGTCCAGTCTAATTTATCATCCAGCTGCACTCCCAGATATTTATAGGTCTGCACCATCTGCACACAGTCACCTTTGATGATCACTGGGTCTATGAGGGGTCTGGGCCTCCTAAAATTCACCACCAGCTCTTTAGTTTTGCTGGTGTTCAGGTGTAGATGGTTTGAGTCGCACAATTTAACAAAGTCATTGATTAGGTCCCTATAATCCTCCTCCAGCCCATTCCTGATGCAGCCCACGATAGCAGTGTCATCAGCGAACTTTTGCACATGGCAGGACTCCGAGTTGTATTAGAAGTCCGATGTATATAGGCTGAACAGGACCGGAGAAAGTACAGTCCCCTGTGGCGCTCCTGTGTTGCTGACCACAATGTCAAACGTGTAGTTTAGTGTAGTACGCCAGAAGCTGAATTTCTTGGTTGTTCTGTTGCTCTTGGTGTAGCCATATTGAGTTGTTGTTCTAGAACTGTAACCAGCACCAGTTTGCAGGTAGGGTAAAGCATGGACTTTTTCCATTTGTGTTCCTTTCATGGCAGTAGAGAAGATGAGCTGCAGGCAGATTTTGAACATGCTGCCCACATGGCCTAACTGCAAGAAGTCAAGGTCCCAGTGGGAAACCCAGCAGCATGCAGAAATCATTTTGGTATGAGGTGGCCTCAGTGATGTACACAGGTGTCTCTCTCTTTACATTTCCGCTTCCTAAAATCACCCCACTGGGTATGTCCACTGCTCCCAGAGCTTGTCAAAGCAGACAGGATGCTTTCCTCTCTCAGGCCCTGGCACCTCAAGCGTGTCATCAGTTTTAGGCCTGCTAATTATATGCGGCCAGCACAGACAGCACTGAACACACCAATGGCTTTACAAAGGAATGACATTTTTGACTCACAGCAAACGTAATTCCTTTAATGTGCTTTACCAGAGAATCGCCGCCGGCAGTCCAGCTTTGCTCATTTTCTGTTTGTCACGTCACTGCTATCGATTGTCCTCTCAACGATGATAAAAAAATGTGTAATGTAAAACAGGAAGACTAGTGCTCCAGTGGTAGTGACTGAGAGGGGCATCTTACGTGGCAGCCGAACAGACAGAAATCAGCATTTAGCATATCCTTCTTTATTTTGTGTCCTATGTCGGTCCCTTCTACTCTAAAGCAGACTGTATTATGTGTGTGTTTTTTCGCATGATATGCCGGAGGACACAAACTCGGTGAGGCTGTGCAAACTTCACCCAGAGAGTGGTTGGGTCTAAAATTGAACCCAGGTCCTTAGAGGTTTGGGAAGAAGTGTTAATTAGTATGTCACTGTGTTGCTGCCTTCAATTATTCCTATTACTAATAGTCAGTGAGTTAACTGATCTTTTCAGGTGCTCTGTTAAGATTCCAGTTGTCCCCCTGTCTTGTATTCTGACAGATTTGAGCTTTCTGTTCACCCCACATCCGCAGGGCTTATCCACCAGCATCCCAAAGATGGCCCTGTGTGAGTGAATGTGACATTATTCACAAATGTGCTTAATATGCTGATAACCTGTGTAGGGTTTGTGTATGGTTTGCATCTGGTGTTTCTGGCTGCGGTGGGCTGGCGCCCTGCCCGGGGTTTGTTTCCTGTCTTGTGCCCTGTGTTGGCTGGGATTGGCTCCAGCAGACCCCCATGACCCTGTAGTTAGGATATAGCGGGTTGGATAATGGATGGATGGATGGATGGTTCTGGAGTAAGGTCATTCTGAATTAGGTTTGGAAACAGATGGAGGAATAGATATGAAGCACAAAAGTGTGTGATGCACTGGATGATGGATCAGGGCACAGGCCTTGTATTATATTAAAGGATTGTATTGAAATGAGTAACAAATCCTAGATAGACAGATACCGTAAATAAGGGTTGATCATCGATAGATAGATAGATAAGGGTTGATCATCGATAGATAGATAGATAGATAGATAGATAGATAGATAGATAGATAGATAGATAGATAGATAGATAGATAGATAGATAAGGGTTGATCATCGATAGATAGATAGATAGATAGATAGATAGATAGATAGATAGATAGATAGATAGATAGATAGATAGATAGATAGATAGAACTTTTTAGCTAACAGCCCTGATACAGCACCATTCATCCGTCACATCTTCAGTTCACTTAAAGAGGCTCAATAAATAAATATTCCAAATAACAACAATCTCCTCAAATACACTTAAGAATTACAAACAAGAAAGAAACCTTCTGACTTGGCTAAAGATAAGAAGAGAAGTCTCACTGAGGCATTATGCAGGCATGTTGCTATAAGGTATAAAGGAGCCCCAGTATAGTGTTTCTTGACACACTTTTGCTAAATATTTCATTGGCTGAAAGTACTTGGTGTTAGTGAGTCAGAGAGAGGATGTGCAACATCGCTCATAATGGCTCTCATCTTAATCTTCCTTCATTGTCATTGGAGGTCAGCATACACACATTTTTGATTGATAATTATCAAAATGGTATGTCAAGAGTTTTATTTCTTGTATGTTGTTGATCATGGATGTTTAGTGGGTGATGAAATCTCTTTAAGGAATGGGGTTGCTGTCCAATGCAATGCCAAGTGTGTTGTACAGATTGTGTAATTATGCCCCCTTGACAAGCCCTGAATGTATTGTATGAACGAGTTGCTGATGGAGTCTAGTAATGAGCACCCTGGTTTTTTTGCAGCGAGTGTGTCATCTAAAGTTTAAGTAGACATTGCACTTCTAACTTGTGTCTGTGGTTTGAGGTGGGGTCAGCTCACCATTGCATAGCATACTGTATTGCCTTTGCCTCACTTTGTTTTATTTATATAACAGGAGTGGCCAGTCTTGGCTCTGGAAGGCCATCATGGCCACAGGCTGTTGTCCCAACCACATTGTTAATTACAAACTAATTCTTGTAGTGTGTGGAACATGCCATTTAGTTAGATTTTTGCCCTCCTATTCATTATTCTTTTACTGTGTCAGAAATTCCATCTAGCTTCTATTTAATTTTTTTTTTTGAGAAAATCAATAAAGTGCAGCATAGAAAATTAGAACCCCTCAGTCCTTCAGCTTTTTTTCTACTTTTTAAACACTGCATTAAAACACAGCTGCATAATAAGCACACGCACTGGTGACAATGACATCAGTTTAACTGATTAGCTGGTGTCATCTTTTTATGTGTGATTTTTTGGTTAATCATCTTCTGGTTAATACAAAGAACTTAAAATGCTTGACAAGCAAATGAATTTAAGTGACCTAAAAGACAGACTACCAGTACTGCTGGTAGTAGACACCTCTTTGAAATTTAAAGAAAAGTTAAAATCCCATTATTAATAATTTCAGAGACAGAAGACTGAGAGCTAGAGTGAGCCGTTATGATTAAACAAGTAGGTAAAATAACAGGACTGACATTAAATAAAGAAATTGTTTACCAAAGGTCTATTGAGAACTACCCGCTGTGTTTGCAGTGTTCTCAATATGTACATATCTATCAATCATATGACTTTTGGGATGGCTTTGTATTCAACATTGCACGTCTAAGTGCCTGGACTCATTTCTGACGCTTGTATCCAAGATGTAGATGTAGCCACAGCTTGTGACCATATATGAGGATAGGAACGTAGATCGACCGGTAAGTCAAGAGCCTTGCCTTTTGTCTCAGCTCCCTCTTTACCATGACTGACCCATGCAATGTCTCATAACTGCAGACGTTGCTCCGATCTGCCTGATGATCTCCTGCTCATTTCTTCCCTTACTCATGGACAAGATCCCAAGATACTTAAACTTCTCCGCTTGAGGCATCACTTCATCGCCATCCCGGATAAGGCACTCCACTCTTAAGAATCCTGACCTCAAACTTGGAAGACACTAACACCCAGCTATCCATGGGCAGTGCAGATTGGAGGGAGATTGCTTTTTTAACCTTAATTTTATTATTGCTAAAAAGGAACAAAAGGCACAAAACCAAAATAAAAGCCACTCATTTCTCCTTGCACACTCCAATCCTTATCCTACACCTTGTGCTACCCTGACCCTTTGGCAGGCCTGTTGCTTACCCTGTCGAAGTTGTAAATTCTTACACATTGTTTGCTTCATTTCATGTTTGGTCTTTGCAGCTTTAATTATTATGCGGCTGTGTATTCAGCCAGCAGTTTTTAAAACATGAAAGCCCTCCTGTAAGCATCTTCAAATTGCCAAGCATGATTATTTCTGCTATCGCTTGTTGTCTACCTTCCCTTCATCTCCCTCTGGCGTGAAATCACTGTTCAACTCACTGTGCTGTGCCAGTGTGTACGTTTCCCAGTAAAAACCTCTATGTTGGCCTGTTTACTGCTGCCCACCCTACTCAAGGTTCACTTTTGGCTTGCCTGAGACTTGTCATGTTGCTTTATACCAGAAGCAATAATGGCATAAACTAGAGGGAAATGACACAAAGCAATAAATGCCCTGCTACTCTGTTTAGGCCTAGCGTTCCAGAAATTCAGTACTGTTGTCCAAGTTGTGAGAAGTCTGCTTTCCTCCCTACATCCAGAACTCATTCTTCTTACGTGCTAGCTGTTCAAAGTCCTTTAACACTCTGCCTCCTGAGGCCATATCAATCTTCATGGCAGCCTGTTTAAGCAGGCACTTAACTATCTCTAATGGCTTGTCCTTTTATTGAATGTCTCTGCTGTCTCAGTTTCTGTGGCTTCATATCTGTTTTTCCTTTTTGATCTCTTGCTCCTTGATATATTTTTGGACTTTCGCCTTTATTTTTGCTTATTAGCCTTTAAACTTGCAGCTTTAATACATCCCCTAATGTTGCTTATGTTCCTTTACACCCTCTGAGTAGCCTCCAGCTAGCCATCCACTTTGCAGTTTATTGCCACTAGATTGATTATTTAGAACATTACAATAGTTGTGAGTGACATTTAGCCCCACAAGCTTGTCTGTCCTATTCACCTACTTTGGCCTAATAACATCAAGTTGAAGTATGAATCTCCTTAAAGTCCTGCTCTATAACACACTACTTGGTAATTTATTCTGTAAGTCTATGGTTCTTTGCGTACAGAAATTTGGTTATGAGTGATAAGAGATTTAGTACCTTGACTGTACACAAAACAGGAATCAAAATTCTAAGATGGAAAGAGCAAAACAGTAAAAACTCAGAATCAGAAACATGCTAAATACAAGAAGAACACAATTCCTAAAGTCCAAAAAGTAATCTGATTCCTTGGATGGTTGCTGATTCTTCAAACCTTCTAAAACTGTTCTTTTAAGAGAAAACATGAACAAAAGGAAGCTAAACCCTTTACTCTACCTAAAGGAGAGATCATAACCTAATGAACATAATCATAAACATAACATGAAATCACTGCTCTGCATAGTCTCCCTGCAGGTCGATAAATGTCTTGTGTCATTCCAGTAACTTCTACATTGCTTGGGAGTAGAAGCTTTTCAGCTCCTCCTGAATCCACCCCTTCCTTAACCTCATCATCAGAGGTGAACCTGCAACCGCGTAGAGCCTCTTTAACTGGACTGAAGATGTGATAGATGCATGGTGCTAAATCAGGGCCGTAAGCGGGATCTGAAAGACGTTCAAACTGCAGCTGCTACATTGCCTCCACCATTGTGATGGGGATGTGGGTTGTCATGGAGCAGCAAGACTTATTTTTGGTCTCAACCTCCATCCTGTTGCTTGTGCAGGTTGGTAAGCTGTTTGGATATCCATCTTGTGAAAACTTTACAGTGAACCAAGTCATCATGCACTATGGCATGTGTAGATCCATAGCTGATATCCAACTGTGCACAACAGCGGACAATGTAATCCTTTGGTCTTTTCTGATGAAGGCTTTCGCCATGTGTGCGTGATGTTGAGGGTCAACCAGATAGAGCTTCATTGGTTATGCTTGTTCTCCTCGATTTAAACCTTTCTACCCATTCATAAACATTTTGTTGAGTCATGCTGTTTGTTCTTGCACACTGAGGCAACATCCTTTGGTGAATTTCAGCAGGTTTCTCTCCCTCTACCCAAAGAAATCTCACTATAGTGCATTCTTAAACAATGGTGCAATCCTGCAGCGGAGCGTCCATGATCTTGGCTTCAATTAGACTATCAGCAGAGCGCTGCACTGTGAATATTCGAGCTATCCATAAACCTTTGGGAATGTGTTGTATTGAATCAGCTTCTATCGGCTGCAGCTACTGTGGAAGTTTCAAATTGAATTTACTTTTTTGATTTATCCTTGTATTATCTTATTTATGATCATGAACTTAGAAATAGTGTGACTATATTACCGATCCCCACTTTTTGAAATTTTGTAAAAAGGAGTACGTTTGACTCCTCGTATCCCATTAGGAGGTGAACCCCTGGGGTTATTTGATGTGATGTGTACAACTTCAAGTCCTTCTGATCAATTTTGCTGAGCACATCTATTGGTTTAATCTTTATCATAAGGGTGTAATTTTGTGCACAAAATATGGTGCAAAAATGGCCTAAAAATGAAGGTCTAGTCCAGTGATTCTTAACCTTTTTTGAGTGACGGACACCCTTAAGAATCTGATGAAAGCTATGGACCTCCTTCCTCTGAAATATTCACATAAACACAACTTTGCATGCAATGAATATAATGTATTATTTGTCGAGATTTGATTGTCTCATACATATATTACATGCAGAAAAAATGATTAAACTTTAAAGTAAACAATCTAAAAAAAACACTCCTTTTATATGCAAAAAAGTAATGGCCACTCATTATAATTATGAAATACAACCCTCTTGTGCAAATTAAAACAGATCTACTACTACTACATTTACTCTAAATCAACAGTACCAGGCTGTACTGTGAATTTAAATGTTAATTTTTATCTGACCCTCACAGACCCCCTGATACCCATCCATGGACCCCCGAACCTCAGGTTAAGAACCCCTGGTGTAGAGGGCCAAAAATGAGGAGGAAACCCTAAATTGTTTACAGCCTTATATACAATTAAAAGTATTTTAAAATTAATCCCAAAGAACAGAGGCAGACAGTCTAATGATGCTGAGTCAGGAGAGATTTTCTCTTTTTAGTTAAAATTCTTTCTGCTGAGTTTTGGACACAACCCAGGAACTAAACCTGTTAAGGAACACTTCTAAAAACAGATAAAGTAATTCAAAAGCATACATGGCTAGCAGCGCTCATCTCCTCATGCTGGTGGAAGTGGTCCACGTGCAGATAAATCTGGAGGCCCAACTGAAGGTCCAAAGGAGATGTGCAAATTGCTACGATTGATAATCATATTTACGTTTTGCATACTTTCTCTTCACATATTTTGACCTTTTTTGCACATTTATAGGTTTTTAGGGTTGCAGAATTCAATTCTGATATTGCTTTCTTACTAAATTATGGTTTCCAGATATTTATGAATGATGTTTATGCATCTTTTTTGAATGCCACCTTGGTTTTCTTCCATAACACCATAAATGACATTGATAGAGGACACATCATCTGATGTGGTGGGATGGCGCCCTGCCTGTGGATTTGTACCTGCCTTGCACCCTATGTTGACTGGGATTGGCTCCAGCAGACCCCCGTGACCCTGTGTTAGGATATAGCAGGTTGGATAATGACTGACTGACACATCATCTGATGTCATTGACGCAACAAATTGAAAGGTTGCCTGCAAATTAAAAGACAACAAATCTGTGCATGTTGTTGTTTGTGCTCTTTATTTATAGACCCCTTTTTTCATTTTTTTCATTTTCAAATCTGTTTTGACAAAAGATAAAAGGATCTCTTGGTAAATTTCTGTTTTGCTGGTTTTCTTGACTTCCATTATTCACAATTTGCTCCTTTGATAACACAAATGCGGTGGCATTAGCACCACTTCCATTGTAGAGTCAATTTTGTGATCATAAGTAGAACTAGAAGTACTGGGTCCTTTAAGTAACCTGCCACCTAGTGGCACCTGAGGACACTGCATGCATAGATCCTGGAACTCTGCTGCCTTTGTGTCGGAGATAACATTTACTTTTGTACTGTTTTTGCTTTCTCATGGCTACTTTCACTCTGTTGCTGTAATGTTGTGTGTTGCTAGGCCTGTGAGTCATGGACTATGCGACATTTGACACATTCATGGTCAGCTATTTAATTGTTAATATAAAGGGAAGGATCATATTCTTGTGCAATCCTTAAAAGAAAACACACTATGCGAAAGATAGTCAAGTTTTGACCAGTGCTTGCTTTGTGACCCCAACATTTTTTTTGCTCGTCAATTTTGTTCACTGCACTCTGATCTCAGTGTATCAACCATTGCCTCTCTGAATTTGCACTTAAAAGGAAATACAAGAAATCTCAGCCGCTTAGCTCTTCTCTTCTGTGTTGATCTGCTGCCATAGGGTCGAGACAGTAATGACACTTTGCTTGAAACATCTCACGCTACACTCATTTTGTTGTTATTTTTGTTTTCTTTTGACTTGCATTTTCTACCCCACCACTGGGTGGATCAACCCGTATGACTACCTACCAAATATGACGTGCTCTAAAGTAGACCACATCCTCAGCTTTTCTTCCACTTTAAAGTGGGGGTCATTTTCATGCTTATTGGGTTTAACTGATCTGTTTCTGCGAAAGAAAGCTGAGATTCTGTTATGGCGCCATTCTCTTTACACCTTGTGCATGTATTTTGTGTCAGGATCATGCAGCAGTCCACTCTGTGGAGTCAAATGGGGTGCACACATTCTGTACTTTTCCTTTTTACCACATTTTCTTCCTCATGCTGAGGTGACATTTTGGGCATTTGGAAACTCTTGTCCTTTGCAGACGAATAACCTCACATGAAGAGATTCAGTTCATCCTCCCTAAATTCTCAGGGCACTCCACCATCTTCTCACTCCTGACCGAGGAGGAGTGCCTTTGAAAATGAATGGATGTATTATTTTTTTCTGCAGCTATCACTTTTGAGATCGTGGCCTTGGTACCAATACATCTTTATTTGCACTTGGCCCAGAGAGATTTTTTACATTGTCAGCTCTCTCTGCCCTCCCAGCTAATCATCTACAATCCAGGCGGATAAACACACGCCGACTCCACTACTTGGCTCCTGCCTCTGCTACATCAGTGCTGGCAGTCCCAAGTGTAGGGCAGTGTTCATCTTCACTAAGATTTCTAGAGGACTTTGACTAGCATCGCAGAAGAAAGCCGTGCTGTCTCCATCTTCAGGTACGTGTGAAGTGATGCTTTTTCAGCTCAGCCCTCTACCCTAATCACACTTAAGTCAACAGCGGCTCTGAGAAACTGCGTCTAGGGACTGCTGGCATTCTCCTGCAGATGGCCTGTGCATGCATGGCAGAGAGAGATGCCTGGATGGCACACAATGCTTTCTGCCTTCTTTGCATGGGGAAGCAGCGAGTGAACATGGTTAAGAATCATTTGACAGGCAGGCCTGATTTATTAGTCTAGCTGAGTCAATGAGAGTGTCTGCCATCCGCCAGGTGGATTGAAGGCTCAGGCTGCAGACGGCTTTACAGCTGTGCGCTCTGTGAATGATAAATGAGAAGGAGACTTGCTGCTTTTGACCGCCCACCATCACATTCTTCTTCTTCAATTTTTTTTTTCTGTCAGTCTGCACTACACTATTTTACATTTTGGCTTTATGTCTCGGTGAGCATGGAGATGCTGCTCATTCTCAGCTGCTTTTCTTTTTAGAGATGGCCTCAAGGAGTCAGAGACTTCAGGCGCATGTTATCTCAGGCTTTGCTCTTTTTAAGAACGGCGAGAAGGAACAGGAAAAAAAAAACACAAAAGGGCAGAGAAAATAATAGAAGAAAAGCAAGCCCCCCCAGGCTTGTTCTCATGTAAAAGCCTCACCATCCATGTGACAGACAGAACGTCTGTCACTTGCACTATGTTAGTGACGTCACCACTACCTTCACTATGCAGTGAAAAAACGACACAAGCCATTACAGCAAATGGGACCAGTGACTGTGGCAGTGAGCCGCCAGGGCTCACGGCTGAGTGAAACGTGATATATTGTGTTCTCTGACATGTTCTTTTTTTAGGCTGCTGTGCATTCATTCAGTAAATAGAAAGTGTGTCCATATCTATAGGTTGTTTGTTCCTTCAATTTTAAACACCCTAGAGGGACAAATGGTGAGGTAGCACAAAAGTCAAATGCTTGGGGTGCCAACCAGGCAAAATCCAGTTTAATTCCAACCAAAAAATAAGAAAAATAATGAAAAATACGCACTAGCAGATGCTCTTAAGTAGGAACAATTCCCTTCAATCAGTCGCACCTTTATCTCTTGAGTGTTTGCTATCACGATCAGGTCTGAAAAGAGACGCCTTTTTGTGCCAGATGAAGCAGAGAGGGGTGGACTTCCTTGGCTTCATTTCCCTCAAGGGGCGGTTTCTTGAGGTTGTGAGGGAAAAAGGAGATGGGACTGTTGGCAACAGCGCCCCCTCTCGCCCACATACCTTAGGTGAGCCTGGAAGGCTGCCCTCTGGCACACAGATGTGACAGCACTTACACTCTAGGGCTAAGGGATATGGCCTCTAGATATTTTTCGTTTATTGTCAGGTGGGTTGTCATTTACTTTCCTGACATCATAAAGCAGGAGCTATAGGTACAAAGACACAAAGTTAAAACATTCTTAATAACATAAAAAATTTTGTTTAGCTTAGGAATTTAATTGAAGACAGATTAATACCTCCACACTCACAGGATTTTTCATGTGTTGTCATAAATGTAAATTTGTTGGGTTTTTTTTCCACTTTACGTATTAGATTTTGCATGACGTTTGTGTGTACTTCCCAGTTTAGGAAGTCAGAGGCGGATATAAAGGCCTTTTACTTGAAAATGAAATGCCTTGAGATTGTTCCTTTTGTACCACCCCGTGACAACCTGCACTTGCATTTGTGTTTGTCCTGCTCTTCTTAAATCAGACTGACTTTTGTTTTTGTGGCATTGGTTTTCCTCCCACATCACCAAGATCTGTATCTTAAGTTAACCTGCATCCGTAAATTGGTCATACATGAATCAGCGCATGTGGGTGTGAGAGTGTGGTCACCCTTCGGATAGGCACTGGCTTCCATTGACCGTGAAATGGATGCATGGGTTAGAAAATGGTGAACAGATAAATAGGTTGATATGCAGCAATGTAACTTTGTATTTCTGAGTGTTGTTGTTCATATTTTCTCCAATGCTGCAGACTAATACCACAAGTTGTGATCACGCCTCCCCATTACTGGTTATCAGAAGTTCTTCATTCGATTTTTAACCTCACTGTTCCGACTCCAGGTCAAGTGAAGCCTTTAGCGTTTTCCGCTGATACTTCTCCAATATTGACCAACTAAAGCTCTTTGAACATGGTTGACAAATTTGCCATGATATTTTTGTATGCAAGCTTATCTTTACCATTGATCAACCCAAGTGTTGTGGTCTTATCTTCAAATTTATTAATGGTGTAACCATGAATTGGATAACTGAGTAGAGAAAATGGACAGACTGTTGGCAATGTGAAAGTGTGACAATGCTGGCATCTCATTAGCACCACATTTCTGTCACTTTGGAAGTGAAAGTGGCAGCTGACTTGATGAATGTTGTATACTATCATCTAGTAGGTGGCCACTATCAAATCAAGTCTACAGATGACAGACAAACACAAAGGCACAAATCACGTCTTTGAATGAGTGATATGAAGGTGTAGTGTTGATCAAAAGAGGTGATGAAAAGAATGAGGAATTATATGAAAAAGAAGAGAAGAAAAATATGAAATCAGAAAGAAAACATTGGTTAGTGTGTGTGTTCATTTCTGTTTCTGGGTTTTAAAGCAGGCTATTTCAATTTAAAGAGTGATATTATTGTAATAAGTTCAATTTCACATCTCTTCTGGCAATTTATTTATTTTTCTAAGAAGGGAATACTAACTGTTCCTCAAATATTAGAATGGTAAGCATATATTGATTAAAAATAGAATTATTATTTCTTATTATCCATTCAACTATCCATTTTTAAATGCACATAACCCAAATCAGTTTTTTTAGAAAGAAAATATCTAAAGAATGTTTATTTATTGCCTTGTGCCTAATATTACCGAAATGACTTCTAGCTTCCTCTGACACTAAAATTGAGTGAAATGGGCTCAGTAAGTGGATGGACGGATTATATCCATTTCTTACTCACAACTTATCATATTGTCCATTTTAGTTTTTGGGTGGCAGTTATATTGTGTACCTGACCTATTATATATATATTTAAATACGTATATGTGTGTGTATATATATATATATATATATATATATATATATATATATATATATATATATATATATATACGGGCGCTCTGGTTTTCTCCCACAGTCCAAAGACATGCAGGTTAGGTGGATTGGTGAATCTAAATTGGCACCAGTGTGTGCTTGGTGTGTGGGTGTGTTTGTGTGTATCCTGCGGTGGGTTGGCACCCTGCCCGGGATTGGTTCCTGCCTTGTGCCCTGTGTTGGCTGGGATTGGCTCCAGCAGACCCCCGTGACCCTGTGTTCGGATTCAGCGGGTTGGAAAATGGATGGATATATATATATATATATATATATATATATATATATATATATATATATATATATATATATGTGCAGGAATGACAGTTTAAGACAGCGGTAAGTATTTTGGGGCACAACCAGGTCATTGCCCAAAGACAAAAAAAAAAAAGAAAAGAAGAACAAAATAGTGCTTGTAGGCTCATGCCCCATCTGCAGGGAATCGTAAATAACACTAGGTTGTCGAATCTTTAGCAGAGCTCCGTTTCACAGGCTGTTCTGGCCAAAAAGTGATGCTCATTTTGGGATGCCTGGGATCTTATTGCAGTGAGACAGGAAGAGGAAGGGCAAAATGCCTTCACCTGGCAGCTTCATGGCACTGTGGGGAATGAAGTAGTGTTAGAGGCAGTGCCCCCTCTCATCTTTGCGGGTTAATACCTAACTCGGCTGATCTTGCAATGAGGTCCTCCAATGCACATGTGTGACTATATACAGTATATATACACACACAGGGTTGGGCAAAAGTAGGTTTACAGTTGTTTGTAGGGAAAAAGACATGCAGTTTGTTATTATTATTATTATTTATTAAAACAATAGCTTTAGTAACTTTAATAACTCAACACTTACATTAGGTACAATCTCATCAGTACACAGATTGCCATCCTCATTTACTCACAACTGCAAACCTACTTGTGCCCACCCCTGTATATATAACATGCAAAGCTGACTGACTCATTCACTCACTCACTCATCAATAAAAACACAATTTCCTGTGAAATCAGACATTGTCATGCTGTTGATTTTCAGATCTGTAGGTAGAAGAAGTCATCAAGGGACAGCGCCATCCCTCATCTGGGTGTTGAATTACCATCTGATGAACCCTGAGGTTGCCTCCCAAGCGCACATGTGTGATAGTATCCACTATGAAAGAACATTTCAATATTTCAGAATTTAGTAGTGAAAAGCCTTCCACAGTAGAAAAGCGAAATTCTCCAAAATTTCAAAAATGCCATTAAATATTTTTTTGGAATTTGGTGATTTTTTTACATGTGGATATTTGTCGGTAATAGTGCTGTAGAGAGTGGGACATTGTAATGCACCATTTCCCCCACTTCACCACAGAGCTGACTGCACTTTCACTGCGAAACGGGAAATGCCTGTTTATGTAAATGTGGGAGTGAAGTGAAAGGAGCGAAGTTCAGCAAAGCTCAAAGAAGATGCGTTTAGCAAATGCTTGCCAGGTACTGAGGCTTTGAGCATAGTCAGCTGATCCAGTAAGAAAGACATTTATTATATATTATCCTCCCTTTCATCTTATCTCCAAACTTGTGCAGATGTCGACGTGTGGATTATAATTCCCATCAGCCAAAATGATTTCATAAGCGCTCATCAAGTTTAAATAAAAGCACCTGACAAACGTGACAAGTCACCACAGCTAAAAAACATATTTGAAGAGGTGGTGGGGGGTGTGGGTGTGGGGGGTTCTCCCTTTATGAATTGGGCACAATTAGAAGAGCATTAGTGAAATGAGAGCAATTAGAAACTGTTAAAAACATTGGGTAATGTTGTCGATCTATTTGGCAGACCACTGGAGTATCACATGTGGCAATAAATCTGAGGTAAACTACATTTTTTTTGTCAGTAAATAACCTTGCATTTTTGAAAAAGTCAAAATTTTGTCTACCTATATATTGTTATTAAGCTGACAATGCTAATCAATGATCAGCATTAGGCACTTTTTGAAGTTAAAAATAAAAATATGGGCGGCACGGTGGCGCAGTGGGTAGCGCTGCTGCCTCGCAGTTGGGAGACCTGGGGACCTGGGTTCGCTTCCTGGGTCCTCCCTGCGTGGAGTTTGCATGTTCTCCCCGTGTCTGCGTGGGTTTCCTCCCACAGTCCAAAGACATGCAGGTTAGGTGGATTGGCGATTCTAAATTGGCCCTAGTGTGTGCTTGGTGTGTGGGTGTGTTTGTGTGTGTCCTGCGGTGGGTTGGCACCCTGCCCGGGATTGGTTCCTGCCTTGTGCCCTGTGTTGGCTGGGATTGGCTCCAGCAGACCCCCGTGACCCTGTGTTTGGATTCAGCGGGTTGGAAAATGGATGGATGGATGAATAAAAATATGGAATCAAAAAAGAAAAACCACCACAAATTCACTGATGGAGCCAAGCCTCAATTAAACAGAACACAGCACGATTTTTTCTACAACTGATGGACATTCTGTTTTTCAGAAAGTGATAAGAGAAGAACAGGACTGTGCTCTTGAGCGAGTAAAAGTAATTAGTAACTTCTGTTTTTGTTTTTATTGGTAGACATTTATTTAAATCCTCTGGATATTGTAGGAGTACTGATTTTAGGCTTTAATGCTAACAGAGAGCTGATTTGTAGGAGTTTTTATCTTGAATGAATCAACTTTAAATCACCTTTGTAAAAGTACTGAATTGCACTTTAATACGGAGTTCTGCTCCAATCTCGTTTACACCAACACCACCAAGGACTGTATGTAGGATGTCCAACAGTAAGCTGCTCAGGTGAACTAATATAACTCCTGGTAAAAAAATGCAAATATTATACACAGAAAAGTATTTATTTACATAGTACTTCTGATGCATCCAATTAATCAGTGGCACTATAAGTGAGACCCATTGAAGATTTCCCAGATAACACAACTAGTCCAAATATCTTTCTTTGTTAAGCAGCCTGATTCTGAAAACTGTGAGAATTTCCTAAATCTGCTGCCTTATAAGAATTATAAGGCATTTGACTGTAGCACAGTTGCCATAGTATTAAACAACCAGGCCCATTGTATCGCCTAATAAGTGATGTTCTTGTTCCACATCTGTCTCTGCACTCTTCCTTGCTACATCTTAATGACTGCAATAAAGATGTCTAGTGCTTTCCAGGCAGCGCCCGAAAATGTGTCTTGTGCCAGTCTCCTGAGTTAGTAAACTCCCCTTTCAGATCTTTTATATTTTATTTTCTCACCTGGGTGAAATAAGAGTCGAACGTGCAGAGTGTGAGCAGCAGTTGCACTTGGCTTTATCATTTGCCTCAGAGCGCTTGGCTGTCATGGTCCAAGTGGCACCCCGTGCAGTGTTATTGTGCCCGCGGGATGGATTGTTGTTTCTAAAAGCAGAAATATGCAATTGCGTCAGTTATGAGAGTGAAATTCTGTTCTACAAGATGAACTCCAGGTAAGAAAAATCAGCCAGTGGGGTTTTATAGAACAAAATAAGCATCTGGATATTGATTGAAAATTATTTTTATAAATAGAGTAAACCCTCTGCATACATCATTAAATAAATATATAGACACTGAGTCTGATTTTTGTCATCTGTGAGGCCTGAAGACGTCATGGTACATGACATATACATTTCCTAGAAATCCTCCTTGGTCACAATGTTCTTTGATAAATTTAAATCTTTGCGTATAGCTGCTCCCAGACATGCTGGGTGGCATTCACACAGGGCCCTTGGGGTGAAAAGATGCCTGACTTTTAAATGCTTCCTTGGCAACATGGCAGCACCACCTTGCCCCCGACCATGACAGATAGCTTAGGCAATGAATGAATGGAAGTGACAGCACCATGTGAAGACTAAATTCTGATAGACATAGACAGATTTCTCAAGACAGCTAGAGTAGAAAGGTCACTGTAGGGTCTTCGCATGCTGTATGGATTTAGTTACTGAATGACTCACACATTATGGGATCTCAGAGTCCAAAGAGTCAGTTCAGGTCTTGTACAACAAAAAGCCTTAAGGAGACATAATTGAAGAAGACCTCACCCTTACATTTGGCTTGTAGTGTGGAAAACTTACCCCATGATTAATCACATTAGTTACAGGAGATATGCTGACTAGAAGAAGGAGAGTGTGTTAGGTGAGTGGCCCAGTCCCCACATTTCTTACCTCTGCGCTTTTAGTAATGCATCCCAATTTCGGGGGTGAGGATGAGGGGTTCATCGTTTGGAGCATCCCTTTTCCTTTCCAAGGAAAAGTTCTAAACCTCTTCTATAGGTGGGCACAGAAAAACTTCTGACACTGAAAGTGACCTCATAATAATTGTCCTATCTCATCTGTTATGTAGGGTGACAGCTGACCTGAAAAAGGACACACAGCCGTGCTTATGGCGAATGTTAGTTTAAATTTAGATGGGCAAATTTTGAACAAATATAGAGCAGTCTAAACAAAATATCATGGAATAAGCTTTTGGGTGTAGAAACAATTGAGAAGCAGTGGAACAAGTGTAAATATGCTTTACATATCATGCAGGACAAGTTCATCCCCAGATCTGGCAGAGATAAAATATTAATGAAAACTCTGCAGTGGGTAAATAAGGAGATAAAAAAGCTGCAAATTAAAGAAAGCTGAATAAGGCATACAAGACCGATAACTCCAGCACTAATCGTAGGGTGAATGAGAGCACAGGAGTAATGGTTTAAAAAGATACAAGGGAAGCTAAAAGGTAGTTAGAAAGAAATATTACAGAAATGGTGAAAATGACCCAAGAGATTCTGTCAATACTTTAGTAGTAACAGGATGGTCAAGGAGACGGTGAAATGTATCAGGAACACTAAGAAGAGTAAACTATCCTGACAGTGAAATAGTGAAAGCTCCAAACTTACATTTTTCTGAAACAGGAACTACTAAGAAGGTACTGAGTGACATGAGAATTGTAGACGGAGAAGCACTGCTTAGATTAAATCGACAGAAATCTAATAAATCATGAGGACCTGCTAACATTTATCCCAGCATGCTGAAGGAAATCAGAGTGCATATATAAACCCTTGACACATATTTTTCAAAAGTCTGTGCAAATTCTTCAAGACTGGATAATAGAAAATATTATCCCATTATATGAACAGAAAGATCAGGCAGATCCAAATAACTATAAAGCAGTAAGCTTAATGTGCATCAAGGGTAAATTAATGAAAGGAATTATTAAAGAAAAGATCGGACAGCACTTGGCAAGAGCAGGAGTTTTAGTGAACAGTCAGCATGATTTCTGACGAGGAGGTTGTGTTTTGCTAATATGCTGGAATTCTATGAGGAAGCAACAAAAGAATAAAATGAGAGGGGTGTGTGTGATATCGTTTATCTGGAGCATTTGATAAGGGCCCACATGAGAGGTTGGGCATCAAACTAAAAGATGTGGGAATTCAGGGTGTAGTGTGTAGATGGGTGTAAAACTGGCTAAAACACTGGAAGCAAATGGTGATGGTGTGAGGAACCTTCTCAGAATTGAGTGATGTTAAAATTGGCATCCTTTAGGAGTCAGCAAATGATCTGGAGAGATATATTAATAAAAAGCCAATTATTATTATTATTATTTTTGCTACATGTAAAGCTTGTGCTTCTTCACCTTCTTTAAATTGAATCATATTCAGACCTGGTAAATGAATTGGTAGTAATTCAACAGAATGACTTCGACTGTGCATTGGCAATTTCATTAAATGCAACCGCTTTCCATTGCACTGACGTACCAAGTTTCTAAATATGCTTGAAATTCGTCCTGAGGCTGTTCTTTGGATACATTTGTGCCCTTTATGAATGTACTTGTAGATGTACTTAATACTCATAAACGAAACACAATACCCGACATTAATATGACAGTTGAATCGTTTGAGCAAATACAGGTTTTACGGTACAATCATTGAATTATCGATCATCACAATTTTAACAACTTTTGTTCCGTGATAAGTGTGTTATTTGTGATGATTATCTCTACGTCGATATTCAGGAAAGGCAGCCTTAGTCATATTTGTTGAATAAACGAAAGCTTTAGAAAATTTCTTTAAACACTTTTTTCCTTTTGAGTCCCAACATGCTGAATCTTTTAAATGTGGCCCGTGAGAAATGTGTTTAATGATTTTGTACCATGATTCAGGATAGGTTTCTTTGTTTGGAATTTCAGAACAGACAAAATGATCTACATCATCAGGAGTTAATCATTTATTTTGAAAAGTAACCAATAAATGCATGTGAGGGTTTTGCAGATAAATTTTGTGTAAAGTGCGATACTTTTGAACGTATGGATTTGTATCCATTGTTGGCTGTAGAAATTCTAAAATTATCTCTTTCGATTCTATTTTGCATCACTTCTCCATGATCATAAATATAAACCTAACCGAATTGTGTTTTTTTTTGCAATTAAACTTGTAGTAGCTTTAATTGATGTGGGACCATGGATTCTCATAGCTTATGGTCCGGAATCGTGTAAGTGTATGCTTTGAGCACTGAATGAAGTACACGCAAACAGATTATCCATATGACACCACCAACTGTTTCAGCATAGTCTATTGATATGCATTGAAACAATTTGCTGTGTGACCGATTGACAATTTTCATGTTAATTCGTTTCACTTCATTGTTTCTCGGTGCTAGGATTGCCCATGTACTCACTTCTTCTGTTCATAACCCATCGGGATGAAATTCTTCAATAAGATTTGGACATAATAAGTCTTCTTTTATTGGGATCTTAAACTAAGGAAAACATAAAAATCTATAAGAGCTAAGAGAGCAGGAACTGTGTTTGTCAAAATCATTCACACGAATGAGAGGTGAGAGGGCCGTGTGCATGGTTGAAAATGGTTAAGAAGAGGTTTTGACTTGAAAAATCTCAAGGCCAAGGTTTCAACTCGCAGGACTTGAAAAAATCTTCCAAAAAGTCTTGTCTTGTTGCAGGTTTTTTTTAATTATAATAGAGAGATATTATTTTGGAAGAATGAAGTAGATGAGAATGGTGACCTTTTTTAAGTTGAATGGCCTGTTCTCATCTAATTAGTCTGATGTTTTAAGGTGCCACTGAGTGTGCACATGCATCATGCAAACTGAAGAAACAGATTTCAAAAAGTGCCTTTTGTGAATGGCTTTCTATACCCGTATTACTCAGATTCCTGATTTCTAACATCTCTTAAGATTTCCATCAACTGATATTCTTAATCCATTCATCTATTTTTATCCCAGTGTGATGGAACCAGGGGTGTCAGCAAATCCCAAACCCCCAAACACGATCACAAAGAATCCTGGGTTCAAATAATGGAAGGTTTATTAACCAATTTTTCCATAAAGTTGCACAAGCACAAATACACAAGTTTTCTCTCTCCATAATACTGTACCTCTCCTTTTACCACCACTGCTCTCCTCCAGTTGAGTGTTGCTCCACATCCTCCCAGCTCTGACTCAGCTGGATAACGGAGTGCGGTCCCTTTAATTACGGACCCGGGAGTACTTCCAGTGCCAGGGCGACTGCCCAAAGGAAGTACTTCCAGGTCACACAGAAGTCCCATAAATTGGGAGCACTTTTCCCTACAACTCCCCCCTTGCAGTCCCCAGCAGGGCTGTATTGCTGGACTACATCTCCCAGCATTCCCTGCTGGGTCCTGAATGGGTACCATCATGGAGGGATGCTGCCATGTAGTATCTGGGGGGAAAAGAAAGTCCCCAGCGACCTCTTCCACTTCTATCTCTGGCCATCTCTTCCAGGTCTGGTTCCTCTCTCTTCCCTGTCTGCCTTCGAGGAGCCTTCCTTCCGGGTAAAGAACCATCTCCTCTTCTGGCTGCAATGCCAGTCCATCCCGTGTGGTATCTACTCCAGTTGCACCATTCTGGTACCCAAATTCTGTTCCAGCAATTAAGTACAAAGAAAAAACAGTCCTGGATTGGATGCCAGTCCATGGCACACTTGCTTTTGCCCGCACTGAGAACATTTAGAATGTCCAATTAATCTAACATGCATGTCTTTATGATACAAGAGGGAATGCGAGTGCCCAAATGATTAGGATAATGTCAAGTGAGCATAATGGAGCATAAATTGACAACCCTGCCAACTGCAAACACCACAAGTTGCTAACACTTCAAACTGCCAGCTCTGTCCCCTGTTTGACATGTTGTGCTACCATGAGCAGGTCACTGTACATGCCTGTGCTTCAGCTGTAGAAATATATGTGAATGGGCAACAGCTTCTTGCGACCCTGAACCGGATAAGGGAAATGAAACTACATTGATGGATGGAAAATTGTCCTGCATCTGTGTAACTGTAAAGTGCCTTGGGATTAGGTGCAGCGCCTGTATTCTTAGTATGCCTTGGGATAAGGCCTGATGTTTACAAGCTTAGCTTTTTTAGTTATTTGTGTTTTGTTTTTACAAATTAAAGATTTGTTTTATTAAGATTTGAGTTTATACTGCATGCATGGATTTTAGTATATATCTAAAAATCAGTTAATTATACATCTACATAGCGAAATCTCAATTGTTACTTTATCACTATAGGAGTTAATTAAACTCTTAAATGTTTGGAAAGCATATATATGGATGGTGATTTTATAGCATACGTCTACCAAACAAGGTTTACAAAATAAGATTGACTTCAAATTTTACCAATCACAATGGGCTATCAACTAGTAACTTAGTAAATTTACCAGTTATGTAGGTATGTCCCATTGGAGAGAAATGTGAACAAGGCAAGATATTCATGAACAATGTCTTAACAAACCCTAAAGGTTTTATTAGTTAAAGGAAACAAACAGAACTGCAGAACATCCCAGAGTCTGACTTTGGTGCTGAAAAGTTTGGTGATGCAAGTGAAAACTCAAGTCGTTAACTCTTCTAACTTTAGCGATGGGTTGGCTATCAACTCCATTGCCGATTTTGCTAGAAGATCTACAAGCACTTTGCTGTCAAATGTCGAAGCTTCAGCCAAGGTCACATACTTTTGTGCTATTCATGGACCACCAAGTGAATCAGTACTAACATTTCCAACTTTTGACACAGCCGATAATGAGCATTGCTTCATAGCTCACTGGTTCAACAGACAACATTTATGTGGCTGGAATACAGGACATCGAAAGATGCAGTTTTGCCATTTTGGTGATAACCTCATTGATGACAGTTTCACTTGTAGATTCAGAGACCGGTAATGCAGGCATCAGGGATGTTTACATCATGAATTACGTAAAGCTCACGGGGCAGCGCTTTGCACATACACACATTATGAGGAATGTCAGAAAAGGTGAGTCCTTTCGTTTGCTGCTATATAATGTTAATGGTCAGAATTATAATGGAAGATATATGTTGTTGTTGTTATTTGGGATGTTTGTGCATTGCGATCAGCTGGTATCTTGTCTGTATCAAAAGGTAGGCAGTCACTTTATTTTCACCATTTGTAAGTGAAATTAAATTCACGTTAACAAAAATCATTCAAACTGCACTTAAAAAAGTGTTTATGTTGATAAGATTGGCCTTCTGAAAGTTTTTTTTTTTAAACAATGACATATTTTAACAATAAAAGAAATAACATTAGGCCCACTCTTGACAAATTTAGGCACACTCATGAAATCCTGGCACCCCTACTGCTGCAAATAGTATTTGCTATTGAGAGGAGCTATATTAAGTGTTAGACTGGTAGTTTTCATGTTATCTCCATAATCTCACTAGTAGTGAAATTTGAAATGTGAAATTTAAGAATTGCATCTTAATAAAAAATATATTATCGATCCTCAATTGAGCTGTAGTTCAGACACAAATGTTTTCAAAAATCATTATATGTGTACAGAAAATTTATTTTTAGACATTTTGCTCAAATTAATTTCTCATCTAGAATTTTACAAAGTAAATACCTGTGCCAGGTTTTATTCAGTTTGAGCATTTCCTTTTTTGAGTTATCTTGTCCAAAGTCTCATATCCCAATATATGGACAAAGGCAGACAAACGTCACGTCTGAAAGTCCAGAATGGTCAAATTGTGTTCAGGAATGACCGATCCACACAAACCGATTGAAAATCATCAGATCTTTGCTCATTTCGCAGTAGCTGTTGGGTAAGTTAAAAGAATGAGGAAAAAGACAGTAAAATTTTAAAAGTCAAAAGAAAACAGTTGTCTTTGTGCATTTTGTTTGCTGGAGTTTAAAAGCAGACTTCGGATGAACTGGCCTGGGCGCCTCATCAGGAAGCCACTGTTTGCTTACTGCTGGCAGGGAGTGGAAGCCCCTATGTGAGACTAGCTGCCTCCCACTTTGTGTCTTATTACAACCTAATACCGTGACTATATGAGTGCTGGTCAGAAAAGGGTGTCCATCAGCACTTGTGCCTGCTGTTCATTTTTAAGTGCTTTGTTTCCTGTTTCCAGGGTGTTGGCAGTTTCCTTGGCAGGACAAGGACCCGGGAGGTGCCAGTCTGAACCTAATCTATGGCAACAGAATAGCAGCCGCAATCAAGCAACTTACTATAAAATGAAAGAATGCAAATAAAGCTAATGATTTTTACATGGTATATAGTATTGTTCTTCATTTTATAAATCTTGCATATTATGAAGGCAAAGCCAGAGACTGTAACTGCAGATTGAACTCCATGATCCCTAAGTTGCCCCATCTTTGAACCCAAAGAGCACTTTTACTGTTCTGGAATAGGAATGAGGATCTCAAAGGTCACAACCACCTCACATTCTATTATTCAGATCCTTCACTTTACACCTTTCATTCTAGAATGAAAGAGATTGATGGTCCTCCTGGACAAGGATGCAGTGCTGGTTTCAATTCATGACTTATTATAACTCATTTATAAGTCATTTTCCCCACAAAACATTTTAAAAAGTCTGCATCTGGATTGACGTCTTGCTTTGCCCTACAAGTAGCAGTACAAAGAAATATTCTTTGGTAGAAAAGCACAAGCTTGGAAATATCTTGCAACCACCCTGCCAGCTGTAACAGGCGTGAGTGAGCAAGTTGACTTTGAAAGCCAGTCCCACATCTCCTCCAAAGCCCTCTTGTGTGCCGCCGTCTTTGCTGAGTTATTATTTGGTCTGGACGTGAGACAAAAAAAGCACTCCGCTCTGACTAGCAGATGACAGCTCAGGGTAATTTACTTTGCAGAGCTTGCTTCGGCAGGAAGAGGCACTGGGTCACCTCCACTAAATGCATTAAATTGATGGTCAGTTCTTAATTCAAGGTATCCATTGTGGCGCCCTTTTCTTTATAGAGGATACCTAAAGGAGCCCATTTTTGCCTATCAAGGTCAGTTCTTGCCTCAGTTGTATTAAACTTTTTGGCTTTGCCTGGGCTCAGTCTTGAGTAGCGATGGAACTAACTGTATGTCTTTCATGCATCCATTTACTTTCATACCTGCTTATTCTTGGGTAGAGTTGTGGCAAGTCTAATCTGCATTATTTATGAATTCTTTCTTAATGCACACTGCTGTTAAAGCATTTTACAAAACACATGTAAAAATATTAATGCTGAAGCTAAAAGAAACTACACTGAGAAACCACAAAGGGTACTGAGCTTTACCAGAGAGACAGGAAGGTTTAGTAGAGCAAGAAGACTGACATCATCTCAGGGCTTCCGTCCTGCACAGTCCTCCTCCCAGGCGTTTTTAAGCAGTCTGCAAACATGGGTGAGGTTTAGGAGTGCAATGGTGTCTCCACTTCTAATTAGCTGTAATCCAGTAATTGGGCAGGCTCAGTATTGATTATGTGTGAGAGTGTGCAAATGGTGAATTAACCTTAAATTAACCTCTTGGTCGAGTGAAGTAACATGGGCAAGACCCAGAAAGAGGACACTTCTGGAAGGATGTAGACATGCAGAATAGAGAACAGATGGTGTAGTGGAGTGTAACACAAGTGATAGCAGCATTTAAGTTGATAAATATTTTGTATGTTTTTATTTCTAATGTTAAAGAATCAGGGCGATGGGCAAACTAAATGTAATACAGTGATCCCTCGCTATATCGCGCTTCGCATTTCGCGGCTTCACTCCATCTCGGATTTTAAATGTAAGCATATTTAAATATATATCGCGGATTTTTTTGCTGGTTCGCGGATTTCTGCGGACAATGGGTCTTTTAATTTCTGGTACATGCTTCCTCAGTTGGTTTGCCCAGTTGATTTCATACAAGGGACGCTATTGGCAGATGGCTGAGAAGCTAGATTGCTTACTTTTCTCTCTCTCTCTCTTGCGCTGACTATCTGTGATTCTGACGTATGGGGATTGAGCAGGGGGGCTGTTCGCACACCTAGACGATATGGACGCTCGTCTAAAAATGCTGAAAGATTATCTTCACGTTGCTATCTTTTGTGCAGCTGCTTCCTGAAACGACATGCTGCACGGTGCTTCTCTCTCTCTGTCTCCCTGCTCCTGACGGAGGGGGTGTGAGCTGCCGCCTTCAACAGCTTTGTGCCGCGGTGCTTCGCATACTTAAAAGCAAACAGCCCTATTGATTTGTTTGCTAGAGATTGTTTTCTCTATCTATGTGACATTCTCTGCTCCTGACACGCACTCCTTTGAAGAGGAAGATATGTTTGCATTCTTTTAATTGTGAGACAGAACTGTCATCTCTGTCTTGTCATGGAGCACAGTTTAAACTTTTGAAAAAGAGACAAATGTTTGTTTGCAGTGTTTGAATAACGTTCCTGTCTCTCTACAACCTCCTGTGTTTCTGCGCAAATCTGTGACCCAAGCATGACAATATAAAAATAACCATATAAACATATGGTTTCTACTTCGCGGATTTTCTTATTTCTTTTTCTTATTTCTTATTGGCTCTGGAACGCAACCCCCGCGATGGAGGAGGGATTACTGTATTAGATAGTGTTTCAGGATGCATGTTGTACTTTACTGGTGTGAACAGCTGTGTTTAGATGTTTACCTGACCAAGTTTAACCCCCTCAAGTCTATAGGAGATAGTATTAAGTGCTGTCTCAAGATGTGGAGCATGCATTTGTTATCATTTTTATTGAACATTATGCAAACCATCTCCTGCAAGAAGGCCTTAAACTGCTTAGCTGGCAGGGAAACAAAGCAAGTGGAGGATGAGTTGTGCCTGAGGGCTTTCATTGGTGAATGGCCCAGGATCAGACAAGTAGACTTATTCTATTGGTCATTGGAATTGGATTGTGGCTGAAATAGGACTGGATGACGCAAGGGAGTTGCCTGCACCTTTTGGTTTAGAGGTATATCAAATGAAGTTGGACCAAAATAAGAAAAGGGCCACCATCCCCATTGGTCTCTTCTCTTTTCTCCTCTCTCTTTCTCTCTCTGTCTCTCTCTGTCACCATATTCCAATGAAGAGAAGACAACCTCTCTCTCTCACTCTCGTAGTTTCTGCATAATGAAGACAACTCTGTTCTGGCAGCCATATTGAGACAGGTGTGTGGCCTGTTTCAATACTCCATTCAAAGACCAAGCCAGACAGAACATGAGACTGATCTACGGATGTAAGATGCACTTCTACTTAGGATGTAATTGTATTTGTGTCACACTCGTTTTATTTTGATTGTTATTTTGGACATATTATAATATTATATGTCACTAGCCATCCTCCACAGCTTTGCCCGCGTATTAGTGAAACAGGACAGTGAGGAGGACCCTGCAAGCGAACTATGATACTTAATGCGATGAGAAAGTAGCAAAATCAATGCAATGTTCAAGCAAATTATAGAAAAAAACCCGATCTAAATCTGTTAAGTAATTCTCTCGTGAAAAGCGGACAGACATACAAACGGGTCTAAAAAACTCTTAAGAAATTTCACGCTTGGACCACGAAATTTTTAAAACCATTTCTTAGCAAGCACCTATGGGCCAAGGGTAACCTACATTCCAAATTTCAAGTCCCAAGTCCTCATGGTTCGGGAGATTTTGTGATGAGTGAGTCAGTGGTAGTTGGCTTTTATATATATAGATTAATTTAAAGTGTAACTCTGTACTGTTTGTCCTATTGCTCTGTCTTGCTGCCAGATGGCTAAAGGTTTAAAAGGTAGTGTAATGAATGAAGCCTAAAAGACATTTTGTTAAGTTCTACACAATAAAGAGTATAAAAGGGAGAATAGGGTCACATAGGACCCTATGCGACAAATCAGGTGGTCTGCCAAATTATTCTACCTGAAACTAAACTCCTGAACATACATTTTAAAGATGTGGAAAGCCACAATATTTAATAGCATTAATGCTATTAAAGACCTCTTTTTTAAATTAAAATATTGTGGCTTCCTTTCTTCCACAAAGAGATAAAGAAGTGCCTCAAGTCTTATTTATATTGTCTCTAACCAGGTTAGTATTTATCAAAACCTCAATGCATTTGCTGAACCTCCTTCTTCACGTTCAGAGAACCAGAGGCTATTTCCAAATTCTGAAGGGGGCTCAGAACCCACCAATGCGTTCAAAGCCAATGGAGAGTTACAGGTGACCTAAGTATCTTGTTGTTGGGATGTGGGAGATAAAACAGAGTACCGGGAGAAGAACACACCTAAATGTGTGGAATCGGGCAGAGTCCACAGAAGGCAGTGCCTTCTGGAGCTTTGAGGCAGACCACTGGGCTGCCCAGTCACCTACATCCCAGGAATATTTTTTTTTTGGGGAAAGTAACTTTCTACTAACGTTTTGGGAATGGGGCAACTCAGAAGATGTAGACTAGAGCAGCACAGCAGCGTTGATGGGACCAGCTCAGTGGAGATGGTCAAGGGCTGGGATGTAAACATAAGAGACTGATAAGGGCTTTGTAAGATGCTGGGAAATTTTAGTCATAAAGTGCTTGTGGTGAATTTGCAGCTTCTTTTATCCATCCACCCATCCAGCCATCCATCCATCATCTGATTCTGCTTATTTTATGTCTGGTGTGTATCTGGTGGGTAGTGGGTAGTGGGCATATACAAGGAACCAGTCTTGGATGGGATGCCACTCCAACATTGGGAATGCTCAACCAGAAAGCCCCGCTGAGCTAGTTTAAAATTGTCGGCCAGCAGGTCTCTCAACAGGTGAAGTCCCTCTCTGGAAACTCAGATAGAAAATGTAGATTCCATATAGTCTAGCGCTTGGAATTTTCCATTATGAATTTTGATGTTTTTTTGTTTTTTCTATTTGGGCATTTAGTGCATGCCTAATGACAGCTGGCATTAGAAGAGTACAGAATTAACACTGGCCAGTGTATTACCAAGGTTTTTAATGTTTTTCTATTCATTTGTGAGATTAACACTGTTAGATTAATCTCAAATAGCATAATATTAAGCAGGCAATCAGGCAGAATAAATACAGCACAAACAAGAATCAAAGTTCTACTCTAGAGCATTTGTGTCTATTAATTTATTTTGCCATACATTTTTTAATCTAGTTTGGAGCTAGGCACATATTAATTTGCCTTTTTTGTACACAACATCAGCAAAATGTACACTTATTAAATCTAGCTTCTGAATTACAATTGCATAGAATGTGAACATTCATTTTAGTACTGTAAACAGTTTTGGGCTTTTGTCAGACTGAGGAGTTCTTTATCCTTATTGCTTTTAATTAGCTCTGGTGAAATAAGATACATCTCAGTTCCTTCGAGCTGTTTGAGGAACAATGCTTTTTGTTCGGCTGAGCTTATGCCAACTATTCCCGTTTCACAGTGGCCATTAGCAGTGCAGAGTGTACACATTGAAGCCACAGGAAAACCATGAGATAAAAGATAAAGCCATTACACTGAGAATATTAAGTGCCACCACACACTTTAGCGATATTCTATTAACCCGATTATTCCATTGAATGAAGTAAGATCAGGGCCTGGATGAGACACCAGCCCCCCAAAAAGTCATACACACTCCCACAAGGACTAATCCAAGCAGGAGGATCTAGCTGCAGACAGACACTCTCAGGTCTCTGTTAGAGTGTAACTGCGCCCAGCATCTTTAAGTTACAGGTTACACACACATGCATCACTTTGCTTGTTCAGTGGTTCAGATTTAGTTTAAGCATAATTCATAACGTTATAATGTCACAGTCTACAGCTTTTTGTTTTAAGTATGGCTTTTCTAAATGTGTTGCTTTTTCAAAAATGGTTACATTTAGGGCCAGGTTAGGGTTATGCCATAAATGTTTTAATACAAATCTCATCTTAAGTTTCTCAGACTTTTTGAGGGAAACTGACCTAAAACTCTGTGAGAAACATGGTAACGTCTGACTTGATACTGCACAATTCAAGTGACTAGATACTGCACAATTCAAGTGTGGTAGTGTAGTAAAAGTGTCTGACAGCAGAGAGTGTTTTTCTGCGGTACTCAGACAACATTTTTTTGATGTGGGAGGATATCAGAGTACCCGAGAAAAATGATGAAGAGACGAAGGAAGAATGTGTGAAGTCCACACTGAGAATAACCCCTTTCACACTTATGCCCTGGCACAGTTCCAGTTTACCCATCCCAGGAACTTCCTGGGATTTACCCATTCTAAAATACTCAATCCCAAGAAGACACACTTGATTGTCCAAGTACGAATACCTGAAAACCATGACATCTGACTCTTTCAGTGTATTTGTTTATTTCTTGTTTTATTTTGTATAAAATGCATCTGAGACATAAAAATGTAAAAACAGCCGAGTCAAATATAAATTTCCATTGCAGAAGAGTTGAACGCTCCTGAATTTTTCCAGAATGCTGCTCTCAGCTGAGTTTCTGTAAGCCATGCTCTGAGCATCATGTGCTCTGCTCCCTTCAGCTTCATCGCTGCTTTACAGGCCCCCTTTCACTGGTGGCAAATTGCATCTGTTCAGAAGGCACTTGGTTGCGTCTCCTGGTAAGTGGCTTACCAATTTTTCTTCTTGATTTGGATGGAGAGTTGTTCCTCTGTTTCAAAATCCACCCAGTTTCTGGCACATTTCAAAAAGCTAATCTATCAGAAGACAGAGTTCTGCTAAACGACCGAGAAAGACTTTCATTTTTTAATCATCAAAGTCTCTTATGATTAGTTCACTCTCATGAGCATGTCAGAAATGAGCATGCTGTGAGGCGTTGCATGCTTTACCCAGCAATCTTAATGTTAATTGCCCTATCACATTTTATCACAAGAGCACCTGAGCCCTGAACTTGTCAGTCTGCAGCTGAAGGCTCATACGCCGATTGCTGTCTCTTTATTAACCAACAGCAGGCTTTTCAGCTTATGGTACAACTCTACTTCGGCTCCAAAAAGTCATTTGTAAATCTTTGAAATTGGTCTGAAAATCTAACAGCCAATCCATTTTGTAACCTGCTTATGTAGTTCAAGGTGATAAGGGGCCAGTGATTGTTCTAACAGCATTGAGCCCAAAATGGGAATCCCTCCCCATTCTGAGCACCAGTAGTTCGCAAAGTGCACTCATACAGCACCACACAGGGCCAAGATATTTTAACACACATGTATTTGGAATGTAAGAAGAAAACAGAGAACGTGTAGATGGCCAAAAGTCTGTAACCCAGTGTTGGATTCAGACCCAGGACACAGGATCCATGAGGCAGCAGCTGTAATCACTACGTGACCCTGAATGAACTGCTTATCAGTATAGCTGATCCTGGAAATGAACAACGGAAAATAATCAGAAAGTCGTTTAAATCATTGGTTTTCAGTATTTACTGCTGTGCCCATATTTTTGATAATGAGGTCTAGTAGGTTCTTAGTCACATCAATTCTTAGTTTTACCTCTATGAACTTTCTGTTTGCAAAAGGGGCACAGTTTTAAAAAACGAGGTGGAGCTACTTGCACCTTTTGAAAATGACTCAGACTTTCAGAATTCAAGCAATTTGCACGTTTCCTCAGCCACAGTGCTATCTGTTTATCTCGGAAGTACTGAAGCAGAAAGCTGGCTTAGCCTGTGAAATGTTCACTGCACAGGGAGAACCAAGCAGCATATGAAAATGTTTAGACTGAGCCCAACACCTTGCCAGCTCATCAGGTTCTGTCAACTTGGCTTTTCTGAATTTTTGCTCTATTCAAAACACAAAACCAGTCTTTGTTCTATGGCCGGATCACCAAATCTTAATTGTTTTCTCAGTATTCTGTTTATCCTCTACGCCTTAACCATATTTTGGGTTCATCTTCCACTGATTTGTCAGCAACTAAATAAAAGTGCTTTGCAGATGTAAAAATGTTATATGCGAATACACAGTAGGGTCTGTTAACCATACACATACATTTTACAAGAAGTCTTGAGAGCTGTAGTGGACTTATCATCGTCCACATCCACACAGTGTGCAGAAGTGATTACTGTAAGAAGGTTGATGAGCTGTTAGGTTATGGAGCATGCGTTACAAGTCAAGGGAGGTTATTGTTAAACTATTCAAATTACTAATAAGCTTTCATTTGGAGTACTGTGTGCAGCTGTGGTCTCAGAAAGTATGCGGCAGCCCAAAAAAAAATCCAGGATTGGAGAAACCAGACTGATTCTAGGACTCTAAGCTGTGAGGAAAGACTGAAAGAGCTCAGTCTTTTCAATTTAAAATGGTGATAATACAGAGGGGTTTGAAATTGTGAAAGGAATCAGTGCAGTGGATTCCAGCTGTGATTTTAAAATGAGTTCAACCACCAGAACTTCAAAAGAACTTGGTAAAGTGTAGAATAAAAAATGAGGGTAGTTGAGAGTAGTACTTTGGGACCTTAAAAACTTGACAGGAGGATATTTTGCAGATGATAGGCTAACCGGCCTATATCTGATAAAATTGTTCTTATAATTCTTAAATTCTTTTTGTTTGCTTTGAATGAGCCTGGCCATTCTTCTCTTAATGGGATGTATTGGCTCACTGGATGAGTTCTGTTTGTCACATCATTCTCTTTAAATGCTACATATGTCTGTAAGATAAAATGGTGGACACCATGAGTGAAGCTATCAAGTTAAAGATAAAGGGAATTTATGAGCACATGGTGGTGTTTAGATACCTGAGAACTGCCCCTCTCTTTTTTGTGGGTGACACTGTCCTTTTGGCCTTATGCGACTTTCTGGAGTGGACTGAATCAAAACTACAAGAAAAAGTGTTTCCTGGAATGGGGCGGGGGTCTGGGGTTTGCTGTCGCAGATGAAGAGGCAGCAGCTGCCTGTAGAGGATGAGGAGTTTAGATGTCTCAGGGCCATGTTTATCAGTGAGTATGAAGGTAGTCCTGAGATGAAACAAAGATAAGTGGACAGTGGCAGTAAAATGGGAGCTGAGAACTAGGACTAAACTATCCATGTACTAATTGGCGTATATATATCTTCACCCTCGCCATATCTCACACGCGTCAGACTGTGACTGAAAGAAAATAGAATCTGAGTGCATGTGGAAAAAGAAGTTCTTGTGCAGAGGCAGTTTTACTAAGCTCATTCTCAGTTAGCAAATGAACAACTTTTATTATACAGGGGGTCCTCGGGTTACAACGTCTCGACATATGACGTTTTGAGTTTACAATGCTCACTCCCATAAAAACTTAAAAAAATTGAGACGTGAGTGTTTCGGCTTATGCCATTAGCGTCATACTTACAGACTACGTGAGCAAACTAGTTTGGTTGTATGCAATGCGGCGTATGAGTGAGGGAGTTGGCAAACTAGTTTGGTTGCGTGCGGCACAAGTGTTCTGTTTGTGTTGCTTTGTTTAGTGACTTTTTGCCCTTATCATGGCTCCTAAACGAAAGTCAGAGTCTTCAGAAGGTACTCCTTCTAAGAAGAGGAAAGCCATCACAATAGAAGTGAAATTAGACATGGTAAAGAGATCAGAAGGAATAAAGGTAAGGAATTTTTTTACACTAATTTTTTGTCATTTTTTCTGTTACTACAGTGCAGTGTACAGTACAGTATATTTATGTCCTTTTCCTTTTTCTGTGGCTTAGTTGTGTTTTTATGTTCTAGATTATGATTTTGCAAATGTGTTAGGATAGGTACGTGACTTAGGCTAGGGTGTGTTTTGTTTACATCACTGTTGTAGGAACGGAACTGTGTCGTAACCCGATGACCCCCTGTATAGCTCCTCTTTCTGCTAGGGTTTAGAACTGATGCTTTCCAAGTACCGAAGCTTGGGGACATTTTGCCTTGATTTTGTATGGTCTCTTTGTGGGTTTTTCTTTGGGTGCTCCATGTTTTCCTCAAACATCTCAGACTCAAGCAGGTTAGGTTAACTGACGATTCTAAAGTGGACCACTAGAAATGAGGTTTAGCAAGTACATGAATGTGTCCTGAGATGGATTAGTGCCCCTTCTGTGGTTCTGGTTGTTTCCTGCCTCTCCTTCCCCTGCAACCCTGAACAGGGTTAATGGACCTTTCTATACTGTGGTGAAACTTCATTCCTAGGTATTTCACATGGAGATGTTGTGATTATTTACATGCATTGTTTACAGCTGAAGCTCAGACATTTTTAGCAGACTGCTCAGTGACACACAGCTGGTCAGAGGTGAGGACTGAACTGGAGTTTAAAGTCAAATGTCTTAGTTACTCGGCCACACCACCTGCATAACAAGACAAGAAAGTCAGCACTGAGGCAGGACCTGGAAGTAGATTCCCTGATGCTTAAGCTTGAATGTAGCCAGTAATAATTGAAGTATTTTCAACATCAAGTAAAATTCCTATCTGGTTTCACAAAGGGTACATTAATTTCAGACCCAGACATAGGACATACTATGATCCTGTTTTTAATGCTGGCCTGGTGAACACTTATGAATTCTTCAGCCAAGATGTGCTATAAACTGTTACTGGGGAAAGAGAAGTCAGGTCTGCTTAGCCTGATGGCACAGTTATCTCTAAAGTTGGAATAATCAGGTTCAGACAATGAACGGCTGGATAGCTACATTGATAGGCCTGGCTTCATTGGTGCTCAAGTGCAGGAGATTCCTCTTGTTCTTCTTGTTCAGAGGACCAGCCGTTGTGCTCTTATTTGGAGTGTTTTTGCCGATCAACAGAAAGTTGTACTTTTCAGGACCACTAAACTTTACTTCAATGTCACCCGTGGGCTATCCTTGACAAAGGGCATGCAGTGCTGCTTAGAAAAGATGATGTTTAATAAGATATTGATTTTCCCTCTCTTGTACCCTGAAGAAACTAACAGCACTGCTGATTACGTAAACTGCCAAGCTGCCCACCTCTTTTGCTTTTCATGATGAAATTCTTGGTTTAGTGCCATCACTGTGTATTAGTACGGCTTTATTTAAAGTTACCCAAAATTTCTAGTTATTGCTTTAGTTCTCAGTCTTCTTTCCTTTTGATCAATTTGGCTATTGGTAAACTTGACTATTATTATCATTTGATATCCCTGCCTATTACTGTCCATTTGTTATTTTTTTCCAGGCTATTGGTTTTCAGCTTCATTGCAAGCATCACAGACTCTGGCTTTCCATTTAGCTTATTCATTTAGTACAAATCCTTTCAAATCCATCCATTTTATAGTTTCTTCTTCCTGTGGCAGGTCTATCTGTTAGAATGAGCAAACTGTCCATGTTATGTGAAGTAAGGGCAATGACACTATCTGCAGACTAACATGCTTGTTTAAACAAAAAAGATTTGGTAACATTTTGTAGTCTCTTTGGCTTTACAGGATTTCTCCAAAGACATCTTTTCAGATACCATCATTTGTCTGTTATATGTGAGCTGGGGCTTTTACTTGGATTTTTGAAAGTGTTTCTACTGAGCACAGTTGACGTTTCAGTTGCTGATATATATCCATCCATCCAGTTTCCAACCCGCTGAATCCGAACACAGGGTCACGGGGGTCTGCTGGAGCCAATCCGCTGATATATATTGATAACAATTTTGGTGTGATGATGAAGCACTCTGGCGTACTAATAAATGGGGCAGACTCACAAATTTAGAAGGCAGAGTTGGAATCCCAGCCTGACGTGCTGTCTGTGTGAAGTTTTCATGTATTTGTTATCATGTATTTGACAGTTGCCCACTTAGTACTCTGGTTTTTCTTTCAGTTTAAGTTAAGCCGATGTCATATTATGCAACTTGTATTCATCGACGGGGATGTCATACTTTCCAACCTCAGTTGCTGATCTCATCGACAAACCATGTATGCTTACACGAATGAAAATCACTGGATGTGTCACAATTAGTGACTGTGCATTGATTTTCCTGCACAGTCAAGGTTACCCCTTTTTCTGGCAGCCAATAATAAGCCACCTGATAGAGTTGCCTCTGCTAGAAGAGTTAACACATATGGAGAGTTCAGACGCAATCACAACCCTTTTTCTTTAAATTGCTTGTGGTACGAAAAAACACAAGGTATGCTGTTCTGTTTTTTGGGTCCAGACTACCTTTGTTCCCTTTTCTAT
The DNA here is from genome assembly GCF_900747795.2 of Erpetoichthys calabaricus. NCBI lineage: Eukaryota > Metazoa > Chordata > Cladistia > Polypteriformes > Polypteridae > Erpetoichthys > Erpetoichthys calabaricus. The sequence goes on along the minus strand of NC_041395.2, from coordinate 106,029,158 downwards.
ACATTGTAAATCTAGAAAAGCATTCATTGGTTGTCAGCTCTCAGGTAATCTGACATGGCTTTTAGTTGTCAAATCTAAGTGTAATTCATGACAGAATTGCACCTGGTCCAGGATTCCTGCCTTTTTCACAATACTGCCGGGATTGGATCTGGGTGGAGAATTAATTTTTGACTTTAATGTATGGTCCTGACTCAGAGTTTGGGTGATAATTTTTAAGATTAAAAATTTACAATTAAAAAAAACATTCCCAATGATTATTTCATTGCTTCACTAGTTAGGTTGTGTTGTGGCCAGTGTGAGGACTTCGGCAAACCCAGATGCAGACTAAAGAATAGATTTTTCTACTCAGACATAGATCCTGGATACTTTTGGCACACATTTTTTCTCTTTGGATAAACAGTCTGTGTCTTTCAAGTAAACAACATGAATAAATAAATGCCCAATAAATTTCAATAAGTAAATGTCCAATGGGCCAGAGTGCATTCTCTGTTAGCTTAGTCGGGCTGTAAGTCACCTGCAGGTGGACTTCCACCCTTTGCAGAGTTCACAAATGAATTGAACTTCCTTGTTCTTGGTTCTCTTTTGTACTCTCTAGTATCATGTGACCTCATGGGGTGAAACTCGTTGTTCTGTTACTTTCCTGGTCAGGCTTGGTTAGACCTGTACACCTTCAAGAAGACTAAACCCCCGAGATTTCCTGGCTCCTTTTTAGTGGTTTCCTCCCAGCATTTTTACAGATATAGGCAGAGCGAACTGTGACAATACAGAGCATCTTTCATATTACACGGTATGTTAAATCTTTGTGTAAAGCTGACTTCTCTAAAATAGTTATGTTTTTCCAGCAGTTTACCATAATTTGCTAATATCAGTTGCCTCTTTTTAATAAACATTTACCATCATTTCTCAATTTATGTGATACCTGCCAAGCTGCAAGCTGTCACAAGATTGGTTGGTCTATTAAAGAGCTGCATCTATAATAAAAAAATTCCCTTAGTTAAGCTGGCACTGACTGTAGATGGCAGCATGATGAAGTTTGAGCAGATGATTGGCCCTGTTCCCAATTTGTTCAAAACACAGTGGTGGACAGTTGTATAATCGTTGTGTGATCTGATGTGAAGTTCCACAATTGCTGAATGGTGAACCCGGTGCCATTCAAACTAACATTAATATTGTTCCTCCATGTACGTTACATCGACTTATGGTTGTTCAGCTGTTGTGAAAGTATGTTGTCCCTGCAATCAGGGGGTCAACAAAAAACAGAAGCAAGATAGATTTATTATTGGAGTAGAAGAGGTCTGATTGTCATATACAGTACATGAACACACAACATAATAGGACAGATGTAACACCGATCTTTTAATGTGAGGGCTCGCATATTCAGATATGTTTATGCTCTAGTAGCAGAGTACTAACACAGTCACACAGTCCAAACCTGGTTCATGCTGCTCAGCTTTCATCCTCTGGAATCTATAAAGCTGACTAGCAGTCTGTGAAATTTTGGTCAAGTTAGTCATGTGGTATATCTGTCCATTTTCCAGAACCCATTAAGTCTGGTTTCTTTGATGAAGACAGAGCCTATTCCATCAGCAATTGCCAGAACCAGTTCTGAATAGTTGGCCCATTGAAGCCACATTCACACACATATCCCTAACCCTACCCTAAGCCCTAACCCTAACCCCATACTGGGCCAATTCATAGTGAAGCCTTGTTTAATGCGTGAAGCTTGTGTGCAGACTGCAATTCAAAGTACAAGTGCTATCTGTGACCAAAATGCATTTATACTTGTGCTGGGCCATTCAATCGAAGCGTTGATATTCTTCTAGTCAGTAGGTGACAATGTTTGGTCAGTTTCGCATACCTTATAGTTTCACAGCAGATGAAGTGAATTGTTTACATGATTGTTCAGTGAAAGATATCAGAAGTTGTGGGCAGTTAATGCAAATCTGACTTAATGAAAAAAATTGAGAAGGTGGAGTGCCAGAGTCATTAACTAAAAGCTATGAAGGCAGGGCAAGTATGAAATTCTCGTGAGTGGTTGCCGGTCATGATGAACAGATGCACTTCCTTGTGGTTTCATGACCTGTTACATCATAATTACCCATTTGTTTATTATTCTGGCACATCTACCATCAGCCTGTCCTCAAAATTGTCCATTTTGGATACACAATGACGCAGCCGCTTCTGTGCATAGTTAGGTAAAATTCAGTGCAAAGCACATGGCAAAAACCCATTGTGCATGAACCATGCGAAGGGGCATGCCTTCAGGTCTGATGTCATTTTTTGCTGTGTGGCCTTTGTGTCAAGTATAAACCAGGCTTAACAATTCAAGCTAACACACACATTTTGAAATGTGATAGCAAAAGCGGAATAACAGAAGAAAACACAAGCTTATAAGCTTTCACAATCATCTGAGCATCTTAAGAGAATGAGAAAATCATGGCAGCAGTGAATAAGAAGGGAAAATGAGCATGAAATGGGAGAAAGTCACTGATAAATAAGTTACAGTTCCCTCAAAATCACCAGTACTGAGAGGGGATTTTTGTTTCAGACCGTCGGATGTTGATCAAATGCTGGATGGGTGCAGGGGCAAGGTCACAGTTCTGTGTATGTTGCGGGAGAACTTGCTTTGTTGTGAGTTGGAAAACCAAACCAAAACGTTTCAAGTTCATCATTTTACATCTTGCCGCTACCTCACAGTTGTGATTCCTTGATGTCTAAGTCATGCTGAGATTTGATCTGAGCCATGCCATTCATTCCACAGTATGATATTTTTCATTATGATGTAATTGCATAAATCTCGTTTAAAATGGTTCTTTTATTTTTCAATGCAAACAAGTCCACCAGTTTATGGTTTACAGTGCCTACTCAAAATGGAAACAGAAAAATAAGGCTGCATATCTCTATCTAATCGTCCGACATGAAAAAGCCTGCTGATTTACTGACTTCAGACTGCTGCCATGTGTAAGCGGTACATCACCCCAGTTAGTTAGGCCACAGACGCTGAACGCTGTCAGAGAGCTCCAGAAGCCAGGATGCAGTGAGTGAGTCATGTCAAGTGCAAAACTTGATCAATTATATAAAGACGTGTATGCTCTAAGGACGAATTTAAAAGAGCAGTGAGTAAGAAAGAACTGTTAGGCAGTTCCCCCCAAGAAGAATGATATCCTTAAAATGTCCCAGTGAGACCCCAAATGATGCAATGTAATGTCCCTGATGCGTTGTTGTATGGGGTTCTTTAAATACATCTTAGGGTGGCTTTGTGTAACCTTTGTAAATGTTCTTATAACATCTTTTTCAACTGGAAGAATGATATCACTGGAAATTCGTAAGTTACTATCGGAACATTGGAATATAATGTTTTGGTGGGTTGTTTTTCTATGTCTTTTGCACAAATGTCACTTTGATCCCCTGGGGACACTGCAGAGGTTTCTTTATAACATTCACAGGATGTTTCATTAATTCTATCCATGGAGAGACATTTCTAGGGCATAATTCCATACCCAGGTGTGAACTCGGGATCATCTCTCTGGGTAGATAAGAGAAAACAACTGTCTTACTGAGTATACTATCTGCTTGAGTATACTGGACCTTTATTGTAACTATTTAAATATCTGTGCGAGTGTGTGGTTTATTTGAAAAGTTATCAGTAAGTTCTTGTACTGTATCTCAGCTCTAAAGGTAGTTTTGTCAAAAGGAAGTGAAAGCTAACTTGTTTCTCATTGATAGCATTCTCTGGTCTCATTTACTCAAACTTAAAAATCACTCAGTAACGGAAAATTAATGCATTGTTTGATGCACTAAAGTCAGTTGGCACGGTGGTAGTGCTATTGCCTTGCAATAGGGAGACCAGGGTTCACGTAGAGGCTGCTCCCTACATTCTTAAAAATAATGGTTCTTTAATGGCACTATATGGTTCTTTATTAGGTTTTGTGGTTCCTCATAGAGCCATTGCTTGACAAAGAACCATTTCATTGTGAGAAGGGTTCTTAGCATATAAAGTTGGTTCTTTGTGCTCTGAATAACTTTCTAATATGTATAGAAAACAAAACAAAAAATGAAATCTTTAATGTATGGTAGACTAGGTAGAAGGACACTAACCGATCAAGCAAACCTGGACTTAGCCTGCGTTATTGTATGCAGCGAGAGTCCTTTTAAACTCATAAGCCATTGGTATCTCTTTTATTATATCTTCATGGTTAGTTACTTTATTGAGCGTGTTATGGATCTAAATAAATAAAAGCTCTTTCTGGGACATTCATGTGAATAGGTCTTTTCTGAACCAAAAATGGCTCTCCTATGACAGGGGTCTCCAGCTCCAGTCCTAAAGCGCTACTGTGTTTGTAGTTTATCGTTCTAACCCTTTTCTTAATTGATGACCAGTGTTTGCTGCTAATTAGCTCTTTTGTCTTAATTTGAATAGACTTGCTATTTAAGACTTTGACCTCTTAAGTATTCATTTTTTTCCTTAATTAGCATCCAAACAATAATGAGATACAAAATGAGCCAACAGATGACCAGCAACCTGTGTCCATCGTACAGTATATGAACATAAAGAAAGGTGATGGTCTCAATGATGTTGATCGGCTCTGGTTCACAAAACATTTTGATGATGTTCTCAGAAAGTAGAAAATCAACAGTTTTGGAAATGTCTGCCTTGGCAGAATGAGAGTAGCAACAAGCCATGGAATTAAATAACAGATTTAATTAATAACAAGAATCAGCTTCTAATTAGGAGACTGGTTGGAGTGAAATTGGTTGGAGTTTGAGTCCCCAACTTAGCTGGTCTTTTGTTGGCTTACTTCATAGCTCATTTTTGTTCAGGTGCCGTTTAACAAAAAAATTAAGCAATTTAGAGGATTGAATCTTAAAAAATAAGTCAATTAAAATGAAGGGAAAAGGAGTTAATTAGCAGTAAAAACTGCTCACTAATTAAGAGAAGGATTGGAATGAAAACCTGCAGCCACAGTAGCACTCCAGGATCTAAGTTGAAGACCACTGCCCTATGGCACTGCTCTGAAGAACCACTCTGGCACCTTTATTTTTAAGAGTGCACATGGAGTTTGCATGTTCTCCCTTTGTTCTTGTGGATTTTCTCCAGTTTCTCTGGTTCACTCCTACAGACCAAAGAAATGCAGGTTAGATGTATTGGCGATGCTAAAATTAAACCATGATATGTGTTTGGGTGTATATTCATTCTGCTGTGTGTTGGCGCCTGGTCCAAGGGTTATTCCTGCCTGATGCTTGCTGGGAGAGGTTCCAGCTTCTCTGCAACCCTGCTCTGGATAAGCAGGTTTAGTAAGCAGATGACTGCATTGGGTTGAATTTCAGCACAGCTCTAGAGACAATAAAGTAAGCCAATTAAAGGCACAGATTAGTGTCATCTTCCCAAAAGGCAAGTCATACATCAGGTTTTCCCAACAGCATCTAATGCTAGACATTAAAGGATAATTGGAACAATTGCAGGGCAGATTTGCCCTTCTGCAAAAGGCATCCCCATGTCAGATTTTAAGAGATTATCTCATTTTATGTGAGATACCCAGTGATCAATCTTAATGTTCCCAATTTACTCAAATGTTTATCATAGGTACCCGACTTAAAATCATAAATATTAAATATTTGCAAGTTCAAATCCTATAGTTATGTGCGAAGTGTCTCATGTTTTCAACAATGATTTAAAATATGTTCTAGTCAGGCATTAATGGCCAATTTATATCACCCTGCCCAATGTGTGTCTTTCTGGTTTCTTTCTAGCTCTTCCCCGGGGAGTTAACCTTCTTCTTGCTGACTGTTTCACTTGGTTTGTTGTTAGGCTTAGGTACCAGATGCAGTGCTTTTAAACTTTTCAAATTTGTCATTTTCGGGCTGATGCCAAACCAGGCTCTTCGTGCGCTCTTTCCCTTTGCTCGGCCAGCATCCACCCTAAAGCCGCAATGCTGAAGTTGAGCAGCCATAATGTGCTTAATGACTTGTGTACATCAAGACCTAAACGTCAAGTCCAGGGTCTGCTTTTTACAGAACAGATCCCACTACTGCACTCTCCCAGTACCCTGAATTTTCAAGTCCTGCTAAGGTTTCAAACATGAGCACTTACTAAAGCCATACCGCATTGGGCTAAGTTCTCCCACTTTGTTCTCTTCCTTGTACTTCTAAGCAGCGCCTTTTGCTGTTGTTATTGCAGTTGCTGTAGATGCAGGCACCTCTGAGCTTTGCTCTTGTCATAATCTTGAGATCTCATCCCCAAGACAAATCAGTACTCGAAAGAAACATCATCACTTGAAAACGAGCAAGTCCCCACTGATGGAGAGAGTACAGTATGTCTGTTCATAGAGCTTTGTGCCTATGGAGTGACATCATTTTGCATTTCAATACACAGGTCCCCCTCTACCTCACCACCACCTCAGGCCTTTATTGTGAGGATTTTCCTGATTTTTTTTTTTGGCCTTTTGTGATTACTTCTTGGTCTGTTTTTAAGTAATTATGGGTACCAGAGTGTTCATAATCTCTTTTATTCCTCCCTCAGCATCTCTCACTGGGGGAGTTTCCTTCTCTGCATTACTATTCTGCAAGCGGAGACCCCGCTGATGGTAGTTCTGCCTTGTGCATTTCAGATGTGCAGCAAGCAGACGTGAAGCAGGTTAGCCATATCAAAATCTAAAGAGGCTGCTGGCACCCATGGGCTTGCTTTTGTTTAGATCCAGCAGGAGGAATTCCCAGTCCGCTGTTAACGTGTGCGTCACTGGGAGATTGCTATGGCTTCTGTTTTCAGTCCATAGGCAGAAGCTGTGAAGCAGGAGCAGGAATAGAAGGACTGAAAAACACTTTTGGGTTAACGGAGGGCAGTGCCATATTGTGGGCCATTCTCCTGACCCCATCCACCAGAATATGGTGGGCTTAGGGGGATGCTGCTGTGCTTCTTTCCCAGGATTGGTCCAAATCTGTTTTCCTGACTAAGAATGCTCATGCTGCGCTCTCATTTTACTCCTTCACACTGAATGTGTTCTGTGTATATAAATGCACACGGCAGACTGCAGGGGCTGACGTCTGTTATTTACCGACCGCCCAATTGTCTCGCTGATACTTCTGTCATTATTCAAAAAAAAAAAGCAAAACAAACAGCTTCTCTTGTATTTAGATTTTATCTGTAATGAGACAGGTCTGGGTTATTGGGAGTAATCCATAAACCAAAATGGTAATGCTGTGCTTTTGTGTAAAAAAAAAAAAAGAACGACCCAGCCCTTGATGTGCCATCCTGGGAGCAGTTCATCCAAGCATGCTACACATGTGGTGTCCAAAAAAAGGAGGCTTAGAGCAATGAGGGATGATCTGTGTCTGTGCCAACTAATGAATGTTCATATTGATTATTTGTTTCAAACCCTGACTCAGAGTGCATTATGGGTGATGCACCTCATTTTTGTATTAATGAAGAGCTGTGCTCACTTCCACCACTCATTATAGCTTTGTGAAAGTAGTCTTGAGTTTTCAGATTCACAGATTTTAGCGCATTTTAGGTGAATTGATTAAATATGTCGGGGCTAATCGGTCTGTTTTATATTTAGTAATTTGCATTAGCTGGGAGTATCTGTTTTCTTTATCAGTTACAGTACATAAATTATTCCATATTCACAAGAGCCAAGCAATGCTTGCTTGTGCTCATCCTTCTCAGTAAAAAAAGAAGGTTTTATTAACTGATTGTACCCTTTTGACATTAGTAATCATTTAACCTGCAGTCCTAAATTGGATTAAGCACACTCAAAAATGAATGATTAGACACAGGAATGAATGAATTATTAATATTAATCATATTCATTCCCACCCTTTTAGTTTATTGTTTTAAGGCAGGGGTCTCAGCTGTCCACGAGATCAACTTCATCAAATCCCATCATGTCAATCATAAAATCTACGAGAGGTTAGGTAGAATGCCCAGTATGGCTGGACAGACTATTTGAACCCCTGCAGATTTTATTTTAATTTTCCAGCCTAAGTGGAGAATTGTTTTGTTTTTTCTGTCCTTCCAGCCATTTGATTTTGCCTTGTTGTGTTGTTATTTATTCTTTAATATTATTGCTTATTTGTAATTGTTTTCTCTTCTTGTAACTTTCTTTTTGTCATCCTGTAAAGCACTTTGAGCTACATTGCTATATGAAAATGTGCTATATAAATAAATGTTGTTGTTTAGCCATTGCATGGACTCTGCCCAACTTGTCAATGGCCATTATGTGAACCACTTTTTGTGTTCACTACAAGGGTTGTGCCCACCCATTATGTTTATTATTTAAATGTTTCCACTTGGCGGCACGGTGGCACAGTGGTAGTGCTGCCTAGCAGTAAGGAGACTTGGGTTTGCTTCCCAGGTCCTCCCTGCATGGAGTTTGCATGTTCTCCCCGTGTCTGTGTGGGTTTCCACCCACAGTCCAAAGACATGCAGGTTAGGTGCATTGGCGATCCTAAATTTTCCCTAGTGTGTGCTTGGTGTGTGGGTGTGTGTGCCCTGTGGTGGGCAGGCACCCTGCCCGGGATTTGTTCCTGCCTTGCGCCCTGTGTTGGCTGGGATTGGCTCCAGCAGACCCCCGTGACCCTGTAAGTTAGGATATAGCGGGTTGGACAATGACTGACTGACTGTTTCCACTTTGTTTATAAGGTGTACCCACTTTCTGTATTCACTGTAAGGGTTATAGCCACCTTTTAATAATATAAGAAGTGCTCGTTTTCTGTATTCTGTACAGTATATGGGCTATGTTCACCTTTTATATTTAATGCATTGATTGTGCCTTTTTTCGGTATTCAGTTGTATCTTGTACTTATCTGTGTTTTTATTACAGTATATACGTGTTGCCTAATTTCAGGTTTTAGAGTTTAGAATTGTGCCACTGTCATTTTTGTGTCTTGCCTCTCTCTTGCAGTCTGCAATTTCTTTAAAGTGTTAATTCCATTTTTACAGGACAGTTTCTTAATCTAGTACCTGAACGTCTTTGGTCCATATCTGGTTTAATCTGATTTTTAGGCTGAACCCCCTTCAGTGGGCCAGGGTGGTCTGGTTTCCTTATTATATACATAGAGCAAAAATCACAATCACAGCACCAACGCTTCTGTTTTTATCCAGCTGGACCACCCCCAGCTGCATCATCGGGTGGCCCCGCCTCCTTGGCCTCCTCGTTAAGGAAGCAGGGTTGATAACTAAAAGTAACATATCCATTAAAATAATGCAGAACGAAAAAAATAAATAAACACAATATTAATCAAACCACAATATGACATACATATAGATAGTGATTTGGCTCCAGACCCCTGTACTGCTGAAACTGTGTAGTGAAATATATATACAAGAAACAATGAGAACTTGCAGTGAGGAATGAAATGTAATAATGTGCAGACGAAAGCATGCGCACCCACACACATACACCCACTGACACACGCCAAGACAATCTGGAGTCTCTGGTCCATCCAACAGCTTGTCTTTGAAATATCACAGGATTTCCTGAGAGAGAAAAATCACCAAATGCCTTCAGTCAATCTTTATTTTATATAGTGCCAATAAAGAAATGCAACAGCACAGGCACTTTACAGTCTAATATACGGGCTAGTCAAACCAACTTAACATTCGCAGATACACTTAATCAGGGTGTGGGAGCATCAGGAGAAAGGCAGGAACCCACACTCGATGTTTGACCACTCTGTGAAATGAGCCACTGGTGCAGACGCACACACACACAGCCAATTTAAGAGGTTCGAGTAGCCAGACATGCATGTTTATGGGGATGTGAGAGGGGAAACGGAGAACTTCAAGGAAAATGCATGTGCAGACAGGAGAGGACATGCAAATGCCTTCTCAGACAGCACCTAAGTGCTGAATTTGAACCCAGAATGGTGTATCCTTGAGGTACTCACTGGGGAAAAAACACAGACACAGGGAGACCCTGCGTACTCCACATCAATAATGCCAAGATTTGAACCCCGAAGATGTGAGGCATCTGACCACTGCATTACCATGCTGCCCACTCTTTAAATGTAACACTATTTATGGCAAAAAATATTAAACACCAAAAGCTCCTGAAATATTATACCATTTTTGCATTTAAAATTTGGTGTCCTTCTCTAGGATTAATCTATTTTAGGAAAGTAAAACATAAACCTGGCGTTTGTAGGAATTCAATCACAGGAGAGAATATTAAAAAGAGAAAAAAAAATGAATGCTAAAAGGCAACTGGGCAGCTGCTAATATTATCTCATGTATTTTGCATGCTGCACTTTCTATTTTTAAACTTCAATTAAAACAAAGACGCACTTCGGTACCACAAGAAAAATCAAAATAAATAGCAGACATAAATATGAAAAACAATAAGAGACCGCAAGCATACCCCAGGCTTAGTATTTTAAAGCATGCATCTACACTGGCATTAATTCAATCATAAAATGATACATGAGTAACAAAGGGTGAAATTCATTCTTTACTTTATAATGTCACTAAGGAAGCACATAAAGACTAACATAGATTTTGGATTTTTCTAAAATTATACTGTTAACATGATATCCTCAAACCTAATTAATCCGATTCAGGGTTATGGTGGCCAGAGCCTTGAAGCATTGGGTGCCAGATCATCACAGGGCCCGTTTCCACACACACACACACACACACACACCCACACACACACACACATACAGTACACGGCTACACTCGTGCCTGTTAAAATAAGCAGCATGTCGGTGGGAAGGCGGGAGGAAAACCCCTACGGACATGGGGAAAACATACAAAGAACGGACAGACACAGGTTTCAAGCCCAGACGGACTGGGTCCGTGAAGCAGCAGTAGCGGCACTGTGGTACCAAGCCCCCCTGCAATGTTAACATTCTTTTGAAAAACAAAAAATAAAAAGAAACCTTTTTTTGAAAATGTGCTTTAACTATATATTGATTTAGCTTCATTTTTCTGAATTTATGAGTTTCTACCTCGCTATCCTGGTCTGTGGTGTTTTTCTTATTGTACTGGCTGGTGCTTAAAACAAGGGACCCCCCACCACATTAAGTGGGCACATAAAGCACAAGTGGGGGTCACCTGTCACACGTTCTGTCCAAACTCCATTATATTACAAAAAGGAATTATTGATACACTGATCAGTGACATCTACATTACATTAATGAAATAGCCATAGTTAACAGCAGTGCCTTCTAAACAATGTTGGCTGTGTGCTTCTTGTCCCCCATTTCACTTATCACTGCAGAATATTTCTCTGCGAACACCCACCCTCAACAGTTGCCACTGAATTGGGCATGCAATTCAGTGCTACAAGACAGGAAGGGGATTTTGCAAGCAAGAAGTGAAATATGGGCTGTCCTAAGAAGTAGGGGACATCCTAATTAACCCTGTAGATTCCCTAAAAAAACCCCCAAAGAAATCAAAATGGTGCTTGTAGAAATACATTTTGAAGAGCATTGTGTTTTATAGAGCAGCATGGATTGCAAGCAAACATTGTAGCAGCCGACAGACACGTTTTCACTGGTCAGGAGGGAATGCAGCTGTCTGAGTGGTTCAGAGGCTGGTGGGCGGGGCTAGAGACTTGAGTGGCAGCAGCCCATGTAGCAGGTCCACTGACAACCCTCGAGAAGAGAGCCGAGACATTCAGAGAAAAGGTATGAGCAGGAGCTCCATATGGCTGTTAGTGCTTGCCTTGGTCGCAGTGATGGTGACGAGTGTGATACCAACGGATGTAGGGGAACACTGCTTTCTGCTAGAAATGTCCTTCTTCTGCCTCTTTTCACTTAAATAACTAGAGTAGCAGTGCTAATTTGTAACAGGGTCACAAATTGGTTCACGGAACACATGCATTTTAATATTGCAGAGACAGTGTCTCGGAAAAGTGTGATGCTGATCAGAGGGTCAAGGTTGTGTGGCTTTTATTTGCAGATTGCATATCTGTGCATGATGTGATTCATCTCCTTAAGATATGCAAACCCTAACAGACATAATTCTACCTAATAGTATATTCCATAGTACCAGAGTAAGATTTCAATGTTCATCCAACAGTCATACACTAACAGGACCCCTCCCCCATTGTTATGGAGTAATTTGCACACTATACTGCATAACCCCAGTAATATCAAGAAAATGTGATAATACATGTAGCCATATTGGAAAACATAGAATATGATGTGGAGATGTAGACTGCCTGTTCATGGGGACTACTCAGTGGATTAGGAGTCTCCCAATAAGGAAGTTCCATTAATTTTATATGCTATGATGTTTCTGGGAAAGGTACAATTCTAGGAGGACCACCCAAGCCTAGGGGCTAGAGGGGGAGTATTTGCAAACTGCATACTGAAGAGTAATGTTGAACTCATCCTCATCTGAATGTTACACATCACCAGTCATTCTGATCTACTGATCGTTACAGAGAATTCCTTTTCAGTAATCATTTTAATAAGGATTATAATAATATATTACTCAAATTATAATATAATATATTACTCAAGTATATTACTATAATATATCACTCAGATTTTGCCAAGCAGTTGAAAGTGCGTCTTAGAGATTTTGGCCTAAACATAACATTATCATTTAACATGTCATTTTTCCAGAAAGAAAAGTCAAAATTAAAAAAGTAGGCCTTGAATGTTCAAAGAGATGATAATGCATTAGCCCGGTGGTCACTGAAGAAGGAGAGCCTGCACTATTTAGGGACAGGATGACAGCAACAAGTGCTAGGTCAGCTGTAGTAGGACCCCACTGAGCTGCTCAGCATAGTGCCCGAAGGATCGCCTCAGAAGTCTGGCACTGGGCCCTTGCTAAATGAAGTGGATCAAAGTCACTTAAACGCATCCTGTGTTTAAAGAGTAGAAGACACTAGAGTGTGTTTAAACTGCCCGATCTTCTCTTCCGATGAGGCTATGGAAACTGTTTAGTTAATTCAACAAATTAAAATCATTTGACTGCTGCTGCACTTAATGTGTTCCTTTTCAGCCTGTGTGTTCATAGCTGACAGTCCTCACACTACTGTTCTGAAATTCCCTCATTCATACTTCTACCCCATTACATTTTAAAACTTTTAATCTTGTTTAGTAGCTCACTTAGCATCAATGTGCACCCGTCTTTTCTTCTTCATAATTCATGTGAAAACGTTCACTTTTGTTTGTAAGAATACTTCTGAGCTCCTCTATACCAAAGGTTTGATATTACGATCTGCATCTTTGCGATTCTCATTTCGAACAACTGTGAGTCCTTGTATTTCAAGCTTGAGTCGGATTCAAAGAACAGTCAATTAAACCTTGTGGGACATCAGTGCTTGAGACAGTCCTTGTGTTATGCATGTCCCTCTTTAATCTGCTTGCCATGGAAGTATAGACTTGGACAAACAGAATATATAAAGACATAAGAGGTTAGACAAGTGACAGGAGACCTTTTAGTCCATCAAGGCTGTTTGGTGAGCTAATATCTAAATTGTCCCAAAATCTCATTTGGACATTTTTTAAAAGTTGTTGCGGTTTCCTCTTCAATATACACAACCTTGTAGTTTGTTCCAGGTTCCCACACCCTTTGTGTGTAGAAGTACTTCCTGGATTCTGCTTTTGCGTATACTTCATCTTAACTTCGACCATCATCCTGTAGTATGTGATACATTATATGACAACTAGTGATGATCAAAAGAGAGCATAAGAAATTTGATAAACAAGACAAGACCATTTAGTCCATCATGCTCACCTGTTTAGCTAATAGCTAAACTATCAAAAAAAATCACATCCGGATACTTCTTAAAGGTTTTCGAGGCTTCTGCTTCAACTACATGGCTAGGTTGTTTGTTCAAGATTCCCACAAGTCTTTGTATAAAGAAGTCCTAAATAAACACTTCCGCTTAATTTCCACTGATGTCCTCGAGTACGTGATTCACCCTTAAGGTAAAAAAATTCTGCCATATCTACTTTATCAATGCCTTTGAGGAATTTAAATGCCTGGATTAGCTCCCCACGCAGTCTCCTCTGCTCGAGACTAAACAGGTTTCATTCTCTGAGTCTGTCAGAGTAGGTAGGACATGTCCTTAAGTCCCAGGATGCACTTGGTTGCTCCTCTGCACAGCTCCAAGTGCTGCTATGTCTTTATGTGACCAGACCTGCACACAGTACTCCATGTGAGGTCTTAATAGTACATTGTGTAGTTTGAGTGGAACGTCCCTTTATTTTTATTCAACACAAACAAGCAATTTTGGATTTGCATAAAGTGATACTTTTTGCAGTTGTGAAACCAAAAACTCACTTAAGAGCGTTTTTTTGGTGGAAAACAAGGAAAACTGCTCTTTAAAGCCCCATTCACAGTTTCGTGTTTCGCTGTGTTCTGTTCTGCAGCTTTGTTAAGCATGTAATACACACCACATCGGTAAAATCAATTCTATTTTTGTGTCTCGTTCACAACACAGCAGAAGTTTGCTGTACATTTTTTTTTTAAATGTGATGTACTGCATGTTCTTCAGGTAAAGACACAGTAAAACACATTATCATGCACATTTACTGTGTTTTCTCCATGGGAAAATGATCTGGACGGAAAAACACCACTGCCAAACCTCCTCTCTTACAACCACTATATCCTAGTTGGGGATATGCACACTAGTGGGGAATTCGGTTTTCATTTGAGATCTTTATCTAAATACTAAATAACAGGCAGATACATGTGGAGTTATTGTGTGAAATTTGAATTTCCCCGTGGGATTAGTAAAATGTAGCTAATCAAACCTAGTGAAAACTTTTGCACAAGGCAACTAAATGCCTTTCTTCTTGTTGTAAATGGCTTCAATTTCATCAGTGGTGAAACAATCCATTTTGTAATTTTTCTTTTTGCAAAATCAAGCACTGGATTTCACGTGACTGTTTAATTCATCACTAATGATTATGTTATGATGTAAAAAATGGGGAAGTAGTGTGGACTGTGACAGCTCAGGTTAGGCTTTGAACAGCTAATTTGTTACAACAGAAGGAACAACAGTCACATTGTCAGAAAACTCTGCTTGGGAGTGGAAAGTTGGGCAACATTAATGACAACAGAATAGATGCTTATTTTCTGATGTGGCAGCCATTTACAAAAATGCAATAATTTCGGCCTATGTGTAGTTCTTCTATAGCCTTGCTCATTGTTTTTTTTTTGTTTTTTTGTCTGTCCTTTCCAGGAGCAGGGTTATTGCTGCCCAGACCCGGACACTATGCCAGCAGCCTGCCATGCTGGTGGTGGCAGAAGAAGAAGACCTTTGTGTTTGGAGTTTACCTGCAACAAAGTCAAATCCCAGTCGAATGCCTTAAAGAAAACCAAGATTAGTCATGTTTCTCCATTTCCTCATCACCCAAGGTGAAGAGTCCTGCACCTTGGAGAGGGGTGCAAGCAATTACTGCAAATAAAGACCATAGATTCTTTTTTTTTCTGACTTGTTTTTGACAGAAGAAATGGTTGGCTGTCATCTGCCATCCAGCTTCTTGGCTGAACTTGGAGTTAGCAGGCTCAGGACAGTGGATATATTTTACTTTTCTGGCATGCAAATAGATCTTCTTAAACCAAAATGCCACTGATGCAAATGGTGCTGCTCTGGACGCTTCATCAACAGAAAGAAGGTTTTATTTTATTTATTTTTTTGTTAAAGTTTTTTTTTTTTTTTCAATAATTCCAATTGCGTGTACGTCTCTGCCTGCATTCCTTTATCAGTCAAGAGACGACCTTGGTAAGGTCTAGTTTGTTTCCCAATTTAATAATAATGTTGCTTTATATAGATATATATAAAGTAACATGTACACACACACACACACACATACAGTATATATATATATAAATATATAAAGATATAAATATATGTCATAGCTATATTTTCTATACTTTTTGTTTGCTTTTTGATGTTTTACTGTTGCATTGCAAAACAAAGAATGTCAAGGTGTTGCAAAATTTATAAAAGAACATAGAAGATATTTGTTACTATTTTACATTGGTTGACCCCCTTGAACGGGGAACCAGTTGACCAGTTGCAATCTACCTTATAGAAATACTGACCAAGCAAAACTGTGGCACTCTGTGAAGCCATTGAAACAGCATGCAAACTCAGATTTATACAAAAAAAAAAAATCTCTCGAGCTACTTTAGGACATTCATGGTTACGGAAGGGGAGTAAGGCTAGGGCTAACAGCGCATCTTCAACTTCCACCTCCTTCGTTTATTTTGTTGATCTTCGGCCCCGTCCCTCAGTTTTTCTTTTTCTTTGGGCCTGACCTTTCCTTGGTGCCGTGGACTGAGGAAGAGTGAACGTGTCTGCTTTCTTTCCTGCCGTCACGAACCTGACTCCCCTTGGAGAGGAATCCAGTAGTTAATCTTCATCACGTTGGTTACTTGTTCAGGATGAGAAGGTGATGAGGATGGCGGAGGGGAAATCAGATAGTTCATCAGAACTAGGAGTCACTAACAAGTGTCGCTGAGGGCTGATACATTTTCTGTTTGCAGGTTACCAGACATGTCATGTTTCAAAGTAGCTGCGTTTTAAGCAGTCTCCTCCAAGTTGTGCTCTGGTTTTGGGTTCATTGTGAAAATCAGTCCCAGAGAGCTGAAGTATTTGCCAGTTCTAGATCATTAACTAACGGTGGACCTCATTTTTCGGGGACTGACTTAAGTCAGTAAGATCTGCAATGTTTTCCGATTTTAGAGGACAATTTGAAAAGACTCCCATGATATCTACTTTTGTAGTATAAGGTTAAAGT
This sequence comes from Erpetoichthys calabaricus, assembly GCF_900747795.2. NCBI lineage: Eukaryota > Metazoa > Chordata > Cladistia > Polypteriformes > Polypteridae > Erpetoichthys > Erpetoichthys calabaricus. The sequence goes on along the minus strand of NC_041395.2, from coordinate 106,012,451 downwards.
TTCTAGTTCAGAAGATTAATTGCATGTCTTCTTGATGTGCTATTTGAGGTTCTAGTGCCCAACATAATGATAATATCCTGTCCTCTTGGGATTGTGTTTTGGAACCCAGGCCAGAAGCCGTGTTTGAGCCCTCAGAGATTTTTTTTGTGACCCACACTCCCCCAACCTGTCCAATTATTTTTGATGCCTGGACCTCCTCAGCAAGATGCATCCCTGGAAGTGTAGGGTCAACCTGATTGTCTTCCTCAGCACCTTTTATAGAGCTGGCCAACAAAGGAGCCAGACAGATTGACTAAAGGAACCTACCCAGCAAAGTTCCAAGGACATAATCTATAAAAAGTTTGATGTAACACTTGGTTCCTCTAGAGCTGATGTGCAGAATTATTCAAACTTACTGCTGCCTATCTAAGGATGAAATCAAATAAAAGAAATGAGAAACAATACAAAAAAAGAGCCAGACATGCTGCTGACCGCCATGTCCTGTAACAGGAATGACCGGTTGAGTAACTGAGCTCGGAGACTTCTTCGGAAAGGCAGCCGCGTCCAAGTGTGATATTCCTCTCCGCAGATGGCGCTGGGCTCAGTTATTCGGGAGATACTTATCTATGCATTTTCATTTGTCTTTCTGTTCCCTTTCTCCTTCAGCGCATTTGTTCATCTTTGATCAACCTGCAGTCATGTGGGGAAGGTGGGGAATTGGATGCTGACCGTATATTTACTGCTTACATGTTTTTCAATAGAGTCTCCTCCAACAAAATTCAAGCTTTTCTTTGCACACAGGAAAGAATATTTTTGTACTGGCTATTTTTTGAAACAGTTATTTGCAGTATTTAGCTATAGTGTTTTTAGCAGAAATTTAAAAAAGAAGATGGTATTTTTGTAAAACCAGTACAAGGTTGCAAATCTTCCATGCCCATTCCTGTATTTCACTATAAGAGGAGCAGATCTCTGCAGGATGGGCATTCTAGGCTACAAAAAAAAAAAAAAATCACCCTCAACAAAGTGAGACTTCAGGTGTGAAGCATTCATTTCGAGAATACAGACTTACAGATTGAAACGTGTCCGCTGAGAACGATGTTTTAGTTTTTTCCCTCCCCTGTCATTCCGTCTTCACTTAAACTCTGTGATCATTTTTGTTTTCCTCCTTCTTGGTGTGTTTTATATCCGATCGGTCTGATTGCTGCAAAAACAGTCTTCCTGTAAAAGTAGCCACATAAGCCCTTAGAACTAATCTAATTTGCAAATCATGGGTATTGTCTGGCCCATCTTGTCGCTGTTACAGGGGGACAAGCATGCTGGCAGCTAAGGAGTTCCCCCTCATTTAGAGTAAATGGTCTACAATCTCTGTCTTCTCCTCTGGAAATGACTAACCTAGAGTTGACTGCCCAGCCTAGACTGTTAATGTATTTTTCCAAGCTAGAGTTGAAAAAGGAATCAATGAACTGATGATATTCAAGCATTTTTTTTATCACAGACACATAGCTGCAAATGGCTTGTGTGTAACAAGACAGTTTGGTTTATGCGGTTCATTCACTTTGTTGTGGGATGACAGCTGCTGCCATTTTGGTCAGCAGTTGCATTACACAGGTCGAACAGTGTGCACTTATACTCCATAAGGAATTCTTGCCTCGAGTTTACTTATGACCCAGGGTCATTGCAGATGAGGTGATCTCCAATCACTAAACATACAGTGCATCCTTCTTTTCCTGAATGCCCGCTGCCAGGTATATTTCCCCAAGGGGGATAAGGTGGACTCCTTCTTAGTGGGGCAGTCTGAATTTGGTTATTTTCAGGCAGAGGAAATGGAAACTCAGTCTTCCTATCTATGCTTTCCATGGTCATTCTAGCCTAAAGACCATTCCACAGAGGGATATTTTCTCTGTTGACCTAGCTCAGTGTTCTTTTAAGGGCCACTATTGGCAGGATTTCATCTGGTGAGTGGAGTAACTCTGGAAGGCTGCTCTTTTGTTGTTCTATTTTAGGGTAGTTTCCAGGAATGGAACTATAATCAGTTGCCCTTGCTGTCTGGCAATCAAGGCTTGATCATCCCTCCTTGTTACCAGTTGTTCATGTGTCTCCATTCAATGGGCCCTCTAAATTAATCTCATTTTTGGAAGGCTGTTCCTTAGTTACTTACCATTTTCCTTAAAGTTGGTGCCCTATTAAAGGCTGTCATTGGCTAAGTCTTCCTAGGGGGTTCTCAACTCACGTCTGTTAAAGGGCCGCAATCAACTCTAAGCTCTTTGTTCAGTCTCCCTCGGGGTCCGGATTCAGCATTATCATCATCATTATTGTCCGTTCATCCCATGCAGTGTTTGCTATTATGTTTTTTTTTTTCCAAGATTCATAAAGTTCTTGCATTCTGGATGTCTGCTGTGTACACAATAGCAACGTGGAGCTGTACATTTAGCAGTTGAAATCTCCTGACATATCTGGGGACCGTGCAGCCTCCTGTATGGTCTTCTTCTGCATTTCATATCTGTCTCCCACTGCATGATTCAGTATTTTACTCCACTTCTGTGAAGAGATGTAACTATTATTGATTTGGGTGCTAGCGCGCTTCTTGTTTTTGGGACCTCTGTTTGTCTTTTGTTTTCTTTTCTAATCTGACTCATGGAATTTCTATATTCATGTCTCCAACAAGGCAGCAATACAAGAAGGGTCAAGTTATGGAATTATGTGCAATGATGAAAATAAAGTGATAACTCTTACCTCTGAGTCGTGTTTTAATGTGTGGCTGTGGATTTCTGATGGTTGTGGAAGTGGTGGAACCCTCAGAGAAAAGATCAGGGAATGTAAATGGTGACAAAGGTGACAGAGGGCATGTCTTTGTGTGGTCTAAATTGCAGCTTTCTTTCTTTCTTTCTTTCTTTCTTTCTTTCTTTCTTTCTTTCTTTCTTTCTTTCTTTCTTTCTTTCTTTCTTTCACAGTAGCTGTTTTAAGTAAGTTATAAGGAAAAACAAAGAATGTCAAGATGTTCAGATAGCTGAAGTATTTGTCAGTTGTGGATCTTTGGCTAAAGTTAACCTGAATTCAGGTTTTGGTGAACTTACTCAAGTCACTAAGGCGTGCAATGTGTTAAAAGTTTGGACAGCAGTTTGAAAAGCCTCCTATTATATCTACATCTGTAAAGTATGTTTGAAGTTTCTAGTTGAGAAGACCAGTTCCACGTCTTCCACTTCTTCTTCTTTTCTTCGGTCCATACTGTGATTGAACTATGACTTTTTACATCCAAACCACTGACTTTGTCCCATTGAAGACCTTTTTTACTTGTGATTATTGCCTTAGCATCCTCCAGGTAGTCCAGTTTTCTTCGAGATTCCAAACACCTGGATTCGTTCTTAAATTTCCTTAATGCAACAAGTATATTAGGCTACTTGGTGATTACTCAAAAGTGTCTAGGGAAGTGTTTCATAAAATTTTTAAATTAGTGCTACAATCTATGCTTTTGCTGAATCTTAGCTTTTTCATATCAAATGTTTCTTAAATACTGCGGTGGGTTGGCACCCTGCCCGGGATTGGTTCCTGCCTTGTGCCCTGTGTTGGCTGGGATTGGCTCCAGCAGACCCCCGTGACCCTGTGTTCGGATTCAGCGGGTTGGAAAATGGATGGATGGATGGATATTTCTTAAATAGCAATATTTAATGAATATGTGCGTTTTAAGCAAATGGACACTAGGTGGCACTGTTGCCCACCTTTTTCCCAACAGACAGACGCAGGACACAGGTTAAAAGCACTAAAAAGACTTTTAATATTTTATTTCTTCTTTGTATCGTGCCTCCAAAGCACCACAACCACAATAAACACAACAAATAAGTAATGATAATTCCTAAATTCTCCTCTACACCTTCCAGCAAGCTCTGTCCTCTACCTTCCAACTCTGGCTCTCTTGCTGGGTCTCCAACAGTCCTTTATATAGTCCTTGACCTGCACTTCCAGGTCAGATGGAGAACTTGTAATTTCTTCAGCCTGAAAGTACTTCTGTGCTTCAATCGCCGTGACTTTGAAGCACTTCCGGGCTATGTAAACAGTAGGGACTCCCCAGTCTCCCTGCAGCGTCTCCTGGTGACACCCATGGTACTAAGCAGGGCTGTGTTGCCGAACTCCAAGTCCCATAGTGCCCTGGGGGCATCTGGGGCATCACTGCAGTCCAGGGATGCTGCTGTCTATCGTCCTGGAGGAGGCAGTGTCTTTGATAAGCTGCCTTCCCCCATCCTTCCGTTACTGGGGCGTCCCTTACAGCATTTATAAAATTCCTGGTCAAATTATGCAATAAAAAAGGAGAAAGTCAAAAACCAAGGTCTGGCTGTAAAATAATCCCTTTGACTGTTTTTGGTGCACTTCATCAAAGGTGATGCCCCTCTCTCAGCTGTTTGTCCTCCTGAGATGGCAGTAGCGGGACTCAGTCCCAAGGCTATTGCATTACAGAACAGCTCATTCAGCTAATGGAGCTAATGGAGCACACTCTTCAGCCCTGTGGCTAGTTGGGCCTCTTTTTGTAGGGGTGCCTGCTATACAATGGCAGGCTCTCCCTCTCTTCTCTCCCTCTCCCTCTGTGTCTTGAAGGTCTCCAAAGTACAGCCACCCTTTGTTGCGTAATTGTAATCAATTCCTGAAAACCAGATTAAAATTGAAAAAAACAATATCAAAAAAATTATTTCCCAGTATTTTAACACAAGAAGAATATAATGCTCTACAATGTCAATAAAGGTACTAGACTGAAGCTTGGATGTAGTACTACACAATGGTGACAGGTAAGATAAAAATGAAACAAACATGACATAGAGATGACTCACTTCTGCACCTGCCACTTATTGCCCACCAGTGACATGAGGTCTTTTTCATTTGTGGCAGTGGCAGCGAGATACCTGGCCTCCTGACTGATGTTCCTGCTAGATCTAATATTGCAGAGCATCTATTGAAAGAGCTGATACAAAGAAAATGCACATACTTTTAACGCGCTACACAATTCTTAAACCTGCTCATCTCAATTCAGGGTCGTGGGTTGATAGTAACATTCACTCTCACCTCAGGACTGGGTTCCAGTTCATTGCAGGGCTCACTGATGCATATACTCATAACCAGACATGCACAGGGCGAGCTTACAATCACAATTTAACCTAACCTGCACACTTTTTGAAGAAACAAACCAGTATATCTGAAGGAACTTCCATAAAACACAGGGAGACAGCATACAGTCCAACAGAGCAAACAGAGCAGGTGTAGATGTTGTACGTAACAGTATACAGAACTCCAAAGATACAGAGAGAGCAGTATGTCAATGACCTGCCTATGGTCTCCTCTGAATGTTCATATTACGGAAGCTACTCGGCAAAGTGACTCGGGTTTGCACAACGACATGGTCAACGACAGTGACACAAAATCTCATTTGAAGCCATTTGTCTCTTTACTCATGCTCTTATTCTTCCTCACCCTCTTCTACCTTCCCTCCTGTGTCCTCTTTCTCTTTCTTCCTGTGGTGGTTGATCCCTTTTTCCAAGACAACTCAGGACTGGATTCCAGTCCATTGCAGGGCTTACAATCACCATTTAACCTAACCTGCACACTTTTTGAAGAAAACCAGTATATCTGAAGGAGCTTCCAAAACCACACACCACACAGGGAGAATGTGTAAACGTTCAGCTGCAAAACTTGAAACCAGCGTCTTTGAGATATCAGTGCTACCTGCTTTGCCAGCATGCTGCCCTGAAAATGCACAGAATGTATTAAAAAAGGGTACTTTCTTTCTTTCATGTGTTGTTGTTGTTGCCATAAATAAAGCGACCTTTTTAAAACTCAGTGCTTAAAGCTTATTTATTCTTACTAAAATAGTAAGTTGCCAGAGAGCAAAAGAGGGCTAATTACCAATCAGCCTCCTTCAAGCTACTGTGTGCCAGACACAGTCTGCACTTAAGTATGCAAAGGATGTGACACTAGAGGAGATGACTCCTACAGACGCGGCTACTGCCCAGGCCGGTAGAGCAAAATGCTGGTGACAACTCCGGTAGGCGTTTGTGCTGGCAGAGAGCTGCCAAAGCAGTATTAGCGCATCTCCGGTTCTGCTGATACATTGAACCCAAAGTCGTCATGCTCTTTACATACTGTATGCTCACCTACCTACCACTTCTCTCTTCCTGTCCATATCAGTTGAATGGGTGAGTCTCCATGACCTCAAACTGGTTATAGAAAATTGTTCCTTCATTTAAATCCCCTGACAAAATCTACTGGGACAGCAAATCAATCCAGTAAGATGTCACGGCTACTTATGCAGTCCAGTCCATAGCTCCAGAGGTTCAAGGTCACTGTCTTCGTTATATAAAAGGTGGGCTCACTCAAAGGCACACTGATAGCCAGACACATGAGCAGTGGGCTGTTCCCTGCCTGCACATGTTTGTCTGGACTCTCCCTTTTGTCCTGTTTTGATGGTTTTCTTATAGAATCTATTTTTATCCTCGATGGGCTGATTTCTCTATCTCTGCGTTTAAGAAATGTCATTCACTAATGCCAAGCCTGCTGATGTAACAAGCTTTGAAATGCAGGCTTCTTTTATTAATGGCAAACTTACTTAACAAGAACTGTCGATCTACACAGCTTTGAAGTGGGAAGCAGAAAAGAAAAATGTGCAGGCCATTTTTCACATTTCTTATAACATGTTTTATTCATCATCAGTATGCCATTGTTTCACCAGTGAACTGCCATTAAGGCTGTGCAGAAGGGAAAAAAGGAGCGTGTGGAACTGGCTGACTTGTTCAGTCAACACTCATTTATTTACTTGATAACACATTCATTCATTTACTCCTTAGCTTCATCATTCACTCACTCATTCATTCATGCATTGACTGACTGACTTGCACACTCCTTTGATTGCTCCACCAAATCTGACATCACACAAAAACACATACTGTACACTACAACATAACCTTACACCATGCTGAGATAAGTTCTGAACACTACTGTAAAAACCAGTTACTGCAACGAGTAACGTTACTTATGTCCCCCCTCCCAACATCTTTACATGATGAACAATATATAAACAACAAATGTAGAAATTTTCTAAAAATGCTATCCTTTAATGTACAACACAATACATAAAAGGATGGAAAAGAAAAAGAAAATTGTATTTAGCTGTAGCATCCCTTCTCTGGTCAGGGTCACGGCAGAGAATCTCATCGACATCACATACAATATGAGCCCTGGCCAGGCGGCAGGGTAAAAAAAACCTTGTACGCCACATCCATCCCTGGCAAACCTCAACTGTGATGTCCAAACAAGCTTCCTCCATGCACTGGAGGAGGTGAACACAAATGTAGGACTCTTGGTCATAGACCATCCTCTATAGGGTTTAGAAAAGGAGAATATGCAGGCAGAAAGATGTTACTGAATCTGGGGCTGTTGGGGAACCAGTCACGAACCAGAGCAGCCCAATGGAAATAGACATTGTCCCGAATTACAACGTAGCATGGCTGCTCTGGTCCAGTTGGTATACATGATCTTGGAGACCATTGAGGAAAGCTAGTAGAAGCATGGTGGCATATCAACCAAGGATGGCATGTCGGTGGAGTACCCCTCGGTGGCTGATGGTGGCACAGACTGTTACGTTCCCCCCCTTGCTGGCCAGGGACATTCAAAATGGCCTGTTGGCCAATTATGGTTCAAACCCTTCTCCTCCTTGGTGAGGCTGACGCCTGCTTCATCACCAAAGATGAGCTCATGAGGAGTGTGTCTTGCTTCTATTTCAAAGATTCTCTACAAAAGATGACACACACTGCTGTAAACGACTGCTCTGAAACACATTGCTAGAGTACACAAAAAAGGAGGCCCAAAATTCAGTTTGTTCTACACTACATAGTGCTGTACAGTACTGTAATGCATCCTGTAACAAAGCTGAAGTACTTCATGATACTTCTCACAGAATCATGACAGGCCTGTTTCATTGTCAACCTGTTTTTTCAAAGAATTATGGAAATACTCCATAATCAACCCCATGTGGTATCTCCTGCAAGCAAATTGTATTGTTGGCAAAAATCATATTGATCATTGTCCTCTCTTGCGCTTCAGAAAATAGGGTTCTTCTGCTTCCAACAGGTGGTCACCTCTCAGTTCTGGCAAACCAAATACTTCAAGTACTAACTGTAAAATCATACTTTTACAGTAGGAACATACAGCAACTATGTCAAGTGGTGCATTTCAGACAGCATGCAGTCCAGCAGAGCAAGCAGCTAGAGCAGGTGTAGGTGTTGTACGTAACAGTATACAGAACTCCAAAGATACAGCAGAGAGCAGTATGTCAATGACCTGCCTATGGTCTCTTCTGAATGTTCATATTACAGAAGCTACTCGGCAAAGTGACTCGGGTTTGCACAATGACATGGTCAATGACAGTGACACAAAATCTCATTTGAAGCCATTTGTCTCCTTACTCATGCTCTTATTCTTCCTCACCCTCTTCCACCTCCCCTCCTGTGTCCTCTTTCTCTTTCTTCCTGTAGTGGTTGATCCCTTTTTCCAAGACAACTGAACTGACCCATGGTTGTTGTATCTGTCTATCCTAAGGGTATGTCTGGTGTGTGAACAATTTGGAGTCGTAGTGTTTGCTGCTGGGAAATTGTGTGCTCCATGTGCTCCTGCTCTGCTGACTTGAGTTCATGATATTGAAGCCAGTGCTTTCTAAATGAGCACATAGTGAAGCCAATGACATATGAAAGGATTTGTGTGCAGAGTTTTGCACAAAAAGTGAAATGAATCTAAATTATGTGTCAAAATATCCAAATAGTGCTTATAGTTTCAGGAAATGAGTTTGTATTTTGGTAGATGGCGGTATGGTTTGGGATTTTTTGTTAATAAGTTTGGTAATATGTGTAAGCGATTGAGAAAAACTACCAAAGCTTTGCACAAATCTAAATATAGTAATTATCTGATAATACAAAATTCCAGTGGAAGTGTCAGGTCAAGCAAATCACCATAAAATACCCTCAGGTGCTAACAGCCAATTCCAAATCACTGCCTCAAATTGGAACCAGCCTTGGAATAAATTAGCCACTTCCTGCAAGTCTCTAAAAAATCAGCACACAGTATTACACATAAAAAGGAGTTTGTGGCTTTATTTCACATGGAAAATGGAAAGCAATATACAATAACTACTTCAGGGCCATAGAGAACATGGAAGACAAAGATGAAGAGGAAGAAGACTTCATGCTGAAGGTCTTCTAAGAAGACAGCAGAGGACAAAGGTCTCCAATGAAATTACAGCAATCATTTCAGTCCTTGTCAAACATTACGGTTTCCCATTACATGAGGCTGGTCTTAGGGTGCAGCTGAATGTTTCATGTTCATGTGTGACATTGATTATTCAAACATTCTGGATGGAGAATTGGTAAGGAGGAGGAGGTTGGGAACATATGCTGATAGCACGTTGCCGCACTCCCAATACAACAAACCACTCGGATTGGGACCCAAGTGCAATGGGTGACTCCTCAGCACCACACTGAAACAATGTGAGTTTTTTTACGGTGGTTGGAGTGCCAATCCTGTCACCAGCCTCCAAGTTTTCCCTGTAATTGGTAAGGCATCCAAACAAAATTTACACCCAAGTATAATACATGCAGAAATCAAGTTTGACGTCTATACACAAATTCTATTCATTAACATTGTTTTGTTTCCCTAAGTGGTGTGCTATATTAAATTACCTCAGTGGAAATAAAATGCATTTACAGATTTGAAAGAAGACCCCTCAGCTGGCACACAAGGCAAAATATTTATGAATGAACAAGACACAGGAATTGTTCAGATGGTGCCAGAGAACAATGCTATCTGTCTGCATGAAATACAAATGGTGCCAAGTGATGTAATGAAACGTTGTTCCATATGTCCACATTACAAATTCCATTGATCTCTGCATCAATGTCCCTCTTTGGCCAGCACTAATTATCTGTAGAGCATCTCAAGGAATAAATGGATTCAGACAATTTTCAGACCCCTTCACTTTCTGCCATTTTATTGTGTTGTAGATTTAACTTTAAATGGATACATTTGCCATTTTTGCCAACAAATCTACATCCAATAACCCATAATGATAAAATGAAAACAAGTTTTCAAAAAGTTTGCACATATATTAAAAATCAAAAATGAAATCTTTTATTTACAGAATTATTCAGACCCTTTGCTGTGGCAATCCAAATTGTGACCAGCTGCATCCTGTTTGCTTTAATTTTCCTTGAGATCTCACTAGAAATTGATTGGAGTCCACATGTGGCAAATTGAATTGATTAGACATCGTTTAGAAAGGCACATACTGTGCATATAAGGTCACACAATTCACACTGCATGTCTGAACAAAAACCAAGCCGTATAGCCCTGCTACCTCACAGCTCCAGGGCCCTGGTTTGGCCATACTCAGTGAGAAGTTGTTATTTCCATCCCCATTTCCATGTGGGGTTTTCTCCTGGTCCTGGGTATGATGTTAAACTGCCTATGGTCCTCCAACTTGCCAGGAAAACGTGGCACTTCAACTATTGTAAAAACTTCACGCAACTCTGAAATGGCAGATACGACTCCTTTCTGCTCTCTGTCGGAGTAGCGCTGCTGCAGGAAGGCTGCTCACATTATGAAGGGGATGGGGGGAACCCTGGGGAGCCTCATCCCTGGAAAAGTCAAAACCGCAGGATAGCCAATGAGGTCAGGCCTGCTGTGGATCAGAACTGGAATGGTGCTGAGGCATTGCTCACTACACAGCAGCACTTGGGTCCTAATTTAAGGTGGCCCATCTGGGTAGGCATGTGGAACGTCTTGTCTCTCTGGCATGATGACCATCTTTCTCTGCTGTTGGAGAAGCTTTGTAAACTCTGCATTTCAGTGGTGGGACTCTGTGGTACACAGACCTTGGAGTGGCCAGATCTATATAGGTGGATATGACTGGTTGTGCTGCTACTGTGAAACAGCTTCTTTCGATGGTGTACGATGTTGCTCCTTTCAAAGAGCGTATTATGAGACTCAGGTTAAGGCACCGTTTGGGTTACTTGTCTGTTGTCACATTGTATGTATTAACCGCAGTGAGGAAGACATTCTATTCGCAGCTTCACTCTGTGGTTGATGGTTTGCCTGCAAGGTGACACTCCTGTGGTCATGGGTTACTTCAATGCAGTCACTGGCACTGGCAGGGCTGGTTGTAAGGATTGTGTTTGTCCCCACTGACCTGGTGACCATGGTGAAAGCAGCTCCATGTTCCTTGATTTTGCAAAAGGTCAGAGGCTGTGGATTGCTGAATCCTGGTTCCAGCACCCTGAAGTGCATTGTTGGACTTGGTACTCCAATACTGGTGGTACGATGGAGGAGGCTGATCATATCCTTGCGGACAGACACTAGAGGCTCCTTCAGAGTTGCAGGGTGTATAGAAGTGCCCAGTTTGTGAGTTCTGACCACAGACTTATTGTTACTGTTGCTACTGAAGATCCAGTATAGTTTCAGTAGGCTACCACCTACTAGGTGAATGAGGCCAGACTCCAAGATCAGGCTGTTTCTAATATGTTTGCACGCAGTTCGTGTGAGGAACTTGCATACTTGGGTGTGACTGCTGATCCTAATGTGATGTGGGATACCTTCTGTGACAAGACCCTGAAGGTTGCTGAGGGTTGGTTGGTGTTGCCGGTGTTCCCAGAAGAATGTATTTAATCTTTCAGGGCACCCTGGATATCATCAAGAGGAGTCTCAGTGCATGGCTCCAATCTGTACTGGGAACTAAGAAGGATGGCTGTGAGGTCTCTGAGGGCAGATAAGTAGGTGTTTGTTAGAGGAATCTGTGAGCAAGTGACACACAATCAATGCTCTAGTGGCCCACATCCTGCTTACATAGGAATCAAAGAATTACGCATCTCAGAGAGTTGCAGTCAGGGCGGCTGAAGGAATGGTCCTTACGGATGATGCTGCAGTTGTGACCTGCTGGGTTGGATACGTTGAGTGGCTGTTTAAAGCTGATCCTCTGGCTAGGACGTTGGATATCTCTGGGTCCACGGTTTTGAGGCTGATCCTCCAAATACAGTAGCTGTGAACCATCCCATCTATCTGTGATTGTACAGGTGGTGAATCGGCTGAAGGTAGAAAAGGCTGCAGGGATCTGTGGTATCCGGGTTGAACTTCTCCAGGCTGGTGGTAAGGCTGTCCTCCTGGCATTGTGAGCAATCTTTGCTTCCATTTGGGAGACTGGTGTCATCTGTAAATGGAAGGGCGATTGCCTGGATTGCTGCAACTACAGGGGGATAACATTGATCTTGATGCCGGGTAAGATCCTTGGTAGGGTCATCTTAAATAGGATCCATCCTGGCACTGAGGGTTCTCATCGAGCACAAATGCGAATATCAGCAGAGTTTCTTTGCAGACTTTGTTGATTTTCATAAAGCGTTAGACTCATTTGAACAAGCTGCCCTGTGGGACATCCTGAGACTTTGTGGGATTCCCCCAAAGTTGCTGGATGTCACGACTGGCCTGTACACTGGTACTGTGAGTGCTGAGCAGGTTGGAAGCAGAACCTCTGAGTTTTTCCCAGTTGATTCTAGATAGATAGATAGATAGATAGATAGATAGATAGATAGATAGATAGATAGATAGATAGATACTTTATTAATCCCAAGGGGAAATTCACATACTCCAGCAGCAGCATACTGATAAAGAACAATATTAAATTAGAGTGATAACAATGCAGATATAACAGACAGACAATAACTTTGTATAATGTTAATGTTTACCCCCCCCGGGTGGAATTGAAGAGTCGCATAGTTGGGGGAGGAACAATCTCCTCAGTCTGTTAGTGGAGCAGGACAGTGACAGCAGTCTGTCGCTGAAACTGCTCTTCTGTCTGGAGATGATACTGTTCAGTGGATGCAGTGGATTCTCCATGATTGACAGGAGCCTGCTCAGTTCCCATCGCTCTGCCACGGATGTCAAACTGTCCAGCTCCGTGCCTACAATAGAGCCTGCCTTCCTCACCAGTTTGTCCAGGCGTGAGGCGTCCCTCTTCTTTATGCTGCCTCCCCAGCACACCACCACGTAGAAGAGGGTGCTTGCCACAACCGTCTGATAGAACATCTGCAGCATCTTATTGCAGATGTTGAAGGACGCCAGCCTTCTAAGGAAGTATAACCGGCTCTGTCCTTTTTTACACAGAGCATCAGTATTGGCAGTCCAGTCCAGTTTATCATCCAGCTGCACTCCCAGCTATTTACAGGTCTGGTGTTCTGGTGTTCATTGGGGGTGTGTTCTTGCTCCCACCCTGTTCCATGCTTGCATGGACTGGATGTTGGGCAGGGTCATGGGGTCCAGCAGCTCTGGGGCATCTGTTGTTGAAGAGAGATTCACTGATCTGGAGAGTGTCTACTGTGTCAAGAGGTTTACTTACCTTCGCAGCGACATTCATGTCTCTGGTGATTCTTCCTATTGAAGTCAGTTGACGGATAGGGGGAGCATGGGGAGTCATGAGGTCGCTGGAAAAGAGTTTGTGGTGCTTACGATACCTTTGCAAAAGGACGAACGTCCAGGTCTTTAGAGTCCTGGTGCTTCCTGTTTTGCTATATGGTTGCGAGACATGGACTCCATCCAGTGACCTGAGACAAAGACTGGACTCCTTTGGTAGTGTGTCTCTTTGGAGTATCCTTGGTTACCACTGCTTGACTTTGTGTTGAATTAGCAGTTGCTCGTGGTGTACTGAATGAGGCACATTACCTGCATTGTGGGGGAGTGTCAATTACAGCACTATGGCCATGTGATGCAATTCCTTGATGGTGATCCAACTCGGAGGATCCTCATTACTGAGGACCCAAGCGGCTAAACCAGATCAAAGGAATGCCCACATAACACCTGGGTGTAGCAGATAGATTGTCATTTCTGGGGGGTGGGACTGGACCTTGTCTTTGCCTGGGGGGTTGCCAGCTGAGATCCTGAGCTGTTATGTCGTGTGGTTGGTGTGCTTGCTCCCCACCCAGTGCTTGCTCCCCACCCAGACCTGTCCTGATTTGTCATGGCATTCCAGTTTCCTCCCACATTACAGAGAGGTGTGAGTGTGGGTTTAAACTGTGGCAGCCTAACCAGAACTGGCTCCTGGAATGTATCCATTTCTGCCTTGACAGGTGATGGGGTACCATAGTGAAAAGGTACTGGAGAGCGTTCACAGTTAAAGACTAAATGCTTCTGAGAAGAAGGAACTGATAGGTCTGGAACCTTTTTCTCCGTGCAGAAATAGAAGCAGTGAGTGAGGGAGTTTCAAAGTAACACATTACACTGAGTGTGAGCTTCCTGGGAGGCCAACATTAGAGTCATAAAAGTGGGGCACAGATTGCCCACTTGGGGCTCTATTATAGGTTGTGATTGACCTGCTTTGTTACCTACAATAGAAAATAAAACAACAGAGGATTAGATTTCTCAGAACTGCATGTTGTGCTCCCAACTCAGTGTCTATTTTAGGAGGGCCTGAAAGGGGAAAGATATCTAATTCCCAGTTGTCTTGTGACCCCCAACTCACATGAGACAATCCAGGTGTCGCAATGGATGGTGTTTTTGTGACAGAGCATCACTGGCTGCTTAATAATTCATCAGTCTTTTAGATGACTCCTCACAGGCACTGTCTGCTTCTTTCACCTCTTTACAAAAGGGACATCATATGAGTGACAAATTGTCTCGAAATTCAAGAAGTTTGCTTTGTTGCTGTTCTGGTATCCCAGACAGCAGCCAGGCAAATAGGTTCACGCCTCTGGCCAGTAGGTCAGGTTACTGTCAGGTCAACTAGGTCTCTGTAAAAATCTGCAATACTGTTATTGGATCAGTTGAGTGGGCAATAGTTCAAAGTCCTAGTTCATACCATGGCAGTCACTTTGTGCTATACAGCTGGCTATTCATTGTGGCACCAAGCTCACTTCCACAGCCTGTACCGAGCTCACTAACTCTTCCACAACAACGTCCTGGTCTCTTATCACTTTCCTAGCTCTGACTGTAACCTCCCGAGAAGAGTTTCCCAACAGCCAAGGAATGTCTATGATAGTGCCCATTATTTTTTAGAAAACCTCATTTAATTTTTTTTTACATGCTGGCTTGAGAACAGTGAAAAAACAAATTTATCAGAAGAAGGCCCAACAACAACACAACAAAGCCACTGATGTTGGGCATCTGACTGAGAAGCAATCAATTAACATCCGCTGCACAGAACCTCCTTCAGATCTCAGCATCCCAGTTCCTCAACTGTGTTACTCTTTAATGTAAATTGCTCTTGAATGTCCAAAGGAAGCACATTCATTTGCTGTACTTTTGAAGTGTGACTTTTTTCATTATGGAGTAATGGGCAGGATGTAGTATATTCCAGCAGCAATAGAAGCTAGGCAAGAAGCAAATATCGATGGTGTGCACCATACATCACCTGCCACACAGCACCAACTAACTTAACCTGCATATTTTAAGGATATTGCAGGAAAGCTGGAGGGCAGAAAAGCACTTGGATACAGGGAGAATGTAGAAACTGAACCCAGACACCTGAAGGCTTTAGGTGTTAGCATTATTAGAACATTAGAACATTTTAGACGAGAACAGGCCATTCAGCCCAACAAAGCTCACCAGTCCTATCCACTTAATGTAACATCCACAAAATAACATCAAGTCGAGTTTTGAAAGTCCCTAAAGTCCTACTGTCTACCACAATACTTGGTAGCTTATTCCATGAGTCTTTGGTTCTCTGTGTGAAGAAAAACTTCCTAATGTTTGTGCATAATTTACACTCGACATACCTTTCCTACAGTTTTTATGTTGACGTCTTGGTTTCAATATGCTTCTCTTACACATAATACATTTTTTCTTTGTTGAAAAATATTCAGCGTTTTTGACTCATTTTTTTCCAGGGATAAATATAACGTGGATGAGGCTACATACTGGCGGTGTGATTACACAATGTGCAATGATGCTTCCTCATGTGCCTGGCACTGATCATGACATCAAAAAACAACATGGCTGTGGCCATTACACGTTTCCTTACATTGGCATTGGACAACGGAATTAGCAAAAACAAAACGGTGTCCAAAAATAACATAAAATAACAAAAACATTTTCATAACAATATGAAATAAGCAAAAACAAACTAAAAAATGTTACAATTAATCCATACGCATAGGAAATGAAATTCATGATGGATATCACAATTAGCAAGGAACAGAGTTGAAAGACAGCTGTAACCAAATTTATAAAATCAAAAAAAAAATTCTTAATAAAAATCTTTTTTCTGATTTTTTTTGTTTCAATATTTAAAATGTAGATGAGTAACAAAAGCAGCACCTCGTCCTCTGCATGGAACATACCCACAGAAATACAATGGTGATAAAGTCAGAATCCAACACTTGAAAAGTGTTTGTCGTTTTTGTTTTTTTTTTTTGAAAGAATCAATAAAAGAAGAGGACAATAATAATTTTGCATAAACAAAAATATTGTTGCTTTATTCTTTCAGCCCATTATAATACATCTGAGAGACACGAAAGGTTTGCTCAGTTAGTATGACACCCCACCCCACACTCTGAACACTAATGCATGGTGTCTACGGTTGAAGTCAGACGTTTACATACACTTAGAATGAATTCTTTAAAATTCACTTTATAACCCCTCCACAGATTTCATATTATACATTTGGCATATTGTTTAAGACATCTACTTTGTGCAGGGCAAAAAGCCTTGCAAGACTGTGGAAACCCCCAATAACACATCTGGACCCTGATATAAAGTGTTAGCTTTTACTTCTAGGGACCAGCAGGTGTCACCAGTTAAATTAAAAGCACATGTTTCTTACGTGGGAGGCAATGAAACGTCCATTACAGTGGACACATGCACACACACGCACGCGCGCACACACACGCACATACACACGCACGCACGAACACACACGCATACACACACATAGAGTACGCATACACGCGCACACACACACACACACAAGTTATTCTAACAGGTGCATCATTAGGATGTGGTAGGGGACTGGAGGGCTACAAGAAAAAACAGACATGTTGAGAATATGCAAACTCCTTGATCCATAACTGGACCCAGATCTCTGAAACTGGGTGTCCACTGGCCCATCTTGCTTTAACCTTGTACTTTTAATACTTGAAAAAAAAATTTGACTTATTTTTTTCATTTAGAACTACAGTGATGTGTTTTCTATGAGAAATGACAGAAGATGTTTCTACAGATGCGGGTCACCATCGGTAAGCTACATGACTAACATTGAGTTACACCAAATCACTTAAGTTTGAATTGATTTCTTTATTAAAATTTAAAACAGTTACAGTTATTATATGAACAACATTAATAATAACGACTTGCACACAGTGACACACTCTTACTACATTATTCTCTGTGTAATATGTAATCTTGTGCAAAATAAAGCAAAAATACAAAAATATAATACAAACCCTTAAAGATATCAGCATAAAAAATGAAAATAGAAAATCTGCCATTGACTATTTTAATGAAAATACAAACTTAAAAAGATTTAAAAAGAGGCAGGCAGCTATCTTTTGCTGGAAAGTTGTGATGTGTTGTGTGATGATTAGCACACGCAAGCATGAATTTCAGTGTACTCTGTACTCATGACAACGATGGCCCTGTAAACCTTTAAACCTATAATAATACTGTATTAAGGTTTAAAAACGACAGAATGTTTACAAAAGAATTAAGCACATAAAGGAGAAGTCAATCTTCAAAAGAACCGACAAAACAAGAAAATCTGGCTGCCCCTGTGGGCTGAGCCCATGACTGTCACCTGAGATGGAAAGCACCCTCATCCTCATCCTCACGTCTATCCCTTTCCTAACCCTGGTCTTTGTTTCAGATCAACTTCAGAATCTTTTTAATAGCTTTTCATTCAAATTGGTTTTTATCACCTAACTTTGGGGTCACTATTGGGATCTTGAGTGGCCACATCTTTAGCTACAGTGTTGCAAGGCTCAAACTCTGTCTAAAAGCTCCTGGTGTCCCTTTGAATCCTGTGAATATCTGAAAAGCCTGTGTCTGTTATGTATCCCCATCCGCTCCTCTCCTTCACTGGCAATATTCAAGTCCAGTGGGAAAATCTGGACTCCTGGCACTCTCCGCTGGCATTAACTGCAGAGACAGCTTATTTTCTCCTTATGTTGTCCTGGTTCTGGTCTTTTTCTCAGCCATTGAGATCTCTTTTTAGCTACTGGGTCGGACCCCCTGTGCTCCTGAGGTGTGTTATCTGTTTTCGTACTCCTGGGAAGGACAGAGGTGCCCCTGGAGGTTTCACTGCAAGGCATCAGTCCAGAAGATAAAGTCTGCAACTCCATAGTGTCCCTGTCCACTAGCACTAAATTGACACGGTGCTCCATCACTGGCAGTGGGGCTTTCATCAAGAGGTCTATTTAGGATTTTTTTCCTGCCCTATGTCACTCAGTCAGTGCCCTTGTCTATGGTAATGATCCACAAGGTCTAGTGGGTAAAAGTACTAAGCCTTGAACAGTTTAGTATGGATAGCTGTGTAACCTGAACGGTGCAGGTGTCTATTATTTATTAAGTAACAGGTAGAACACTTCACCCATTTTGACACGGCTAATCTTATCACTTTATAGAAAACATGACCTGTCTTAGAGCGTTGGGTCACTTCTCAATGGCAGAGTGTCCATAGAGTAAAGTGATTTGATTTAGACCAGAATTCAGCTAAGGCTTTGACATTCCGTAGTACAAGGCCTGTATTTAGGAGGATATTTTCCAGCTCTTCTCTCATGAAGCCTTTGTGTGCTATACAAACCCAAGAAGCCAACATAAACTCCCTCAACTACTTTAAACATGTGTCATCAGAAACTGCAAGAAGCTACTATCAGCCTCCACACACATAACTCCATGACTTTAAAGATTGCAGAAAGAATAGATGTGTCAAGACATAAAGGACAAGCTGCCCCCAAATATACAGCTAATTAATTTGCCTCTCTTTTCAGATCAGAAGTGATTTCCTTCTGGTGTCATTGTCCCCCTGTTAGTAGGCCTCACCTGATGCTCAGCGTCACTTGTTTGCATTGACTGAGGGGACTGAGAGTCAAGTCCCCAAGTCATACTAAATAAACGTTCATGATTAGTGTGAGGAGCACAGTTCATTTTCACATTTATTTTTTGACCTCACTTATGCTGCTGCGCCAGCAAGATGGAGGTTCTTAAGTCTATGACAGGGATCAGACAAAGGGCATCTCCACACTCAATTTCAAGTAGGCAAACAACCTTCCTTGCACCTTTTTGGGATGTGAAAGGACACAGGAGTACATGCAAAAAATAGCTATAGACACAAGAGGAACATCAAGACTCTATACAGGCAAGGACTTGAATCCAGCCTGTCACATCTTTGAGGGAGCAGCACTAAGCAGTGGCCCATCATGCTACCTGGAAAACTGCCCCCTCAAAAAAAGGTACAAAGGAAATGAAACATACAAGGAAGACATAAAATAATAAATACATTTTAAATAAACAAAATAGAAAAATTCTTCCACCCATTATTGTACCTGCTGAATCTAGTTCATGATCACAAGGACTGATCTCCTCCTATTTTGGCACAAAAAGAGAAACCAACTCTAGACAGGACAAGAAAGACATAACTATTGTAGAATCACAGCTACAGAAGAAGAGGGTAAAAAGCACAACATTAGTAAAAGCCAAGATCTGCTACCATGATAGATAGTCAGATACTCCTCCTTCAATTACTCCTGGGGATTGGTTGAGAACACTTTCTGTACCGTGATGCCAATATACTGTCCTCAACTGCCCAAATGGGATACAAAGGAGCAATCCGGGAATTGGAGATCTCATCCCAGATGGAATAGTGAAGGTGGTTGTGGCATATCATGTTCTGAGACTGAGGTAACACGGCAGGGAGCATTTTTTCTAGTACAGCTCAGGGAGGATAGAGTACATGCAGCCAAAGAGCACTATTTTAGGGACTGGACTAATGAGTTACTCACGTACGCGGAGAGCCATCACTCATTAGTGGCTCTATGGGTTATGTAGTGCAGTACCTACACCTGCAGTATAAAAATCTGAGTCAAGAGAGAGAAGTGTAACCAAGGCAAGAAGGAAAGAAAGAGGGGAGAAATAGTGGAGCACATTCAGTGAGAGAGAGAATGGATCTCTAGGGGAACTAGTGAGAAATGCTGTTCTAAGAGATGTTGATTCAGTCCTGCTGAGTGAGAGGAGCAAAAGCAGTCAAGGGCTCTGGAGGATCTCACTGAGGTGGCCAAGTGAGGTGGCACAGAGCGCAAGATGTGCTCCAAGAACTCTCATTGGGTACTGGCCGAGTTGGCCAAGAGGGAGCTGGATTGACCGAGTCCATTGGTGTCTCACACTTGTTGATTCATTTTTAAAGTGAGTGCAGGAGAGGACTAAACTAAGGAAGGTTGGATTCTTAACTATTTGTTGAATGTTAATTGTGTTTTCCTCATTGCACTGTTGGGAGGATTTACTGTATATATTGAAGATCTTTTATTTAGTTGCATTACACAATTACACTTTTTCCTTTTAATAAATCCACACTTTTGCAATTTTTGCACCTTAAACTTGTTGTGGTTACCCCACTTGCTCCTCTAGTCTGTCTTGGTTTTTATGGTTCAAAAAGGAGAGGGTGCCCATTGGCTTTGGTAAGAGCATCACAGTTGCCAAAGGAGGATAAGAGACCACTTACTACTCCTTCCAGCCACATGGGAGAAACAAGAAGCTACTCTCAGGTTGCAGCCAAATATAGGTGTGCCTGCCCCGTTAATTAGACAGTTGTATGCTTCTCCAGGAGACAGAGATGGTCTGAAACCGTTGTTTGGTCAGCTGGCTGTGACACCTGGAGGTAGTCAAGGGATATGCTTTAACAAAAGACTACTTTCTTCAGCCAGTTGAGCTTGGAGTTGGAAGTAAAGTGGAGACAAATGGTCATCTGGAAAAGAAGTGGAGAAAGAAGAAAAAGAGTCACCAATATTATTGGTGAGACAGAATAGAGAAAGGTAGGCTAGAACCAAAATATTGTGTGTGGTGGAGAAAGGCCCTGAAGTGTCGAATGTTTATTGTTTTCCCTTTATATAGCCTTGTGCTCTTCACCATCCCTGAAACCTTTTTTTCTATAAATCAAAAACCTTGTGACTGGACAGTGTGGTTTTTGTGAGTCATTTTTAAGTGGCTCAGGACTGCTGCCCACTGGCTACAACCCTGTGTTATGAAACACTGAGAATGAGCAATCAAACTTTGTGAACATCTATAATTGCTCCTTCATATGTGTTTTTATTACTGGTTCCAGTGAACTATCTAGTTTCATTTTATGATACATTTTTTTACATCAGTCATTAAATCAGTCATTATTGACCTTCTACAGTTTTCTTTTAGTACCTCTAATACAAATATTCTCCTCCTTATCCAATGTTTCATTACTTTTTTCTTCTTGCTACAGGGCAGCTGATGACCATTTTGTTTTTCTTGTCTTCTATAATTGGTATGCTTGAAACCAAGAAAGAAGTTGATTTACTATTTCCATATTTCTTACCATATCATGACCTGCTGGGTGGCTATATGGATACGTATAAGGCAATCTATTGTTAATCTGTTCCAAAATGAATGGTTTTCCCAGTTACATTTTTGAATAATTGTGCTGAAAATGCATGACATGTCCCAGAAATATTCTTTATTTTGTAGCATTTTATTAAATGCTGATGCTGCTGTCATTTTACTGAACATACAGTAACTTTTTATGCATCACAATATACTGGCTGCCAACCATAGTTCATTAACATTCCACAATGTGTATTTTGGGAATGTTGTATGGAAGATTTTTTAATACAACTGGTAATTAAATAGTTTTGCTGAGAGGTGGAGATGATGGTGATAGACAAGATGTCCAAACAAAGAAAAATGGGATGACAGTGTTTAGAAAATCAGATTATTACAACTTGAAACTGGAAGCACGGCAGTTTCTAGCTGTTTTGGCCCGAAGCAGTATACTTATCTTGGGGTCTACGTCCCTCTTTTCTATATGAGCTGGGGGGTCCCCCATTGATATTAGGGCCCCATGCAGCTGTTTAGTTCACTTATGCCAGTAAATCACCCTGCCTGGAAGAGATGTGGCATCTGAGTATGCTAGAGATGTGTGAACAGCTGATTGAAAGATAAAGGACTGATAATGGAGGAATGATTGTCTGAAATAGTGTAAAGCATGATGGGAATGACTCACAGAGCTTGGGAGGAAGCAGTGATGAATGGAAATGTGCAGTAAAAGAGAAATTCATTAAGAAACCGGGGAAACATAAAGACACAGGAAAAGGTGATGGATGATTAACTTGAAACTAAAGGAACGAAGAAAGGGAATGAAAGTTGACTAGAAAATGTGATGTCTGACAAATTTCATGATATTAATGAACAACAAAAACAAACAAAAAAATGGACACCATGTTTATAATGAGTAGAATTGAAAAAAGATAGGAAACTAATTATCATCATCATCGGTTTAATGCCCATTTTTCAGATTTACCCAGGTTGGCTCTTTCCCTCCAAAATCTTCTTCTTCCACTCTCTGTGGTCCTGGGCATTTTTGGGGTGAGAAACATTCTTCTTATGTAATCTGACTGCCACCACCTACAATAACATCTTCTTCAGTCTCCCTCGAGGCCTCACTTCATTCATCTCCATTTTGGTGCATCTCTTCATTCACCTCAACCTTTTGTTCCACATGCCAAAACCACCCTTGTCCATTTCTTTCAAGCACAACATGTATCTTCTAGCACCAAGTCTTCTTCATAATTTGGCATTTGTCTCCCTCTTACACTGTGGCACAACACATATTCATCTGATTGTTCTGATCTCCATTCTTTTCAAATTTGCTTCACGTTCTGCTTTCATCGGTTATGTCTCACTTCCATGGAACATACTACTCCTCACACATCATCTAGAAATTTCCCTTCAATGTCAGACAGGCTTCTTTATACGTCAGAATGGTAGACAGCTCCTGGAATTTCTTCCATGCCCTTCTCACACTTGCTGTCACTGCTATATCAACATCTCTGTCTTTCCTTAACATGTCACCTAAGTAGCAGAACTTTCTTACTTCCTCCAAAACAAATCCATTCCCAATATCTAAAGCTACACATGCATCAACATTCTGCACTTGTCTCACACATTTTCTACAAAAGTCACATTAGCCGCCTCCACACTACCCTTCACACCACTACATCTTTTATGCACCTGCTTCTAGCAAATCAAACATTCGTTTCTTTCAAAACCTTTATCACACACTCTGCACAGCCATACACCCACCTCTTCCACACCTTCTGCCCCTTTGTCTCTATTTTCAAAATCACTTAATCCAGTTCAGGATCACGAGATGATAATTGCAACAAGCAGTAATCACAGAATGAATAGTTAGAACAAATATCCTGACGAGATATTCAGATGTAGCTGAAATGGCCAAATGCACAGCAGCAGCATAGAAATGTCAGTAAGTCAGAATCCTGAGGGAATATGTTGTGTTTGCTATAAGGGAATCTAAAGAAGAAATGGTGGTGGGGCCAGGTGAAGTAGTGTGTGTTAAAAAATGAGCCTAGAGAAAAATATAAGAATTCTCTTTGTAGATCATAGGTATCTGAAAAGGGAATTGCCAAATAAAGCTATTGGCTTAATGATTCCTAGTACAAATAATAAAAAGAATGCAGTAAGTGTACAAGCTTAAGCTTAGTAATTCAATGTAAGTTTGTCTGCAGCTCACAAATGATCAAAGTTATAAGAAAAGGTAAAAAAGAATGATTAAATAGAGTCCAACTTCAGAAATAAATTATGAAATGAAGTGCTTATTAGTTTCTATCCATTACATAGACAAGACTAAAGATTCTTCTTTTATCAGTTTATTAAAACATTAATTGAAATAGAACTTGGGATACTTTATATCCATTAGGAAAGAGATGCCCAGTTGTCAAGGGTTTTACCCTAGTATGGGTACGGCACTTTGCAGAAAGGTGCTTCTACAAGGCAGTACTTGTGGACAGTGGCCAGGTATGCTTCAAATTCTCTGGGCATAGTTTGATCTGAGATAGAGATTTATGGACTTCACATCATTCCTAGAAGAAATATAAGAAGGCAGCATAGAGCTCCTGGCATCCAAAAGTTTGGATTGCAATCCTTTCTCAGAGCTAGCTAGTGTGAAAATCATTTCAAGGTAACTAGACTTTGTAGGACCCTTGATAGTGATGTTTGGTTAATTTTGTTGCTATTCATTTTTTCATTGGTTTTAGGGGACTAACTTCTTGACTTTGATAGATAGATTTTATTAATAAATGTTGTCACGCATGCATGCATGGGGACCACATTCCAAGCTCTGAGAAGGTAAGTGATACCACCTTAGGACACGAGGGGTCATTTCTTCTCTCTCTACCACAGTTCCAAGAAGACATGCCAGAGTGATAACTAGCCCTGACCACAACAAGCAGAGAAGGCTCCCCCCTTCCACCTAGGATGCCATAAAATTGGGCAGTCCACGGAAGGACATGATCATTTTGGATCAGAACCTCAATGGTGACAGTGTTCCTACTAAAGTGCTATACCTTTGAGGTATTGAAAGACTCTGTACTCTGTGAGCTGTGAACACTATTATTTTTTTTTCAATTAAATGGAGTTGCACGGTTGGCACCCAAATATTTCATCTGACATCACCAGTCTGTTTCACTTGGTCACAATATTCTACTTTTATAAGGATATTTTGTTTGGCTTGTCTTTACAAGCAGGATATTGATGGTCTGCCCCTTCTGAGGCATTTCTGACTTATATTTTGGGATTTTCGTTGCATTTTAAATTTTTAAAGTTAGCCCTTTATTTTTGGGGCCATGCTCCAGATGAAGCCAGCAAGTAGGAGTTGGGACTTGGCTGGTATAAAGTAAACTTCCTCTGAGCTGGCCAGGGAGGTTTCCTGGCCTGCTTATGGTTAAACTGGAGACCTCACACCCCTTTTTTTCAATATTTATGTCTTCAGCTCAAACATTTGGAATCACATTTCAGCTACGACTAAGACAACACATTTATACTGTTTTCTTCTACACACTGCCATTTTGGTTTATTTCTGTATGTCAGTGGCCATGTTGTTATTGGTAATGTTGCCCCACCACATGTCACCTGGAAGTCACATCATTCATAGAAGAAATATAAGAAGGCAGCATGGAGCTCCTGGCATCCAAAAGTTTGGATTGTAATTTAACAAGTGTGAAAATCATTTCAAGGAAACTGGACTTTGTCAAACTCTTGACGGTGATGTTTGGTTAATTTTGTCGCTATTCATTTTTTCATTGGTTTTAGGGCTTTTTGACTTTGGTTGATAGATAGATAGATAGATAGATAGATAGATAGATAGATAGATAGATAGATAGATAGATAGATAGATAGATAGATAGATAGATAGATAGATAGATAGATAGATAGATAGATAGATAGATAGATAGATAGTTTGAATTGCACTATATCATAGATAGATAGATAGATAGATAGATAGATAGATAGATAGATAGATAGATAGATAGATAGATAGATAGATAGATAGATAGATAGATAGATAGATAGATAGATAGATAGTTTGAATTGCACTATATCATAGATAGATAGATAGATAGATAGATAGATAGATAGATAGATAGATAGATAGATAGATACTTTATTAATCCAGAAGGAAGTTGCAGAGTTACTGCAGTAGGCAAAAAAGGCACAGATATACATATAACAAGAATTATAATAATCTTAAGTATGCTGACAAGATACAAATACACATAAAATATATAATTAATGGTAAGTACAGTCTATTAACGAAGTGTAGGTATTTATTAAGTGTAAAGTGATTAGAATTTAACATACTTATAAAATACAATTTCACAGTAGTAGGTGTCATTGACTTAGTATATTATCTGTAAAGATGTCTTCTAGACCAGCTTAGTACCGTTGTCTGGAATAGTTAGCAGCTTCTTGAGTAACTTTCGTTCTACCAGTTCCTCCAGGGAGTCCAACCTGACTCCCAAATTTAACCACCTTTTAAATCAGCTTATTTTGTCTGTTAGCGTCACTTGCACTAATGCCATTTCCTCAACAAACTACTGCATAGAAAAATACGCTGGCCACTACAAACTGATAAAAAATGTGCAAGAGTGACCAGCATACTACATATGACCTCAACATTCCAAGGAAACAGAAGCGACTCAGACTCGTCTTGTGTAGAGCTTTGTGCTGGCGCTCTACTCAATTCTGTTGTTCAGATGCAACCCAAAGCATTTGTATGTCCTCACCATCTTCACATCTTCTCCATCAATCAGAACAGGAGACGAAGTGGTTTTGACCTTCTTGAAGTCTACAGTGGTCTCCTTTGTCTTACTGATGTTTAGGTGCAGATGGTTCAATTTGCACCATTGAACAAAGTCCTCTACAAGTGTCCCATATTCATTCTCCTGCATGCCACTGATACACACAACTATGGCTGTGTCATCAGAAAACTTTAGAGTCTCCAAGTGAATATTCTTTAATGGCATGTGACTGGGTTGTGTGGTTCCTTTTAAAACCATTCCTTTAATTTAATTCTGGGGGGGAGTTCTTTGCAAATTAATTTGGTTCTTTGGGCTTTCCTAAGGTTTCTAATACATGGACAAAACAGAAATCTTTAATGCATGGTAGGCTACTCAGCAGGATACTGACAGATCAACAATTCCTGCCATGCTATTGTATGCAGTAAGGGTCCTTTTATAATATGGAACCCAGTGGTGTCTCACAAACTTGTTATTATCAGTTTACAGTTATTTATGGAACTGCTAATGGATCTAAATAAATTAAAGTTCTTTCTGGAACTTTAATGTAGATGTTTCTTTTCGAAAATGGTTTCCCTATGGCATCGCTCTGAAGAGACCCTTTTATTTTTAAGAGTGTACTGCATGGTTGTTTCCTTCATATTTCCAAAGATGTACAGCTTAACTGACGCCTCTAAATTTAGTGACAGCCTGTGTGTGGGTTTATGTGTGACCTGACTCCTGAGGTGAACTGGGGCCTTGTCCAGGGCTGTTTCCTACTTTGCACCCAAGGCTCCTTAGATTGGCACCGGCCCCCACAACACTGAACTAGATTAAAAAGATCTGAGAACAAAATAAAAGTATAAATAGTTCAGAATACTTGCATTTGTGACAGCTGATTCACAATTTTAAACTATTTAGGCTGTGCCTGCCATTTACATGCTGTCTTCTAGAATTAAAAATTTCAAAATATCAGAGAAATTCCAAACACTAAATTTATGAAGGCTGTTACAAAGCCAGTAAGACACAATACTACCTCTGTGGTGTGCTCACCCTTTTTCCCAATATTCTTATTACACAACAATCATAAAATAAGTCACAGAATTTATCACAGAAAAAGATAGGCAGGATCCCAATCAGTGTATTTACATGTGCTTTACCAAACCCCTTATTCATAGAAACTTGATTTCAAAAATGCCATGTATTCCTTTATTCTGAATAAGGAAATCAGGATATTGGTCTCTGAGAAATCAGGTTAGCACATGTAGATGGTTCTGCAAGAAACCAGTTTATGTGGTCATATAAACCCTTAACCATGTCACAGATTTTGTAGTTTGCGAATGTCCATTGCACTCACTTTTGACATCATAAACATTTGAAATTTGCAGGCGACTCTGTCACGTAAGTCTTCTACAAGATCAGGAGGACAGCCATGGACCTGTTGTTGATGATTTAGTTTTTTTTTACAGCTAAATATTTCTAAGACAAAGGATGTGGTTGTAGATCTTAAGTGCTCCCCTCCTTCCATTGTCTCATCTTTAATTGAAAGGGACACCACGTACAGATATCTGGGGACAATCATTGATAACCGGCTAAAGTTTGATCTTAACAGAGAACAAAGTTGTAAGAAGGGGCAGACATGGATTTTCAAACTCAATTGTTTGGAAGTGGACAAAACCACAATAACACTTCTTTATAAATCCTTTATTGAATCTATTGTTACATTTGCTTTTATGCATATATTGGTTTGGCAACCACAGCATTTAGAATATAAGCCATCTAACAAAAATTGTAAAAATGAGCAGTAAAATTACTGGTGTGAAGCAGATCTCTGTCACTGACATGTATTACAAACAGGTTAGAAAGAAGACTGATACAATTCTGTCAGACAGTAGCCATTCGCTTTCTCTAAATTTCAGCTTGTACCATCAGGCTGCAGATTTAGGTTTCCAAGGGTAAAGAGCAAAGAACTGAATGCCTCTTTTATTCCTAGAGTTATAAGCATTTTGAATTCTATTCTTTGTGGTAATGCTGCTGAAGGTTAATTCTAAACTATTATTTTGTGTACTATGTAAAGGATGGCTGGCAGCCCAAGAGACAGAAGAATGGGGGAAGGCTAGATGGTAACTCCCCTGGGTTGCAGCAGTGCCTCGGACTCCCACAGAGCATTATGGGACTTAGAGTTCTTTACCTCAGCCCTGCGGGCACGGTGAGTGCCACCAGGGTGGCACTGCAAAGACTGAGGAACCGTATGGCATGGGGTTTCCACCTTACCCGGAAGTTTACAGAGTATGTGGGGACAAGAGCAGAAGCACTTCTGGGTTGGCCAGTATAAGAGGACTTGCTGGTTTCACTGAGGTGAGCCAGAGTTAAGTGGAAGATGGACAAAACTTGCTAGGAGGAGCAGAGGAGGCAAAGACCAACAGACAGGCAGAAAGAAAGAAGAATCCCTGTGTGCTGTGCCCTTCATATGCTAGTGGCTGTGGTGGTGGGAAACACTGTAGTGAAGAGTCTTCCACAGAATAAAAAGACTCTTTGTGCTTTTAACTTGCCCTGTGTCTGTTGTGTTGGGTTTGGGGAGCTGGAGCGCTCCCTGCTGTCCAAAACTGTTAAAGATAATTAATCTTTGTACTAATCTTGAGTGTGTGTAGTTATGATAACACTAGTTGTCAGATGTTGTGTTTCGGCTTATTTTCTTGCATCTCTGTAACAAAGTCATGTTTTTTTACTTTCTGGTTGGAAACAAATTTCTACCTGGGATAAAAAAGATCACCTAACATAACGTAATGTTTGAACATGATGAGTGTCAGGAACAAGAAAAGAATGGATCCTCGTATTTTTGGAACTATGGTGAAACCACCCATCACTATACTTCATGAAGGAATTTAATATTTTGATTTGTTTAGCAGGGCAAAATCAATGCAACATTAAAAAGATAAATCTCCTGAGAGAAGAACTTGGACAATTGAGTTATTCCTTCTTAAAACTGAAATAATCTGCCTCAATACTTCAGAAGTCATCACATTTATGTTGATGAGCTGAACATACTGTACATTACTAACTCAGTAGCATGATCTCAGGACATATTGGCTCCATTCTTGTTTTCTGCCAGTGATGACATTTATCACTTTTACATGGTTTAATGACATTGTATTCTTTGGGCAAGAGACAAGACCATAGGTGGACTAGCCCATATAAACTCAAGTTTTAAGAAACCAGGTTTTTGCCTTAATTGTATTGCTGACCCTGTCCTGATTTTGTTTGTGCATGTAAACTCATTGTAAGTACATACAAGGTGCAGAACATTACCCAAAAGACTCTAACACAAGAAGAAGCACATTTTATTTCCCACTGTATGTCTTCCTATGATATACACATATCTCTATATATGTAAACTCCAACATATGGTCTGTCTGTCTGTCTGTCTGTCTGTCTGTCTGTCTGTCTGTCCGCTTTTCATGAGAGAACTACTTAACGGATTTAGATCTCAAACTTCTCTTATCATGCTAAGTATGATAGTCTGCTTGCAGGAGTGATTTATTCACATTTCACACTAATCCAAAATAGAGGCTGTGGACCAAGGGGAGGGGGAAGCGTAACATCAGGAGTTGGGAGCCGGGCAGGGCCCTCCTCACTCATGCATCCGGCCTCCGTTTGAGTTGGTGTAACTCTCACGACCTTGCCTCCGCTTAGCTAGCATTACCTGTTTGTTTATTGATTTTTAAAGTTTGTCCTGTTTCACTATTATGCGGGTGGACAGCTAGTGTGATATATAAATATATTGGAAAATAATCAGCAGAGTCCAAAGAACTGTTAGGAAGATCGTGTTATCAGTGGGAATGAGTATGTTAGGTAACAGAAATATATGCTTCATGTAAATATGTACTCTTTGCAAATTTTATATTTGATGTTACAACAACAGAGAGAAGGCACAGAATAACACACTGATCACAGATAACAGAGTTCAGTAAAGACAAACTCATTTCGTCTTAAGTTAGAATAAATAATTATTCATTATTCTGTAATATAACTTTTATGTACTTGTACGTTCAGCTGCATGTAGCAGGAGGTAGGGAGAGTAGGAAGTGAGTGCAGCAGCGGACAGCATGGTGTGTTTGTTTCCTCAAACTATCCTTTGGCATCCTTCCTAGTTAGCCCTTGTGAAGACATTCCCTGTAAGATATTATATTTTCTTGCTATCTATCTTTTATTTGAGTAACTTTTAGTCAGGGAACTGTTAAAGCCAGTGTTAAATTTGTAATACGTAAGTATTGAGCTGTTCATCATAGAAGCAGGCTGTATTTAAAATGCTATTGTACTTACCTGATGTTTATACGAGTACTTATTAGTGTTTATATGCATTTATAATTACATTCTCACATCATTTTATGGGATTAAACATTCTCTATATCACCCCATGGTTCAGAGAGTTACTGTATGAAGGTGTTTAGCTTGTTGGACAACTGAATAGGAGATTCAGTGAGGCCAGTACAGCTATACTAGCATACAATATTGATTAAAAAGAACCATGAGTAACAGAATGAGACTGAATAAATCTGGTCTGCAGGGAAGGTCTTATAAATTTATGACTGAATTTTAATAGAGAACATTTAGATAGAGAGCAGCATACCTTGGGTAGAGGAGTCAAAGGCAGAGTTACTGGATTTCAATACAAGGTGCCTCATAGACAAGGTTTGTTCACTCGGTTTCTGACGCTTGCCTCGTGCACCATGGTCTTCATTCAGGAGTGCATTTACCTTATTAATGGGGAGTCCCCAGATGCTTAGTTTGAATTTCTTTTTATCTTGGATTTAGCAAAATGAAAAAACAGCAAATAATTGTTCTGTTTTTTTTGGTGATAGATTTCTTATTTTATTTTTGTCTTGTGTGGCAAAGACAATTTGTCTGCGTGATGAACTCAGAGCCACTACATTAAATTAGGTCAGAATAAACTACACTAAATGTACAACCAAGATATCTAAAGGAAGTGAGAAAAAGACTTTCAGTCAGTCATTAACACTCCAAGTTCGAAAGCCACACACACACAAATGGAATCTAAAGGTTAAACTGAGTGCTCACTTCAAGTGTCAGACAGCACTGATCAATCTTCCAAATAATGGAGGCCATCCTTAGCCAATTCTAAAATGTTATCGCAGAAAAGAAAAGAAAAGCCTTTTCATCACTTTTGAGAGAAAACAGAAGTCTCTTCCCAAATGAACACAAAGCTTCCCATTGAGGAACATTTTGTTTTATTCTTTATATAACTATTATTGCCAGAATCTCATTAGAGAACTTTTTTTTGTTTTATTTATATTTTGGAATTGTCGTTTTTTTTTTTTTTGTTACTGTCAAGATCACTTTAGGAAACATTCTAACTCATTTGGTATAGCTTTTGGAATTATTGCTGTGATTATTTCCATTGTTCCATTCTCCTCATCTTGTGGACACTATTGTATGAAAGCTCAGCATCTGGAGTGGTTTCATGTTGGTGCTCTGATCAATAAGTTCCTTTTTTTATGCTTGTTACACCTTCTTTTACAACTTCTATTGTATTATTTTCCTTGTTTTAATTAAAACATTTTTGGTTTCTTCAATATATATTGGGTCCCTTGTTTTAATTATTTTATTTACTGTATATGGAAAAAAATGTTTCACGCATTTTACATTAATTGTGGCTTGTTTTTTCATATTTAATTAGTTGCACTCTATATTGCATTTGGATACGATATTAATGTGTTGCTATTTTGTAATTCTTTTCCTTATACTACTGTTGTCTTTTGTTGGACAACGCATTCCCTTGAATTTTGAGTTAGTTTGACTGAAATTGCAGGTTTTACTGTATGACGTTAGGTCATATTAGTATTTTATCTCTGTTGTTACACATTTTTACTTCTTATTTCTTGTGGGTGCTGCCATGTTGTTGATGGTGACAACACTGTTGGTAGCATTGAGAGTTGATAATGGTGTGTGATGACAGTGCACCAGCCCTATAAAACGTGTCTCTTTGCATACATCAATGTCTGAAATTTGGATCATTAAGTGAAATAAAGAACGAAAGAAAGGGAAATAAAAGATTTACTGCAGTAAGGCTTTTGGCAATTATTCTGATTATGTTTTGATTTCGATGAAAGAACCAAAAGGCACACATTTATCAGACCACTCACTATACAATGACAATTCTGGGGTTTCACTTTAGAAACCGACAGCAGCACTTTATCGGCTCAAATCATCTAATCCAAATGAACATCTTACAAAATGGTGGCTTTAATTCAATTCATATACATAGGATAATCCACAACAGACTTTATCATCAGTGTTTTACGCACTAGAGCAATAACAAAATGAAAGAAAGGGACTAAACGAATGTAATAAATGCAAATGTTTTCAAATACTGCCAGAACACTTTGAGTCAGTGCATGGCCTGAATTTAGCAGGGTAAACTGCTTTTGGAACTGGGAAAGGCAGTGATAAAGGGGTAGCTTCTGTAAAGTGCTTATGAGGTATTGGATGCCCTCAGCCATCAGGCTCTATAATAAGTCACGGTGGTATTGTCCCCTTTGTGTTCTGAACGGTACTAAGCTGGTCTAGAAGACATCTTAACAGGTAATGATGTCATATGTGTTATACAGAGCCAATTTATCTATCTATCTATCTAAGTCAAAAAGCCCTAAAACCAATGAAAAAATTAATAGCGACAAAATTGACCTAACATCACTGTCAAGGGTTCGACAAAGTCCAGTTTCCTTGAAATGATTTTCACACTTGCTAGCTCTGAGAAAATTACAATCCAAACTTTTGGATGTCAGGAGCTCCATGCTGCCTTCTTATATTTCTTCTATGAATGATGTGACAAGATGCAGCTTCCAGGGGACATTTGGTGGGGCAACATTACTAACAACAACATGGCCACTGACATACAAAAATAAACCAAAATGGCAGTGTGTAGAAGAAAACAGTATAAATGTGTTGTCTTAGTCGTAGCTGAAATGTGATTCCAAATGTTTGGCTGATGATATTGTGAGCTGAAGACATAAACATTGTAAAAAAGGGGTGTGAGGTCTCCAGTTTAACCATAAGCAGGCCAGGAAACCTCCCTGGCCAGCCCAGAGGAAGTTTACTTTATACCAGCCAAGTCCCAACTTCTACATGCTGGCTTCATCTGGGGCATGGACCCAAAAATAAAGGGCTAACTTAAAAAATTAAAAATGCAAAGAAAATCCCAAAATTTAAGTCAGAAATGCCTCACAAGGGACAGACCATCAATATCCTGCTTGTAAAGACAAGCCAAACAAAGTGTCCTTATAAAAGAAGAACATTGTGACCAAGTGAAAGAGACTGGTGATGCCAGATGAAATATTTGGGTGTCAACTGTGCAACTCCATTTAATTGAAAAATAAAAATGATAGTGCTCTCAGCTCACAGAGTACAGAGTCTTTCAATACCTCAAAGGTATAGCACTTTAGTAGAAACAGTGTCACCATTGAGGTTCTGGTCCAAAATGATCATGTCTTTCCATGGGCTGCCCAATTTTATGGCATCCTAGGTGGAAGGGGAGGATCCTTCTCTGCTTGTTGTGGTCAGGGCTAGTTATCACCCTGGCATGTCTTCTTGGAACTGTGGTAGAGAGAAAAGAAATGACCCCTCGTGTCCTAAGGTGGTATCACTTAACCTTCTCAGAGGTTGGAATGTGGTCCCCATGCATGCATGCATGACAACATTTATTAATAAAATAGAAAATATAATAAAACAAATTTTAATAAGGGCAACAAGGAGTTTCTAAAAAGGCAAAACAATCAATCTATGAGAAAATCCAATAAGGAGGAGCACAAAACAATCCAAGGAACTGGAAATGTCATGAAATAACAATACTCACTTAACTCCAAATACAAGCTCAATGTTCAACTGCTGAATCTCACTTTCTTGGCTCACCATAAAACCAGAAGGACGATCAAGCAGTAGGGATGTCAGGTTGGCCCCACCCTCCTAGGGCTCCAGCCACAAAGCACAGAATATGGTAGAACAATTATAGTTACAAGACTACACATAATCATATGAAACCAATAATTTAAGATTGAGAATAAAACATAAAATATACATAAATACATGTAATACCATAACAGATAAAAAAGCTATTTGAGAGGCTAGGTCATTAACCTGACGGCTATGGCAAGATGTGAGTACTTACCTAAAATGAACTAGCTAATAATTAAGCAGAAGTGGCACAGGAGCACAGAAAAATATGTAGTGCTTAAAAACAATACGAAAAACAAGCAATAAAAGGTAGCAACAGCAAATGGAAACATGAAATGATCAAATCAGAAATGCTGATGGGTCTGTCATGTGTTTGTCAGTTCTTTTCATGTGATATCACATACAACTGCAGTACACAATGCAGCTATCAAGTGCATAGAAATCTGAGCTTCACAACATGTACAAGAAGGTCAATAGTGATGTCACTAGTGTCACAGGTACACTTTCCAGACATGCTGACAGAAACAGGAGCTTACAAAGCACAGCCTCTCAGCATCTAACTCCCTATTGGATTGTTGTGTGTTTGGCTGCCCTGTAACATGTGGCTTACTGCATGAACCCTAAGATTAGAGGTCAGATTTGGATGCGCCAATATGGAAACAGGCATAACAAAATGGTACTTTGGTTTTAGCTAGTTTAACAAACAAGCCTAGTGCCCAAAAGAGTAGTAAAAATCAGTAAGAGGGGTAGGAAAATCCCCAATGCAAAAATCAGAAAAATCAGGAAAACCCAAAAAAACTAAATGGTACCTTTGGCACAGCTTTGGCTCTCCTTCGTGTAACTACAATGTGTTTATCATTGCATAACAATACGGGAGGCCAGGATAAATAACAGACAGACCTAAAAGTTCATTCCTGGCATAATAGAAGAAGCCTGGGGATTAACATGTGCTTGTTTCAGTAATTATGGAAGTTCTTGATGCTGCAGCCATCCATGAAAAACTAGGCTTCCACCATCTTCCTGACAGACAAAACATTAGAAGTCACCATGAAGTAAATAACACTAAAAGAAATAAAATCAGCAAAAGCATTCAGTCAAGCAGCTGCTAAATCCGACACCATTCCCTTGAATATTTATGAGCTAATTAGATCATTGAAGCTAATGATTTTTTAATTACGAGTTTGCACCTAGTTGGGTAATCAGTTTAGGGCATGGTAAAGCCATAGGTGCACTTAACGTTTGTCAGATAAACAGGACTTTCAGCCCAGCATAGCTCAACATCTCCCATTCTCCAAATATGACCAAAATATTAAGCTAATAGTAAATTATCTGCCTCATTTTCTCCTAGATGGATAAATCCTCTCTAAACAACACATGTGTGGCTATTAACACTTTCTTTAAGAAAAGTAAAGGCCCCTTTTGGTTGAAACAGTGAAGAGATGACATGTACTGTATATAATTTAATAAAACATTCAAAAGAATTTTAATCGGAGTTCTCTAACTTGAACTTCCATCAACTGAACAGATCAGCATTTTAAATGGTTCATGGAAAAGATGTGTAGGTTAGCTAGACAGACCCTGTGTGGGTGTGAATGTGGGTGTCTACATGTGAGTGCACCTTGCAGTATACTGGCACTCTATCTATGGCTGGTTTGTGCCTTGTGCCAACTGCTGCTAACACAGATTCTACCTGCCAGAACCCACCCCAATGTAGCCATAAGCTGGTTTAACCAAGTTTGAAAATATTTACTAAGTTACTGTTAATGAACAGAAAATATACATTCTTCATAAATGGTTGTATTATTTATACTGTATATGTTGCTGCACACAAGCACATCAGGAGTACCTTCATGTTTCTAACGAGGTAAGAGCATTTTGCACCCAAGGAAGGGCTGCAAGGTCATTTACTCCTTCATTTCTTTCATCTGCAGACCTGTAGGATATATCATGAGAGGATCTCTGATGTCAATTCCACAAGTTCCTCCCATTCCAACTTGACTGGTATTTAAGAGATCATCAGACAGGAAAAGGGTGGTCAGTCTTATACATACGCCTGAAGAGGATGGAGATCCCGAAGCATATGCTTTTTACATGCGAGAGACATTCACCTGACGCATTGTGTTCTTGCATTATTCAGTTTTTCACAATTTTTTCATTTCTTTTGCCTTATGTATTAAACAGGGTACCAGGGTAGTCCTCAACACTTTATTTTGTCCTGACTCATTCTCTTAAAAAAAATACACAAACACACACATTAAAATGTAACCTCCTTAATATTCTGTCATTATTAATGGACAAAGACAGAAATAGAAAAAAAAACTTTCTTTTATTGCCCCCTGATAACTTACCATTACAGCTTAACCTCAGGCAATTACCTCTACTAGTATTCATATGTCACTATGACCAAACATAATTGAATGTCCAATGAGCTGAGGCCCAGTTTCACATGACAATGACAGGGCAATGTCCTAGGAAGAGTACACCGCAGGCAACATGGCTGTGGCATGTTACAGCCTTTAAATTTTATGCTTCAGAAAGCAAACAGCAAAGAAGATGATGCAGTCAATGCTTTCCAGGTGAACACCTGAAAACAGAAGGTGGGGAAGGCTTTCTTTATGCTTCTTGACATTTTCAGAGTGCTCAGGGCTGTTTGCCAGCAGTCATAAAACAAGGCTAATTTTGTCGGAATGCATCAGGGGCTTTCCATTCAATTAGTACCCCAGGGGTAGGTGGGCCTTGCCAATGCATGTAAAGACCCTTTACCTTTAGAACAGAGCATAATATTTTAAGTCAGGGCAAAGGAATCCTTCTTTGTCTGTTTTGTAAAGTCAGTCCTGAGGCTCATGCATGGCAGGTGTTACACAATTAACAATAATCAGCTTATTGAGCAGAGTCATCATGGGTGTTGGGGGCTTCTGGAGATTTACCCATTTACAGTTATAATATACTTGGCATATTCACCTTCATGATCAAATCATGATTAGAACTTCACAGAAACAAACTCCCCCTCTTTTCTCTCCTTCTTCTGTGTCTTTCTTCCTCTTCCTTTTTGTCTGCTTTCCTGTTATAACCATTATATTGCCTTGTGCCATGGATGGTTTCTGTTTTAACATACTTAATTGAATTTTTAGAATAGCATAACCTAACCCTAACCCTAACCACCTTTCTACCTCTACTAGAGTCCTATGGGCTTTCACACATTTTTGTGGACAATCAAACATTAATTACTATAACTGTAAAAGATGAGGCAAAGCTCCATGTTGGATAGGCTGAGCAAGTAAGGTGTTTCAGGTGAGCTTAGAATTAATAGATTTATTCAGATGTTGAAAATCAATTTAAACTGTGAGGGGCAATCATATGAAGGAATTTAAAAGGCTATTATAAAGAAATGAGGGCAGCAGAAATCTTAACAGAATGGAGTGCCCATTACAATTAAATAAACTAAGAGGGCTCTAGTAAGAGAGGAAGGCAAAATTTCCTTCATAAGAGGGAATTCAGCAAAACACCAGGGTGTGTATTTATCAAATGTCTCAGAGTAGAAAAACAGTCCTAA
The DNA here is from genome assembly GCF_900747795.2 of Erpetoichthys calabaricus. Taxonomy (NCBI): domain Eukaryota; kingdom Metazoa; phylum Chordata; class Cladistia; order Polypteriformes; family Polypteridae; genus Erpetoichthys; species Erpetoichthys calabaricus. The sequence goes on along the minus strand of NC_041395.2, from coordinate 105,974,639 downwards.
CTTGCTCAATAGTCTCAGAGTAACGCAAATTTGGTCTACCTCTTAGGAGTAGGAGTACTATCCTTTGAACTATATTCCTAATTTAGTGAACTACTCCTAACTTCAGCAGGATTTAGCATAGCTTGTGAGCTGTCCTAACTTGCTAGGAGCTGCCGGAAGATGGCATTCACGCAGAGATTGGCACACACATTGCAGGATAAGCGAAATGTTTTGGAAATGTTGAACAACAATGACCTCATAAAAAGATATCTGTTTGACAGAGATATAATAATCAGTCAGTCGTCATCCAACCTGCTATATCCTAACATAGGGTCACGGGGGTCTGTTGGAGCCAGTTCCAGTCAGCACAGGGCATAAGGCAGGAACAAATCCTCGGGCAGGGCGCAAGCCCACCGAAGAGCACATGCACACACACACCAAGCACACACTAGGGACAATTTAGGATCGCCAATGCACCTAACCTGCATCTCTTTGGACTGTGGGAGGAAACCAGAGCGCCCGGAGGGAACCCACGCAGACACGGGGAGAACATGCAAACTCCACGCAGGGAGGACCCGGGAAGCAAATCCGGGTCTCCTTACTGCGAGGCAGCAGCTCTACCACTGCGCCACCGTGCCCCCTAGATATAATAATATTCACAGCAAATTTGAAAATGTTTACTAAGTTACTGTTAATAAACAGAAAATATACATTCTTCATAAATGGTTGTATTATTTGTATATGTTGCTGCACACAAGCACATCAAGACTACCTTCATGTTTCTAACGAGGTAAGAACATTTTGCACCCAAGGAAGGGCTGCAAGGTCGTTTACTCCTTCATTTCTTTCATCTGCAGACCTGTAGGATATATGACGCCACAAGCTTGGCACACAGTTTCTCCCATTCCTCTTTGCAGCACCTCTCAAGCTCCATCAGGTTGGATGGGAAGCGTCGGTGCACAGCCATTTTAAGATCTCTCCAGAGATGTTCAATCAGATTCAAGTTTGGGCTCTGGCTGGGCCACTCAAGGACATTCACAGACTTGTCCTGAAGCCACTCCTTTGATATCTTGGCTGTGTGCTTAGGGTTGTTGTCCTGCTGAAAGATGAACCGTCGCTCCAGTCTGAAGTCAAGAGCGCTCTGGAGCAGGTTTTCATCCAGGATGTTGCTGTACATTGCTGCAGTCATCTTTCCCTTTATCCTGACTAGTCTCCCAGTTCCTGCCGCTGAAAAACATCCCCACAGCATGATGCTGCCACCACCATGCTTCACTGTAGGGATGGTGCCAGGTTTCCTCCAAACGTGACGCCTGGCATTCACACCAAAGAGTTCAATCTTTGTCTCATCAGACCAGAGAATTTTCTTTCTCATGGTCTGAGAGTCCTTCAGGTGCCTTTTGGCAAACTCCAGGCGGGCTGCCATGTGCCTTTTACTAAGGAGTGGCTTCCGTCTGGCCACTCTACCATACAGGCCTGATTAGTGGATTGCTGCAGAGATGGTTGTCCTTCTGGAAGGTTCTCCTCTCTCCACAGAGGACCTCTGGAGCTCTGACAGAGTGACCATCGGGTTCTTGGTCACCTCCCTGACTAAGGCCCTTCTCCCCCGATCGCTCAGTTTAGATGGCTGGCCAGCTCTAGGAAGAGTCCTGGTGGTTTCAAACTTCTTCCACTTAGGGATGATGGAGGCCACTGTGCTCATTGGGACCTTCAATGCAGCAGAAATTTTTCTCTAACCTTCCCCAGATTTGTGCCTCGAGACAATCCTGTCTTGGATGTCTACAGACAATTCCTATGACTTCATGCTTGGTTTGTGCTCTGACATGAACTGTCAACTGTGGGACCTTATATAGACAGGTGTGTGCCTTTCCAAATCATGTCCAATACAACTGAATTTACCACAGGTGGACTCCAGTTAAGCTGCAGAAACATCTCAAGGATGATCAGGGGAAACAGGATGCACCTGAGCCTAATTTCGAGCTTCACGGCAAAGGCTGTGAATACTTATGTACATGTGCTTTCTCAATTTTTTTATTTTTAATAAATTTGCAAAAACCTCAAGTAAACTTTTTTCATGTTGTCATTATGGGGTGTTGTGTGTAGAATTCTGAGGAAAAAAATGAATTTAATCCATTTTGGAATAAGGCTGTAACATAACAAAATGTGGAAAAAGTGATGCGCTGTGAATACTTTCCGAATGCACTGTATATATATATATATATGTGTGTATATATATATATATATATATATATATATATATATATATATATATATATATATACATACAGTTAGTTACAATAAGTTGAGATGGTCATTAGGCTTCCTGCTTCTGAGAGGGTTATGTCGTACAGCTGATGTGTGTTCATCCCCTAAGACAGCCTCAGGTAATCTGGGCACAACAGCATCATCAGGAGTTCAAACAGGAGAGTCAGGTGGTATCCCCAGCTGGCTTTGGGTCATCTCACTAGAACTTGGTTCCTCAGACGTTTCTGTGCTACCGACTGCTTCATCAGGTATAGCAGGTAACAACTGTTCAACATGTCGTCTCCATGTCTGGTGGTCTCGTGTGCACGATCTTTAGCCCGCTTGGTACAATGTTTTACTTGATCGTGCTGTTTATCATAAACTTTCATTTGAGTGGTAGCTGGTCTGAACAAATCAAGACGTGTTCTCAGCTGCCTTTTTAGAAACAGATCAGCTGGTGACATACCTGTTGTTGCATGGGGTGTGTTACGATATTTAAGAAGAAATGTATAAAGATGTTGCTTGAAAGGTGCTTCACTTTTGGATGCTTTAAGAGCATGTTTAAGGGTTTGCACCATTCTTTCAAGCAATAATCTGCCCATCAGAGCTGGATAATCACCTTTTACTATATATATGGGCAAGTTGGTTCTTTGCCCATTTAGTTCATCCTGAACCTTTGTTTAACCCAACATGGGCATACTCCCCCAAGTGTATGTCTTTATTATGATCATAGGGTGTTTCAGTGGGAGGTGATTTAATTTTTCCTTAAACAGTTTCTCTGATATTAGGGAGACAGCTGCTCCAGTATCCACCTCCATTTTCACAGGGTGCCCTTCCAGCATGGCAGTAATAGTATATGCTGCTGACCCTCTTTTTTTATTCACTATTTTAATTAATAGCTTGGCCTCAGAATTAGTCTCACTGTCAGTTTTATTTTCTTCCTGTACCATGTGCAAATTTTTCTTTTTACAAGACCAGGATGCATTTTTATCTTTCCCTGTTTCCCCCTTGTCTGTGCCTTCCTTTCTCTTTGCTTTACATGCACGCTCCACATGTCCTTTTCTTTTACAGCTATGGCATATGCGTTCTTTTGCCCATTAATTCGCTGGATGGTGATCCATCTTTCCATATCTGTAACACTGTTTGGTGCCCCCTTTTTGTTTGCTTGGGTCTGCTTGAACTCTGTACTCTGGCAGCTGCCCCTAACTGCTGCGCTTCTTTAGCAGCCAGCTCCATAGATACTGCTATCGCAATCACTTTCTGCAATGTGAGGTTGGCCTCAGTGAGTAACCGCTTCTGAATGCCCTCACTTCTTAATCCGCACAATAGCCTGTCCTGTAAGGCGTCATCCAAATTAGCACCAAATTCACAATGTTCTGTAAGTTTCTTGAGCACCACTACATATTGAGCAATAGACTCGCCTTCTTCCTGGTTCCATTTGTGAAACTTAAATCTTTCAGCAATTAATAATGGCTTAGGCTAAAAATGTGATTCCAGGATCATTACATTAAATGACTTGTCACCGGGTTCTCCTAGCTGTACCAAACTTCTCAGTAGACTAAATGTCTTTGCCCCAGTAATGCTAAGAAATGTCAGCACTTTCAGGTCATCCTCAATGGCGTTCGCTTTCACAAAAAAACTCAGATCTCTCCGTATAAGCGCCCCATTGCTGAACTGAATAATCGAATGGCCCGAAATGTCCCGTTATCATTGCCATTTTATCCCTTGTGCTTATCTTCAGTGTATGGCGAAGGAACTTTACCACAGAAATAGAAAAAAAAAAGTTGCAGCTTTTCTCTTTACTCTCCAGCGGAAAGAAGAAAAATAAACTTACTTTTACATGTTGTGTAGCAATAGAGGTGCACTTTTAAGTCCATCACATCCACTTCGCCAGTGTTATATCTATAGGCAATAATATTGTACTAATAAAAAGGAAGAAGACAGAGACAGGTTCAAAGTGATAAACTTTAACTAAGATGGTTCCAGAGTACACATTACAACACCTTATTATTATTATCTACTTCCTAACAGCTCCCCAATACCCATAATTCCTTATTACTACGGAATCCCCAAAAGTTCAGACTTACAATATACTACACAAACAGTATTGTAGAAGGCAGCATATTACCCTGAAGATAGGCGGGACTGGATGGGTGATTGACAGCAAAATGTCACACATGTACTCTAAGCTTTTCTATCCATGAACACTTGGAACATTTGTGTTACAATTTACAAGTCGGGGAAGTTCAAGAAGGCAGGTGGAGACTCTCAGGGCATTGGATAAACAGAACCTCACTGAAGACAAGGGGGATCACAGAACAGAACAAAACACTGGAAGAGAGAACACGACTTCAGAATCAACACAGAAATAGCCGTGGTTAGTTTCAGTAACTGTTATTAAAAGTACAGCTGTGGATCACACATTGTTAAATATTCAGGCCCAATATCGTGCTTTACTCTATTTTAGTTTGTGTGTGTCTTGGTCTTTCCATCTTACTGCTCATTACAGTATTATTCTTGACTAGCCAAACGCCGCATAATCACCCCGCTTTTTTAATGATTTTTAAGCACAGGGAAAAAAATGAACATTTGAAAAAATCCGTAATTTAATAAACCACCAAGAAAAGAAACATTGCAACAATGCACGCTACGAACTAATATACAATTGTCCATGACTGAAAACTGGAGGACCACCGTCGCGCATCCACCTCCCAGAGCGAGGGATGGGACAGGACGACGCTTGGGTGCAGAGGGCGGAATGGGGGGAGAGGGGAAGGACGCCCATTCCGCCCCCTCCATCCCGGCCCGCTTCGCCATTCTAGTGTGCTGATTTCTTAGTCATCTCTTAGTCATCGTTCAATATGCACTGCCTGCTCATGTGCCTGCCCCCAACTCCTCACCTGAGTCGCTTTCATCTGTGTACAGTCCACATGCACCTGAGAGTCACGTTGACTGTTCATTTTCCAAACACGGCATCAGTCGCTTTTGTCTCCGCTACAGTCCACATGCACCTCTGAGCCACGTTGACTTTTCATTGTTCTTTGCAGTTCATATATAATCCACCAAGTCACCCGACCATGGTAGTAGTGAGGGGGGGGGGGGGGGGGGGTGTACAAAGGGCAGGGATGTAATCAGTGCGAGCGTATGACGCGCACTTACTGGGAATTCCTCGTTTGTGGGGAACAATTGCAAGCCCCGGTCTCCATCACGAATGGGGTTCAACAGCTTACCCACATCTCTCGGCGCCGGGTAGACACATGTTGATACATTCAGTGTAGCACACGTGCAGTACCGGACATCCAAGGGCATCACAGACCCGTTAATGTTCAACCTCACGTGGCTGAAAGCTCGTGCAACTATTTAGCAGGCGGGAGTCTCTTTCATTTTCTGAATTAACCAGACAAATCGCTCCACTAACTAAAAGTGGCCATGCACCACCACCCACAGAATCGAGAAAGAGCTATCAATCTGTCAATCCTCTCTGTGTCCGGGCCAGGTGAGGTTTCCCGTGTTGAGTCAAATTAAGCGAAAGGCTCCACACCTGGTGGTGCCCTTCCATCAATTCCTTTATGTTTTAGCTTTGCAACCATACTCCCCCCCGGAACCCAAAGACTTTGGTTACCCGGTTACCTGCCTGTCGGCATCGTTTATGGTTGGAACTACGACAGTATGTGACCGTCTTCTTACCTCCGACTTTCGTTCTTGATTAATGAAAACATTCTTGGTAAATGCTTTCGGTCTCGCTCAAATTGTTGTCGGGTGTGGCTCTGTCGTGCGTATGCCATGGTTGGCTGCTTAGTGAATTGTTGGTGGGCAGGGCTCTGTGTTGTTGGCAGGTGTGGCTCTGTGAGTTATTATTATATTCCATGGTCTTAGTGTTGGTGGGCAGGTCTCTGTGAGTTGGCGGGCGTGGCTATGCCGTGCATATCCCATGGTTGTCTTGCTTGTTCTGTCGGCTTAGTGAATTATATATATACGATATATATATATATATATATATATACATATATATATATATATATATATATATATATATATATATATATATATATAGATGTTTTTGCAAGGTGGCAAAAATCATCTAGCAGCTTAGCTCATTGCTCTGCCTCATTATGTTTTCCTTTATCTTTTCCTATTTATTTGTTATTATTATTCTTATTATCTTTATGATAAAGCCTAGTATTAGTATGAGAAAACTGCAAAACTTCATCAACAGTGCCATTTTACAGCTTGGGGTGCCGTGATGTCATTCATTCTCAAACATGAACTCCCACTCCTTCTTGGAATAGGTGTAGGGCACTTCATTACTGCTTCTCATGTGCTGCTCTGTGGTGGGACACATTTTTATCCAACTCAGATTTTTAGAGCAATTCCTAAGAGTAAATCTGAGATGTCTATTGAATAATGGCAACTATCCTGATTAGAAAACAAACAGTGTAAAACTCCTGGTGGAAGACGAGTCTGTATTGAAATAACATCAAACTGTACATTTTGGCCTCAGATTTTAGAATAATGTTGCACATAGTATGGAGGTCACAAATATGACTCTATTAATGTCAATATTATGTTATGGGGATACTGGAAGGGTTATCAAGGAAGAAAGCAAAGTATGGAGAATTCTTGAATGCCAATCATCTTCCAGGCTACATTAGACCTGGGGTTTGGGAGAAGAATCATGTTGGTAGTACAAAAACACAAAATATGCACTACACTGGACTGACATAATGACAAAAAAATATCTGTCTTTTGAAGTGGCCCATTCAAAACTTCATTTAAGCTGTAGGTAGAAATTATATTCATGTTTTACACTAAACCTTTTATTATCTTGAGAAAGACCATCATTTGTGGATTCATTGACCCATCACTAGTTCTATTATGTGGGAAGCAAATGTGATTGATTTCTAAAATGTACCAAACTGATTTTGTAATTATTTCTCAGATGAAGACTTGTAAATGCCATTGCCCTTATTGTTACTTTTTGCCCCTGAGGTAATCAGAAAGGTTTCCACGAAGGGCATTTGCCTTTGGACAAATGAGAAGTGACTTAATTGTGTGTAACTTTGCTTAAGACTTTAAGCACATAATGGTCATAAATGTTATGAGTGAAAAATTGTTTGGAATGAGGAAACTACACCTACAAGTTTTTGAAGTAAAAATGGTCGTTACTAAAGCCACTTATCCAATTCAAGGTTGTTGGGCAACAAGCATAAGGCGGGAATCAGTCTTGGGTAGGGTGTCAGTCCGTTGCTAGTTGCTCTATGGCAAACACCTTCAACAACTCAAAGCAGGCCATTTAAATGACGTCCAGTAACTATCATGGATTCAACTGAATAAATTTCATCTTGTAAGTGTAATCATAATGGAAACTACAACTCATTTCAACATGGCAAGTGACTTGCTTGACTTTGCATATAATGCTACTTTTAACACTATTAATGTCTATTTTAAAAAAAATGTGATAGGAGTTGAAAATCTGCTGTTAATCAATGGTAAAAATCATGCTTGAAAATTTCTGAGCATATTTCAAATAATGACAGTGTTCAGATGAGCAAAGCTTTCATAGATTTATCCCAAAAGAACTTGAAAGCTGTCATTTTAAGCAACAGCAATTGTACCAAAAATGACTTGAGGAAAAGGGAGTTGGATACATTTTTGGAAATTTCTATGTCCTAATTTCTATTTTTAATTAGTGAGCTCCATTTTCACTCTTATGTTCTGTCTTCTTATCCCTACAATATGTTTAGATGACTTACCACATAATACATTTTCATCCTTTTTTTCTGACAGTTGAAGTACAGTTGGATATGTGATTTGTTCGGGGTCACACACACAGTGAGTTGAAGCAGCCACTTTATGAGTTTAACACCTTAAACAGTACACCACAATACCTGTGGTTAAAATGTTTCATGCTGACTGGTGGGAACACTAAAATCGATGAAAGATCTGTTCACAAAGTTTATTCTATAAGTGAAAAATTAAATAATAAGAAAACCTAATTCAAAGACACAAGCAGACAAAAAACAAGACTTTCAACCTGAGTAAAGGAGGCAAACTGATCTGGTTGGTTCACACGGAATTTGAACTTCAGCCTTGCTCTGGTGATCTAGGAACTTTTTTTAAAAAGATGCATTCGAGGGACATTGAAAAAACACAGCTATATAAACCTGCTAGAATAAATTAGAAGACATGCTTCTACACTGTATATACCATCTTAGTAGAAATTTTATATTAAAGTGCATTGTCATTAAAAGATAAACAGCCACCCCGCCTGCGATAATTTGTTTAATTCCACTCTGGCCCACTTTTAGTATTTTCTCCACAGAAAAGGACAAGAAGCATAGCCAGTTGTGGTATTTTTGAAAAGTTCACTAAACTAGTCTGAAATTGTTTCCAAAGCATAAATCATAAACACAACTTTTTTGTTTTCACCTGACTGAATTGTTGAAGTGACCTACTAATGCTAGCATATGTGATTGGTCCCACATTCGCTGAATACCTCTGATAGGTGCTGTTGTGGAAACATGCAATAAGTAGTAAACTCACTTGATTAATTTAACACATTCACTCTCAACTAGTGGTACGGAAACAGTTGTCAGGGTATGCAGGGCCAAGCAGGCCATAAATCATATATTTGTGTGTGAAATTTACTGGTTTACACGTTCACACTATTGTTTTATAAGCACTTACTGTCATTTTGCTTGCATACCTTATTGGTTTGTGTGCGTACAACGCTGGTTTTATTCATATTAACTGTTTTCAGTGGAGTATCCTAAGTGTTCCTCTAAGGTATGTGGTACCTTCCCCGGACGAGAGGGAGCACTGTCGCTAATCATAACCTCTTCTATTCTCTCTCCAGCACCGAGAAGACACCTAAGTGAGGGCCCCTTCTGATCTGCCTCCTATAAATCACAGGGTAGACAGAAGGAGGCGCTGCTCTGTGAGCAGAGCACACCACAGGACATTCCAGAAGAAATCCTGACCTTGAAACTCTTATGTTGCTATTCCTCATTTTCGCATTTGTTTTCACTGCCTCAGAGCACTTTTCGTTTAATTTTGTTGAAGTGAAAGGGGATGACCGAGTTGGCATCCCAACTTGTGTTTCTTCACAGATTTCATGTGGGTAATATATTGGCTTTGTGTATAAACTCTATTGGTTTTGTGTGTGCATTAGATTGATTACATGTTAGTATTGTACTGTTTTTATGTGTGTATTATGATAGTTTCACAAGGGTAAAATGCTGGTCTTATGTGAGTAGCATATCGGTTTCACGTACGAAACATACTAGTTTTACGTTTTCACCCTGGCGCAGCTTCATGTGTGAGCTATATCAGTTCAGTGTTTAAACTATATTGGTTGTTCATGGGATCATTAGCAGCAGTGGGAGGGACAAGAAGAAGGAACTCCAGGGCTGCTACAGTCATATCAAGAGTTCAAAGGCAAACGGTTAGGAGTTCTAAGTTGAAACAGGTCTGACAACATGGTAACGGTAAAATCTTTCTGCGTTTTCAGGGCAGAAAAACATCTTTCATATTGACACTTATGTATTTATGGAATTTGTTCATAAATTAGAAATACCCAATTACTGCTTGCTTTGGGAGTGCAATGATGTAACCAATCAGCTGTCAGCTGCAGCTGTTGTATGTTGCACATTTAAATGATTAATCAGCTTTTATTGCAGAATCAAACATGGCCCTAATAACTGAAGAGAGGCTTCACATTCATCCTCTGATTGTAAAGAACTTGGTTGCAGTTCTGTATCCATGCATCAACTCACTTTATGACCAACAATATGGGATCGTTGGTAGAGGGTGCCTGTCCCGACTGCACAAGACACGAGGCTGGTACAGTTGGACATGCACATGTGTCTGTCTGCAAAAGTGATGAAATGAGCTGCTCCACATGTTTATTCCAATAGCAAATTTCACAAACCTGACAAGAGAAAAATACCCTAAATTATTTTAGTATTCAATAATTCATAAAGCAATGGTATGATAGTGTTACATTTTTTCAGTATTGGTTTTCAGTTGTGATTTTTTTCAGTTAATAATTAGCAAGTGTTAAGTGAATGAATTTAGTACTCTCTTAAATATAAAGGTGTGAGTGTAATACCATAGGGGAACCATTTTTGGTTCCCCAAAGATCCATCCACATGAAGGTTCCAGAAAGAACCCTTTATTTATTTAGATCTATAACAGGCTCCATACAGTAAATAACCATGAATAGATGCAACAGATTTGTGAAATACCAATGGCTCCTGATTTTAACAGAACTCCTGCTGCACACAATAACACAGGCTAAGTTCAGGTTTATTTAATCTGTTAGTAGGTAACCTACCATACATTAAAGATTTCCATTTTTTTCTAAATATTATGTTTTATGAAATCTAAACACAAAGAGACAACTCCATATGAAGAGAACCCTTCCCAGAATGAAACAGTGCTTTGTCAAGCAATACTTCTACAAGGAACAATGACAGCCCAATAAAAAACCATAAAGTGCCATTAAAGAACCAGTACATTGAAGAGTGTATGTGCACGTGTGGTAAGATAAATCAGAAAGGCCACAATGGTCATATCATTCTTTATAAACCCTTCACTTCACCAAAATCATTCAAAAACCCCATCTATTTCTTCTTATCCCAGGAGGTCCCCTTTCTGCAGTACACAAAGTTCAAGCTCTGAACGTTATATATTTTGTAAATTAAAAGTATATAAACTTTAAGGTTTCTAATTTTTAATTCATTTCAGATCACGCTATTGTTCATACAGTGTACATAGCAAAAACGAACACACAAACACACACACACACAATTATTATCAGCAATACCTTGTTAACAGCCCCCAAATATGAAATTATGGGGGAGGTATGAAAAATGTAACCTTTAGTTTAGCCTGTTAAGAGTTTAGTTTATGACTAAAAAAAATTGTGGTACTTTGCAATATTTCAATTCCTGGGAGTTACAGGCCAAAAAAAAAAGGAAAAGTTGACTATCCCTGATTTAACGTATTGTTAAAATGTTTATAGCAAACTCAACATAGTCACCAAAAGCCAAAATGAAAATTTTACATGTTTTGCTCAATGCATTTTCTTATCAAGAAAAAATATTTCATTATGTATTGAATATGGTGAATTTTTTTGTGCCGTTTTCCAGTTGCTTGAGCAGGCAGTTGGTCTCTGTGATGTTCGCATCATTCCTTTGCTCATGTGTGCTCCTCTGCAACTTCTCAGTTTTGCCATGGGGCTTGAAGTTTAGAGTACTTTCAGTGACCATCGATTGATTTTTGTGACACAGATTATAAGGTGCATGAACTTGCACATCTCGCTATTTTGGATTAATCATCAGCATTATCATGAATCATATCAGTTCCTTATATATGATATGGCATGATAGTACTTTGCCAATTAAATAAAATTGGAAATTTATTAATATTAATTTTTGTTTTTATTTTTGGTGTTGAGTATTTCATGTTGCTTTTGAGATCTGTTTTAATTCTGTTGTTTATTGGTTATACTGTTTGAGAGTATGTTGATAGATCTTCATTTTGTGTTATTTTTTATTATGCTGACATTTTATCATCACTGGTACTGTAACCCAGTGTCTCTCCTTCACACTCTCGCGTGAGGATTACTGGAGGAATTTAAAAGTCTATCATAAAGAAATGAGGGCAACAGAAATCTTAATAGAATGTAGTGCCCATCACAACTAAATATACTAAATGGGCTGTAGTAAGAGAGGAAGGGAGAAATCTATAATAATAAAAGGCAAAGCCCTCACTGACTGACTGACTGACTGACTCACTCACTCACTGACTGACTGACTCACTCATCACTAATTGTCCAACTTCCCGTGTAGGTGGAAGGCTGAAATTTGGCAGGCTCATTCCTTACAGCTTACTTACAAAAGTTAGGCAGGTTTCATTTCAAAATTATACGCGTAATGGTCATAACTGGAACCTCTTTTTTGTCCATATACTGTAATGGAAGGCAGCAAGATGGCCGTAGGAGACTGAGTTGTGTGTCGCGTCATCACGCCTCCCACGTAATCACGTGAACTGACTGTGAACTCAGTACGTAGAAAAGAAGGAGGAGCCCCAAAGAGCGCTGAAGAAAACACTCATTACACAATTGACAAGGCAGCGAAACAATAAGAAGCGAGTGAGTGACGCATACAAGTATCTTCATAAGACACGAGGTATAAAAAAGCACGGTGTAAACCGTAAGTCTAAATTAACTTTATAGAAACGCTCCCGCTGCCGTTTGCAATACCATATTCGCGAGATACAAGTTTAATGAGAAGACACGAGGTATAAAAAAGCACGGTATAAACCTAACCTTAAATTAACTTTATAGAAACGCTCCCGCTGCCGTTTGCAATGCCATATTCGCGAGATACAAGTTTAATGAGAAGACACGAGGTATAAACGAGAGTTTGCATCACTTTGTAACAGAGTTAAAATTGCTGTAGCGAGAAACTTTTAACTGCCGGGTCTTAGCTAACATTAAATAAACCCGTGGACATCGCAACATCACACAAGAGAGCAGCTCACGTTAAGTGACTGAACGCAGCACGAGTGATCACTTCCATGAATCAAACCTGTTCAAAAAACACATTACACAATTGATAAAGTAGGAAAAGAATATGAAACAAAGCACGGTATAAACCGTAACTTCAAATTAAGTTTATAAAAACGCTGCCGTTTGCAATACCATATTCGCCCCTGCGAAGCGCGGTGATTTTGCTATATATATTAAACTATTTCAACCATTGTATGATCTGCTTCTCGCAACTGAAAGAGGGCACCGTAGCAGAAGTTAGCCGACTTGCTCACCAACCACAAGCGTTACCTGGTAGGTAACCACCCATACAATCAGATTGTGAATCAGACTACGAATGCCTGCAATGTAATTACCCCGATCTACATGCTGTGAAATGAACGAACCACACGCCGTAGCACAACGTTAGGGGCTTCGCCTCTACGTCCGAGGATCGATTCCAGTAAGGGAGTGCAGTGACTGTGTATTCCTAATGAGCCCACAATTACGGCGAAACACGTGTCGCATACTATGCATCTTCAAAGCACGGTGTAAACAGTAAGTTTAAATTGAGTTTATAGAAATGCTCCCGCTGCCGTTTGCAATACCATATTAGATGACTTTGTAACAGAGTTAAAATTGCTGGAGCGATAAATTTTTAACTGCCGGGTCATGTCGCGTGTTCTTGGGTAGGTACACCAAAAAATGTATACATTTATGCATGTAATGGGCAAACAAAAAATGTACTATACCCTAAAGCACTACAGTAGTACTCAATGTATCTTTACTTCTTAAATGTTAATGTTTTACTGTTTAATAATTTATACGCTTCTTATATGTTATTCGGATTCTTTTATCAAAATACCAGTAACAGCGCACTGCACGATAACGTGGAGTGAATATACTTGACATGACCATTCATAGTATTTATCGTCTTTCTCTGTATGTTTACCATTCGTTTGCTCAGAGGTTGATGCGCTTGCTGCTTAATGAGCAGCTCTTCACCCTAGCGTCCCGCTGCTTCTCTTCTTTCGTCGGCATCTTTTCCCGTTAAAACTGATTTTTTTTAAAACTTAGTATGTTTTCTTTAATTTTTCAGTTAAGCTGGCACTTAAGTCTTCAATCTGCCTCAAGAATGATTAGCGGAGGTGGTAGACAATGAAAACGTCAGCCGTACGCATCCGCCACGCACGCACTGGTGCGCGCAGCTGTGAGTTGACTCTACAAAAAATAAAATAAAGATAAAAAGAGCAATAACTTGCAGCACCGCTATTCAATTACACTTGCCTAACGCCTCTCCTAAGGGGAAATACTGTGGGATCTGGGCATCCGTCAAAGCAGCAATCACAAGCCCGATTACAAAGCAGGAAGCTGTGATTTGTCCTCTCCCTCCCATGTAACAATCGCAGCCCGTGTTGCAACGCACTATGTATGTATATGTATATATGTGTATGTGTGTGTATATGTATGTGTATATATATATATATATATATATATATATATATATATATATATATTTGTTCATATGTGTGGGAAAGCGAATAGTAGACGTGACGTAGTATATGTGTACCAAATTTCAAGTCAATAGGTGAAACGGTTTGCGAGCTACAGGTGATTTAAAATCCTGGACAGACAAACGAATAGCCACGGTAGCGTATTATAGAAGAACATTTTACTGTTTAATAATTTATATTTATATGCAATGTGCTTCTTATATATTACTTCATATTCTCATATGATAATGATGTTAATGTTGTTTATATTGATTTCTATGTTATTGTAAGTGCCCTTTATTTGTGGAAAAATAAATTTGGCAATTAAACTTATTTTATACATACATTTTATTTTTTTCTCTTGCACTCAGTGAGCGAATCCACTGGGTAATCAGCTATATATATATATATATATATATATATATATATATATATATATATATATATATATATATATATATATATATAGATAGATATGTATGTATGTATGTGTATATATATATATATATAGATAGATAGATATATGTGTATGTATGTAGATAGATATGTATGTATATGTATATATGTGTATATATATGTAGATATACAAATATGTATATGTATATATGTGTATATATATGTAGATATACAAATATGTATATGTATATATGTGTCTGTATGTGTATATATATGTTGATATATGTATATATATATATGTGGATGTGTATATGTATATATATATATATGTATATATGTTTATGTATATATATGTTTACATAACCTCTTTAACACACTACTTCTCCGCTGCGAAGCGCGGGTATTTTGCTAGTTCCTTTATAAAAGAGAATTCAGCAAAACACCAGGATGCGTATTTATCAAATGTCTCAGAGTAGAAGAAAAACAGTCCAAACTTGCTCAATAGTCTCAGGGTAATGCAAATCTGGTCCAATTCTTAGGAGTAGGAGTAATATCATTTGATCTATTTTCCTAATTTAGTGAACTACTCCTAACTTCAGCAGGATTTAGCATAACTTGTGAGCTGTTCTAACTTGCTAGGAGCTGCCGGAAGATGGCATTCAGACAGAGATTGGAACACACATTCTGGGAAAAGCAAAATGTTTTGGAAATGTTGAACAACAATGACCTCATAAAAAAATTTCTCTTTGACAGAGATATAATAATATTCACAGCAAATTTTGTACATCATGTGATTGATCCATCCACAAGGAGAAGCCGTACACTGTCAGCCAAAATGGAAATATTGATAATATTACTTTTTTTTGGTCATGAAGAAGATAGAGCCTAGCAATAGTGGGGATTTGGGTATGTCACAACAAATTATTTCTTGAGTTTTGCACCAAACTTTGAACACGCTTACAATGTGTGAGCTAAAATGCAGATTTATACATTTCCCCATCATTCCACATGAGGTAATGTTAAAATAAACTGCATTCAAGCAAGTCACTGCTTTTCCTGGAGTTGTTGGTGTAAATGATAGCATCCACATAAAGATCATTGCTCCAAGTGTTGATGAGTATGCATATGTCAATCACAAACGACATCACAGTATCATTACACAAGTGGTCAGGAATGCAAACTGTATTGTAGAAGGCAGCATATTACCCTGAAGTGTCACACATGTACTCTAAGCTCTTCTTTCCATGAACCCCTGGAACATTTGTGTTACAATTTACAAGTCGGTGAAGTTCAAGAAGGCAGGAGGAGACTCTCAGGGCATCGGATAAACAGAACCTCGCTGAAGACAATGGGGGATCACATAGAGGGAGACACGGAAAGTGACAAGTGAGAACAGAACACTGGAAGAGAGAACACGAATCAACACAAGAATAGCCGTGATTAGTTTCGGTAACTGTTATTAAAATTACAGCTGTGGATCACACATTGTTAAATAACCAGGCCCATTATTGGGCTTTACTCTATTTTGGTTTGTGTGTCTCTTGGTCTTTCCATCTTGTTGTTCGTTACAGTATTATTCTTGATGTTTTTGCAAGGTAGCAACAATCATCTCGCAACTTAGCACAATGTTCTGCCTCATTATGTTTTCCTTCATCTTTTCCTATTTCTTTGGTATTACTATTATTATTATTATTATTATTATTATCTTTGTGATAAAGCCTTAGTATTAGTATGATAAAACTGCAAAACGTCATCAAGAGTGCCATTTTGCAGCTTGGGGTGCTGTGATGTCATTCATTCTCAAACATGAACTCCCATTCCTTCTTGGAATAGGTGTAGGGCACTTCATTACTGCTTCTCATGTGCTACCCTGTGGTGGGACAAATTCTTATCCAAGTCAGATTTTTAGAGCGATTCCTAGGAATAAATCTGAGATGCTTGTTGAATACCGGCAACTAATAGTGTAAAACTCCTGGTGGAAGACGAGTCTGTATTGAAATAACATCAAAACAGTACATTTTTGCCTCAGATTTTAGAATAATGTTTCACATAGTCTGGAGGTCACAAATATGACTCAATTAATGTCAATATTATGTTAATGGGATCTGGAAAGGTTATCAAGATAGAAAGCAAAGTATGGAGAAATCCTGAATGTCAATTATCTTGCAGGCTACATTAGACCTGGGGTTTGGAAGAAGAATCACATATTGGTAGTAGAAAAACACAAAATATCCACTACACTGGATTGACATAAAGACAAGAAAATATCTGTCTTTTGAAGTGGCCCATTCAAGACTTCACTTAAGCTGAAGGCAGAAGTTATATTCATGTTTTACACTAAACCTTTTATTATCTTGAGAAAGACCATCATTTGTGAATTCATTGACCCATCACTAGTTCTATTATGTGGGAAGAAGATGTGATCGATTTCTAAAATGTCAGTCAGTCATTATCCAACCCGCTATATCCTAACACAGGGTCACGGGAGTCTGCTGGACCCAATTCCAGCCAACACAGGGCGCAAGGCATGAACAAACCCCGGGCAGGGCACCAATTTCTAAAATGTACCAAATTGATTTTGCAATTATTTCTCAGATGAAGACTTGTAAATGCCATTGCCCTTATTGTTACTACATTTGCCCCGAGGCAATCAGAAAGGTTTCCATGAAGGGCATTTGCCTTTGGGCAAATGAGAAGCGACTTAATTGTGTGTAACTTTGTTTAAGACATTAAGCACATAATGGTCAAAAATGTTATGAATGAAAAATTGTTTGGAATGAGGAAACTTCACCTACAAGTGTTTGAAGTAAAATGTTCGTTACTAAAGCCACTTATCCAGTACAGGGCTGTTGGGCAACAATCGTAAGGCGGGAATCAGTCTTGGGTGGGGTGTCAGTCTGTTGCTAGTTGCTCTATGGCAAACACCTTCAACAACTCAAAGCAGGCCAGTTAAATGACGTCCAGTAACTATCATGGATTCAACTGAATAACTTTCATCTTGTAAGTGTAATCATAACGGAAACCACAACTCATTTTAACTGAATTTGAACATGCCAACATTGCAAGTGACTTGCTTGACTTTGCAAATAATGCCACTTTTAATACTGTCAATGTCTATTTTTGAAAAAATGTGATAGGAGTTGAACATTTTCTATTAACCAATGGTAAAAATCATATCTATCTATCTATCTATCTATCTATCTATCTATCTATCTATCTATCTATCTATCTATCTATCTATCTATCTATCTATCTATCTATCTATCTATCTATCTATCTACATGAAGATTTTTGAGCATATTTCAAATAATGACAGTGTTCAGATGAGCAAAGCTTTCATAGATTTATCCCAAAAGAACCTGTAAGCTGTCATTTTAAGCAATAGCATCTGTACTAAAAATGACTTGAGGAATAGTGAGTTGGATACTTTTGGAAATTTCTACATCTTAATTTCTGTTTTTAATTAGTGAGCTCCATTTTCACTCTTATTATCTGTCTTCTTCTCCCTATAATATATAAAATATGTTTAGATGACTTACCACATTATACATTTATATCCTTTTTTTCTGACAGATGAAGTAAAATTGGATATGTGATTTGCTCAGGCTGCAGTGGGTTGGCACCCTGCCTGGGATTGGTTCCTGCCTTGTGCCCTGTGTTGGCTGGGATTGGCTCCAGCAGACCTCCGTGACCCTGTGTTCGGATTCAGCGGGTTGGAAAATGGATGGATGGATGGATTTGCTCAGGGTCACACACACAGTTAGTTGAAGCAGCCACTTTATGAGTTTAACACCTTAAACAGTACACCACAATACCTGTGGTTAAAATGTTTCATGCTGACTTGTGGGAACACTAAAATCGATGAAAGATCTGTTCACAAAGTTTATTCTATAAGTGAAAAATTAAATAATGAGTAAACCTCTTTCAAAGACACAAGCAGGCAAAAAACAAGACTTTCAACCTGAGTAAAGGAGGCAAACTGATCTGGTTGGTTCACATGGAGTTTGAACTTCATCCTTGCTTTGGTGATCTAGGAACCTTTCTTAAAAAGAGGCCTTTGAGGCACATTGAAAAAACACAGCTATATAAACCTGCTAGAATAAACGAGATGACATGCTTCTACACTGTATATACCTTTTTAGTACAAAAACAAGTTTATTTTAAAGTGCATTGTCACTAAAAGACAAACAGCTACCCCGCCTGCGATAATTAGTTTAATTCCACTCAAACCTCTGGCCCACTTCCAGCATTGTCTGTACAGAAAATGACAAGAAGCATAGCCGGTTGTGGTATTTTTGAAAAGTTCACTAAACTAGTTTGATCTTGTCTCCAAAGCACAAATCATAATCTTGTTTTCAAATGAGTGAATTCTTAAAGTGACCTACTTGCCCATCTAAAAAAATGCTAGCATGTGTGAGTGGTCCCACATTTGCTGAATACCTCTCACAGTAATATGCGCTATTGTGGAAACATGAAATAAGTAGTAAACTCACTTCAATAATTTAACACATTCACTCTCAACTAGTGGTATGCAAATAGTTGCAGGGGTACGCATGGCCAAGCAGGCTATAAATTATATATTTGTGTGTAGTACTAGGGTGTTGTACCGTGTTAGCCATTATGAATGTAGAGAAAAGCCAAGCAAAATGACACCTTTTATTGGCTAACTAAAAAGATTACAATATGCAAGCTTTCGAGGCAACTCAGGCCCCTTCTTCAGGCAAGATGTAATCATTACATTGATTACATCTTGCCTGAAGAAGGGGCCTGAGTTGCCTCGAAAGCTTGCATATTGTAATCTTTTTAGTTAGCCAATAAAAGGTGTCATTTTGCTTGGCTTTTCTCTATATTTGTGTATGAAATTTGCTGGTTTACATGTTCACACTATTGCTTCAAAGTACTTACTATCATTTTGCTTGTGTATCTTATTGGTTTGTGTGCATATAATGCTGGTTTCATTCATATGAAATGTTTTCACACATGCGCATTAGTGGAGTATCCTAAGTGCTCCTCTAAGGTATGTGGTATTCAATAATTTATATACAGTAGCAATGGTATAATAGTGTTACAATTTTTTAGTATTAGTTTTATTTTTTTTCAATTAATAGGCATCAAGTGTTAAGTGAATAAATTTGGTACTTTCTTAAATATAATGGTATGAGAGCGATTTTGGTTCCCCAAAGATCCATCCACATGAAGGTTCCAGAAAGAACCCTTTATTTATTTAGATCTATAACAGGCTCCATACGGTAAATAACCATGAATAGATGCAACAGATTTGTGAAATACCAATGGCTCCTGATTTTAACAGAACTCCTGCTGCACACAATAACACAGGCTAAGTTCAGGTTTTCTTAATGTGTTAGTAGGTAGCCTACCATAGATTAAAGATTTACATTTTTTTTTCTAAATATTATGTTTTATGAAGTCAAAGCACAAAAAGACAACTCCATATGAAGAGAACCCTTCCCAGAATGAAATGGTGCTTTGTCAAGCAATACTTCTACAAGGAACATCACAGCCCAATAAAAAATCATGAAGTGCCATTAAAGAACCAGTACCTTTAAGAGTGTATGTGCACGTGTGGTAAGATAAATCAGAAAGGCCACGATGGTCATACTGTATCATTCTTTATAAACCCTTCACTTCACCAAAGTCAGTCAAAACCTCATCTATTTCTTCTTATCCCTCTCTACAGAAGATGAAGTTCAAGCTTTGAACTTTATAAATTTTGTAAATTAAAAGTATGAAAACTTTAGGGTTTTTAATTTTTATTTCATTTCAGATCACACTATTGTGTACATGGCAAAAACGAAGACACAAACACACGCACACACACACACACGCACACACACACACACAATTATTATCAGCAATACCTTGTTAACAGCCACCAAATATGAAATTATTGGGGAGGTATGAAAAATGTAACCTCTAGTTTAGTCTATTAAGAGTTCAGTTTATGACTAAAAATATGTGTAGTTCTTTGAAACATTTCAATTCCTGGGGGTTATAGGCCAAGAAAAAAAGAAAAGGTTGAATATCCCTGATTTAACATATTGTTAACCTGTTTATAGCAAACTCAATTTATTCGCCAACATCAACATTCTTCATTTTCCATGATATACTCAATGCATTTTCTTAATTTGAAATATATTTCTTTATGTATTGAAAATGTAGAATTTTTTTTTGTGCCTGTTTCCAGGTGTCTTGAGCAGGTAGTTGGACCCTGTGATGTTCGCACCGTTCCTTTGCTCCTGTGTGCTCCTCTGCAGCTTCTCAGTTTTGCTATGGGGTTTGAAGGCTAGAGCACTTTTAAGAGACCATCGATTGATTTTCTTTTTGACACCATTTATAAGGTAAGCGTGAACTTGTACACTTAGCTATTTTGGATTTGTCATCATCATTATCATCAACCACATCAATTCCTTATAAATGATATGGCACGATAGTACTGTACTAATTGAAAACAAATTGGAAATTATGAATATTAATTTTTATTTTTACTTTTGCCGTTGAGTATTTCATGTTGATTTTGTGATTTCTTTTAATCCTCTTGTTTATTGGTTTGACTTTTTGAAAGTATGTTGATAGATCTTCATTTTGTGTTATTTTTATGGTTTTATTAGGCTGACATTTTATCATCAATGGAGCTGTAGCCCAGTGTCTCTTCTTCACACTCTCATGTGAGGATTACTGGAGGCCACTGCCTTCCTCATTCAGTTTCCAAAGTCACTGTCACCTGCCCAGCTCCCTCCATGCTGCTCCAGTGATTGTTTTGCTGCTGCATTCTCTGCTGTGCCTCACACTGCTCACCTGTGGTCAGTGGCAACATCAGCTACAATCCCTTTCCCCAAAAATCCATCAGTGGATAAAAGTGAGGGTCCATTCCCAAGACTCACCAACTTCCACATAGACACAGGTCAATGGATTTAAACAGCGGAGCAGGTATTGTAGGCTCGGCTGTTGAAGTGCTTTCTCATTTCTCTGCCTGTCTTTCTCTTATTCACTCATGCACATCACGGCTTTTCAGGATGGCTCCGTCCCTTCTGTCAGCTGCTTTCTCCCCCGGGTACACTGATTAACATCAATACCTTTCCATCAGCCTTTTAAGACACTCACATTTAGAAGCACTTTGAATCTACTGCAGCATGAAAGGAACTGTAAATCTTAACACAACTTATATATTAACTCTGAGTTACTGTATATTCCTTAATGTTAAATATATTAAACTTATTACTCAAAGTCATAATTATTACAGTGCACACTTGATGCAATTCAAGAATGTTGGGTGAGCAGATTTTATCCCATCAGCACTGGCCACAAGGCAGGAAAGAGCCCTGGATTGGGAGCCAGTCCAACACAAGCCCACTCACTCACACATACAAACACCTACACAGGGACCAGCTGGGAACTGCCAGTTACCATAACCTGCAAGTCCTTGGGGATATAGAAAGAAAATGAGAGCAACTAGAAGAAAGCCAAAACCAACACCGGGGAAACACAGAGGTCACTGTAGACAGTTAGTGGTTCGAGTGGAATTCTCCC
The DNA here is from genome assembly GCF_900747795.2 of Erpetoichthys calabaricus. Lineage (NCBI taxonomy): Eukaryota > Metazoa > Chordata > Cladistia > Polypteriformes > Polypteridae > Erpetoichthys > Erpetoichthys calabaricus. Next base: position 105,952,448 of record NC_041395.2, on the reverse strand, counting down.
AGCCTCCTGTCACTCCTCCATAACCTTTCAGGTATACCAGTGGATCTGGAGATATGAGAACACAAATCAAGGGTGTTGATACTCAGAACATGGAGCATTTGGAGTGTAGGGTGCAATGCTGGTCACCAGTCCACCAAGACAATGTGGCACATTAGAATCTGTAAGCATAAGCAGAGTTACGGTATCCAAAACCTGGTTTCTTAAAAAGCTCTGTTTACATGCGCAAAGCCACTTATGGAGTTCTCCATTGACAAAACTCTCCAACGTCAAAAGATGCACCAAAAACAACTTTTAAATCATCCACAGTCAGCCATTTTTCTGAAAACAAGGATGGAGCTTGTATCTACCAAGTAGAGTGGGGAATGTTATTTTTTAAGAGTAATTCAGTTACATTACTCATTACTTACACAAAGTAACTAAATTTGTTATATAGTTAAAAATTAATGCACTACAAGTAATACATTATTATTTTTTATATGAAAATCTTCACATTTGACTAGACAGTGTTTATTATTAAATCCTATGGCCATATATAAACCTTCATGAAACTGATCAGAAACGCAAACGTGATAATTTTAGTCATTCATGTGCTATGAAGTAAATACAGTACCATCTATCCTTATTTTACATCCCTAACCTGAGCCCCCGAAGATTCACAGTATAATCACTGGCCAGTGTACCTCCAGATCAAACTGATTCAAGATCTCTATAGTAAATAGCTGAATTAAAACTGAACTGATACTGTTTTTATGTTTCTGTTACTGGATTGCACACAGCACACTCTTTCCTGGTTTGGATGTGCGACTGAGCCCTGCAAAGGGCGCTTCTTGTCTTACACACAGTGCTGCTGGGATAATACTTACGCAGGTGTTTTTACTGCAAAAAATAAGTATTGGGTTAGTTACTCATTACTTTAAAAAGTAATTGGACTGTGTGATGCATGGTACTTTTAACGCATTACCCCAACACTGCTTGCATGTTCAGCTCATCAATATAATTTAGCAATTTCTGAAATATTAAGACAGATTATTTCAGGCAGGAGAGGGAATAATGAGTATTTGCCTCAGGCAATTTATCTTGGTGGTCACTTTTCTGCCTGGGTTTGAGGAAAGTTTGTGAAAAGGAACAATGGACATGCACAGACTATGAACTGCTTCAGTGTAACTTGGTTGAGTGTTTACGTGGCTAATCTTCTTGTGTTAACCTGGTTTCTCAGAGACCAATATCCTGGTTTCTCTAACTAGAATAAGGGTACACGTGGCATTTTTTAAATTGAGTTTCTTGGTTTAAACCGCATGTAAACACACATATTGACAGGCTAAATTAATTCAAACCACTTACAAGACTCAGGGTAAGCTAATCCAGAAATTGAGAGAGGGAAAACTTTTCATCTTATTACAGAATGCTGTGTGGGACCACTGAAGATGAGCTTCGTCATGCAGAGATTGATAAGACTGTACACCCTCTTCACTCTTGTCCTCAAAGCCACAAGTCACCATTTAGTGTTCAGCTAATCAAGTAATCCCGAATCACCAATCGGAAGTGTGTCTTCTTATTTAAGACTGGCCTTATGTTCTTTATGGCAATGAACACATGTTCAACGGTACACATGAGCTCACACGTGGGAGCGCATCCGATGGGAATTTAAATGTAGGTTTCTTAATAGGCTTAGCTGACAGCTGTCTGAGGAGCCATGTCCTTCTGTCATTCACCTTCATGACAATAGTTTCAATTTACTGATAGGGTAATAATGGCAGCCAGCTAAAGAGCCATGGAAACAAAACATTTATAATTGAATTAAAGTTAAACCTCATTTCAGAGTCCCCAGGGGTTGCATTCAACAGAGAGTGTTTATTTTTAAAAGATTTCACAGCTGTTTAGGTAAACACATCCAAGGTCAGTTATAGAAAAGTCAGCAAGCCCATTGATTAAAGGTAAGCTGTGTGTTCCTGTGACTTGGGACTTACTATATGTTGGGATTGAAATGACTGATTGCTCTTTATAGTTTGAAACTGAATATCTCTTCATCGTTTCCTAAATATGCATGGCTTAAAATTGTATAACATTTTTGTGTATAACTTTTCTTTCAAAAGTGCATTCAGAAACTGCACTGCTTTTCACTGGTTTGGACAGACCTCCTTGACCTGAGCTGGAATGACAAGACACACTTTTGCCCAAAAATAGGAGAACCTCACACTATCTGCCATGCTCATCGACCCACCTACACCAACAGAAAGTTTTAAAAACTGGTGTCTAGCCAGGTAGATTGGAATGAATCTGTAACCATTGCCACACATGTGCTCTTGGGAGGCAGTCTAAGGGCTTAACTGGCAGTAAAATGCAGAGGCAGGGGTTGATGAATGGTACTAATGCCTTTTCTTCCTCTTCCACAGACCACCAGAAGGAAAAAACAGTTAAGACACTATCTACTTCCGCTTCTTCGTCACGCCCTTCTGCAGGCCTCATTTCTGCCTGAGATCATGCCCCTTCCTGTCATCCACCTATAAAAACCCAAGCATTCATTCTGTGGTCTGTATTCTGACTCAGTCTTATATGACTACTCACTGTTTTTTTGCTACTCACTGTTTTTTTGCTTGTTGCCACAGTATATGGGGTGGACTCCCCAAACCTTCATCTTTGTTGTTTGTATTTTCTTCACACCATCAAAACATTTTTGTAAGCAACTATGTCCCACCTTAATGTATCTAACAGAGCTTTAAGAGGTGAAAAAAGGGTCCCATGGCAACACAAAGCTTGTCATGATCTTGGCTTTGTTTTATATTTGTACAGCTTTTCCCTTGACCTCAAAAATAATCAGAGGATTTACAGTGCAAGAAATGTAAATGTTTATTTATGATGTTTTTAAAAGTGTTACATCTGAAATGCTCTTCCCACTCTGCCATTTTCTTTTTATTATGGGTGCCACCATTGTTTGCTGTTTGTGATCCAGGATTGCCAGGCTGTTGCTAGGCAGGGTGGCTGGGAATTTTGACGTGAGACGTCATTACCGTGACTGTGTAAAAGTCAGTATTGTACACTTTATAGCTGTACAATAAAACAACAACAAAAAAGCGGCATTATTATTGCCATAGACAACTCCTTTTATGACTTTTTTTTGGTTATTGACTTTGATTTATGTCTTTCATTTAAGCTTAGGCTATGTGAAATATTCAAATTATTGACTCTCCCACTTCATTTCTTGATCAACGATTTTCTCTCATGTTCTGGCTTTTTTGGATTGCTTACAATCTTGGTTTGTAATTAAGATTAAAATCTACCTTTTAATTCAGTCTTACATTAAACTGCTGCCTCCTTGTTAATCAGTAAAAAACTCATCTATGAATAATGTGAATAATGCATGCATCCTATGATTTTTGTCTCTGAGACAAGACCATCTGCTTCCCTGAGTTGGCACAGGATGACTTTGAAAGTCATAGCACAAGGATCATCATTGCTGCCAAGTGATTACCTCAATTGCTGAAAATGGGTTGTGGACACCTTTTCTTAGGAAATTAACATTCTTGTTATTCATTTGCATGATATTCTTTTTTAAGGCATCTAGGTAGATCTGCCAAAGGGTGTGTCTCAGACATAAATCTTATCTAACAAAAAGAAAGGAAGAGGTAATCCCTGCAAAAAACAGGTGACAGTTGCAAAACAAGGTTTTGTGACAATAGGATTTAACTTGATTGGAATTGTTTGCCATCCATCCAGTTCCAGAAATTGCTTTTGCTTTTTGCCAACCTGAATTGCAATGACCCCAATTTCAGACAAAATGTCATGTCCATCACAGGGCACTGTGCCCTGCTTGGTACCTAGAGTGCTCAGTAAGAAGCCCACTCCAGAACCATGTCTAAAATGTTGTGGCAAAGTCCTGGTAATTTCTAGCCATGTAGGGGCCCAAAGTGGTACACCTAAATTGAGGCTCTGACTCCCCTCAAAGGTAACATCTCCTTATATATATATCTTAAACAATCTTGTCGGGGGAACCCCACTGGCTGTCTTCTAAAACAAATGAGCATGATGGACACTGGACAGTAAAAACAAAAACAGTCCCTTATGAAACTTAAACAAGAGTGAATTTTGCATGACTATATGCACTACAGAGAAAGTTTTTAAGTGTCTGACTGTGTTATCAGGCAGAGTTGAGACAGCAGATTGAGGAAACTCTCCATGGGTGGCCGCTGTACCACCTGAAACCAACCTCCAGCATGAAGCTAACATTGGCCTGGCTAAGGTATAATTGAGCTTGAGACGGAGGACATGTTAGTCAACTCTTTAGGATAAACATCTCTATGTAGCAGGATGATATTCTTTCCAAGCTGTAGCAATTATAGCATTTTATATGTATATTTTAAATTATTTTATAGTTTTGTAGTGTGCAGACTTTGATTTGCTGTAACAGATGTGGCCAATGAACCAAGGAATGCAATACTATGTGATATTGGCCACAATTTAAATGAATTGGTTCAAAAATAAATGCTGCATTTGATCACTTATTTTTACATTATGCTAATTACATTCAAATGAAGTTGTAACGTGGCCTGATTTGGCTGATCATTTGGTGGGTCAGGGTCAGGTTCATCATACCAAATCTCTTTAGGCACGGGCAAGCCACGATTGTGTGGCACATTATGCAGGACGCTACATGCCTGCACAATGCGACACACTTTCTGTGGACTATAGAGCAGCACATTAATAGAGTGGAAATGCATTCTATTTACATAACCAAATTCATTCTCTGAAGGCACCTTTATAGTGTAGCATTGCCACCGAGGGACACAACGGATTGATCCTCTTCACTTTTCATGGCTATTTGAGGCGACTCGCTATCTTTAAAAAGACTGCTTGCCTTTTGCTGCACTAGTTGGAAAAAGCAGTTGCAACTGTGCAGAGCTGCTATTTTTATAGGCTTTCTGCTATATATGATGTAATGCCAGCTCATTCTTTTGGTGATTAATCCCTGGCTGATGTATCTTGTCCAGCACAGTTGCAATATCAATATGCATGCAGCTGACCGCTCCGACTACCTTTGGAAAACCAGACGTTGCTGCGAATTGCACTTTGATCTTTCGCAGTTCAACCACAGTGTAAGGAAATCTTATATATCTGGATGACAAGCGGATAATACCATTCTACACAGCTGGCATGGTGCAACTCAGTGATGATTGTGAAATACCCGATCGGTCAGCAAGTTCAAGTTGAAAAGCTCCTGTGGTTTAAAACAGACAGAACTATAGCACAATTTCTTAAAGTTTGCCTTTGTAAAGATGGCGCCAATTCAGCACACAACTTTAAGAGGAAAGCTCTTGGAAATCGAAGTTGACTTTGAAGCCAGTTATCATCATCATAATATATGAATACATGCTCTCTTCTAATTCTTCCATTTGTAATGTCTTCTAATAATGCTAAAGCAGCTATGATAGTTGGAATAGTTTGGCTATTCCATGCATCATTATATTGTTACAGGATGATTACAATCAAGTGAATTAATTTTGGTGTATTTGATAAATCATACATCTTTGATGCAAATACAAAAAAGAAAGGTAAATGACACAGAAACAGTTTTAACCTTGTCTCTGTCTTTTTCAACATTCCTATTCTCTTGTATTCATCTCTTGGTTATTTTTACAATTTTCTTACTAATACTTCCAGGATGTGCCCATTACACAAACGTACAACTTTCTTGCTCAAACATCAGAGTGGGATTGTGACAGAGATGAAAATCTGATAGGTAGTAAGTCGTCACCCTCCTCTGAGGTACTGGATGGTTTAAGCACTGTGAGAATGGCATCAATATTTGATGGCAATTGAGAGATCACTACTCAGGCAGAAAAAAATCTGAAGAGTGTCAAAAAGGCAGTGCACAACATTCACAGTGAGGATGGGCTCAATGAAAGCATTGAAGTCAACATCACAGCAACAAGACAAGTCAGTTTAAAGATTCTGACACCTGTTTGGAAAGGCCAGCATGGAGTAACATCTGTTCTTTTACTCCCCCTTACTTCAGTCTCCTCTCAAAACATGTTTTGCTTTTTAAATCCTTAGGTATCTGTGTTCATCTTGATATGCTGGTGTTGTAGGAGTATGACACAGTTCTTTATTGGTACAAAGGACCAGCAGCATTGTTGCAAGATTACTCATCCAAGGTGCAGCCTAGCTACATTGTGGACACACTACTGCCTCATAGCTTCAGGCTCCTGGGTTTCAATTGCAACGTACTCGCTGTGTAATTGTGTCTTCCTCAGTTATTCTGATTGTCTTCAGTATCTGTGTTATATGTGGTGTCAAGTGATTTGTGATGGTCTGACATCCCATTCAGGGTTAATTCCTACAACGCCTTCACTGCTAGCAAAATAGATTCTCTTTGTACGCTAGCTATAATGAAAAACAAGATCAGAAAATGGATGGGTTGCTTTCAAGACATACTTTTCCTCATTAATGGACAAAAGCAACACTGGAAGAGTGAGACCACCCGAATCCACAACCAGACCATCTGTACTCAAGCGGTGAAGATGTGCTGATGCAAGTGATTCTGATCTCCTTTACTTAAATCAGACAGAGCAGGGAGACAGAGCAAGAGTGATGGAGAGTCAGTGTGAGGAAGTATAAAGGCCAGTGAACCCAGGCCATCAGTCAGGCTTTGGTTAACGTTAACTGATCTAAATACCCAAGGGACTTTGTAAATGTTTGAGATTTGAAGCATTTAATTTACAAACATACTTAGCAGAATGAATCTGCACTGCCAGTGTCTGGCTCTGTTTGTCTCAACTCAATTTCTTAAAAGACAGTAACAGTTATCAAGATGTTTTTCTCTAGATATAGGAAATATAAAACATACTAACACAAGCAGGTCTTGAGATTAGAAGATTTGGTTCTGGTGTCTTGTAATCAATTATTAGATGAGGTGATTTAATCATGTACAAAATGGCCTGTTGTAAGAGAACTAAAATCCTGTCCATGATCATTTCTTCACACTAAATAACATTTCACCAGTTGGGTCCTTATTAATTAATTGTGTGCATGAGTTAAAGGAGTGGATGGATGATAACTGCTTGTTCTGAATACAAATAGGAGAGAAACGTTGATAACTCTTGGGAATGCTACATACTAGAATAAGGTTATCTTACTTGTTGAACTTGTTGAAAGAGTGTTTAAATACTTGCTTTTTTAATTCAAACACACCTCAGGTGTTACATTTGACACCAAGCTGTCTTTTAAAACACACCATCTAAAACCTGTTTTATCCAGCTTAAAAATATAGGGCAATGGTTCTGAAAATGGAGGATACTGAGAAGTATCGTGGCAGCAGAGCGGGCACTAAGCTAAAAATGAAGCGGCTTGCGAGAAAGTGGCGTTTTAAGCCTTCGGTGCCTTCTGTGATTCTGGGGAATGTGAACTCAATCTCAAATAAGATCGACAAACTGGCTGTTCTGGTGAAAAATGTCAGAACCTACAGAGAATGCAGTTTGTTGTGTTTTTGCGAAACGTGGCTAACTACCACCATCCCAGACGCTAATGTGGAACTACCCAGGTTTAGCACAGTTAGAGCGGACAGAGATGCAAGTACCTGTGGGAAGCACAAAGGAGGAGGACTTGCTCTCTATGTTAATACACGGTGGTGTAACTCTGGACATGTTAACGTCAAAGTCTCCACTTGCTGCAGGGACATCGAACTGTTGGCCGTAAGTTTACGTCCCTATTACTTGCCCAGAGAGTTTGGACACGTCATTGTTGTTATCGTTTACATTCCTCCTTGGGCGGACGTGGAGTCAGCGAGTGACATCATCCATTCAGCTGTTGCTAAGTTACAAACGCTGCACCCTGAGACGCTTGTGCTAATCGCTGGAGACTTTAACCATGTGACGCTGGACAAAACATTACCTGCATTCTCCCAGTATGTGGACTGTAACACCCGGGGAAATAAGACTATTGATTTACTGTATGCAAACGTTAAAGACGCATACAGCGCCACCCCGCTGCCTGCGCTTGGGAAAGCAGATCATAACCTGGTTCTGCTTCAGCCTCACTATAAGCCAAAAGTGAGAGTCCTACCTGTAACCACACGATCATTCAGGAAGTGGACCCCGGAGGCTGAGAATACTCTGAGAGAATGTTTTGGAACTACAGACAGGGATATCCTGCAGGGATCTCATAGTGAGAACACTGATGAAGCTGTTGACTGCACTACTGACTACAACAACTTCTGTATGGACATTGTAGTTCCAGTAAGAACTGTACGCTGCTATGCTAACAACAAGCCATGGATTACAAGTGACATCAAGAGCCTTTTGAACCAGAAGAAAAGGGCTTTTAAAGACGGTGATCAGCATGAGCTCAAGCGCGTGCAGAAGGAACTCCGAGTCCAGCTCAGGACGGCGAAGGAGTAGTACAGGAGAAAGCTGGAGCAGAAGTTGCAGAATAACAGCATGAAGGAAGTGTGGGATGGGATGAAGATCATCACTGGCTGCAGCTCGAAGCGGGGTACCACCATCGAGAGAGACGTGAAGAGAGCAAACCAAATGAACAACTTCTTTAACAGGTTTGACCACCCTAACCCACTCTCACTCTCACCTCGGAGTACTGCACCCTCCACACATCCTTCTGCTGATACCAGCATAGGAGAGACATCCCCACCCATAATTACAACAGCGCAAGTGAGCAGAGAGCTGAGGAGACTTCGTGCCAGCAAAGCAGCGGGTCCAGATGGAGTATCGCCACGACTGCTGAAGGTCTGTGCATTGGAGCTGGGGGGTCCTCTACAGCGCATCTTCAACCTGAGCCTGGAACAGGGGAGAGTCCCGAGGCTTTGGAAAATATCTTGTATCACCCCAGTCCCAAAGGTATCACGTCCTAGTGAGCTGAATGACTTTCGGCCTGTTGCTCTGACATCACATGTGATGAAGACCATGGAGAGGCTGCTGCTTCACCACCTTAGGCCACAGGTTCAACACGCCCTCTACCCTCTGCAGTTTGCATATCAGGAGAAGGTGGGAGCGGAGGATGCCATCATCTATATGCTACACCGATCCCTCTCTCACTTGGACAGAGGCAGTGGTGCTGTAAGAATTATGTTTCTAGACTTCTCTAGCGCCTTCAACACAATCCAACCTCTGCTCCTTAGGGACAAGCTGACAGAGATGGGATTAGATTCATACCTGTTGGCATGGATCGTGGACTATCTTAAAGACAGACCTCAGTATGTGCGTCTTGGGAACTGCACGTCTGACATTGTGGTCAGCAACACAGGAGCGCCACAAGGGACTATACTTTCTCCGGTCCTGCTCAGCCTATATACATCGGACTTCCAATACAACTCGGAGTCCTGCCATGTGCAAAAGTTCGCTGATGACACTGCTATCGTGGGCTGCATCAGGAATGGACTGGAGGATGAGTATAGGGACCTAATCAATGACTTTGTTAAATGGTGCGACTCAAACCACCTACAACTGAACACCAGCAAAACCAAGGAGTTGGTGGTGGATTTTAGGAGGCCCAGACCCCTCACAGACCCCGTGATCATCAAAGGTGACTGTGTGCAGATGGTGCAGACCTATAAATATCTGGGAGTGCAGCTGGATGATAAATTAGACTGGACTGCCAATACTGATGCTCTGTGCAAGAAAGGACAGAGCCGACTATACTTCCTTAGAAGGCTGGCATCCTTCAACATCTGCAATAAGATGTTGCAGATGTTCTATCAGACAGTTGTGGTGAGCGCCCTCTTCTACGCGGTGGTGTGCTGGGGAGGCAGCATTAAGAAGAAAGACGCCTCACGTCTGGACAAACTGGTGAGGAAGGCAGGCTCTATTGTTGGCATGAAGCTGGACAGTTTAACATCTATGGCAGAGCGAAGGGCGCTCAGCAGGCTCCTATCAATTATGGAGAATCCACTGCATCCACTAAATAGTATCATCTCCAGACAGAAGAGCAGCTTCAGCGACAGACTGCTGTCACTGTCCTGCTCCACTGACAGATTGAGGAGATCGTTCCTCCCCCAAACTATGCGACTCTTCAATTCCACCCGGGGGTGTAAACATTAACATTTAACATTATACAAAGTTATTGTCTGTTTTTCACCTGTATTATTATCATTCTTTAATTTAATATTATTTATTGTATCATTATGTTGCTGCTGGAGAATGTGAATTTCCCATTGGGATTAATAAAGTATCTATCTATCTATCTATCTATCTATCTATCTATCTATCTATCTATCTATCTATCTATCTATCTATCTATCTATCTATCTATCTATCTATCTATCTATCTATCTATCTATCTATCTATCTAAGTCAATTCATGCAATTTACTTCTAGTAGAAACAACTGCTGCAATGGGTGGGTTGTCAGACATATGTGCTAAGGGGTCATGATTTGAACTGTAATTGTACCCTGATACGTGATGTGGTACTGTTCAACTTTTACCCTTAGACACGAAAACATCTGACTGGAACACTGATGTCACTTCTACTTCCCGCACACAAACTCTGTCACTTACACCATGTGACAAATATAAAATCTTGCCATGCCAAAAGTCGGCATTCATTACTGGATGAGCAGCTGTGAGCAATGCATCTGCAGGAAGAAGGCTTGCATAAAAAGTAAATTTCAAGTAATTAAAAATTCTGTTGTAAAAATCATTACTAATTATTATTAGGAAGCAAAACTAACTCCTGTTCTGAAGTCTTTACACTGGCTTCCAGTTAAGTTTAGGGCTGATTTCAAAATACTTCTTGATACATAAAAAAATTCACAATGTACTGAACTACATGGCAGTCGATTTATAAAACTGGAATTGGAACAGAACAAGATCAGAGTAAACAAGCCAAGGAGTCAAACAATCTAACAAACAAAGGCCAGGATATGAAACTATCATTATAGTCAAAACACAGAGTGAGATGCTCAGAACCCATTGTTCACATAACCTGACCCGTGATTAAAGACACAAATCACAGAACACAAAAAATAATTTTTAATAATAGAGTCTTATAAACAATCAGCAATTAATGCTAGGGGTTTTAGGATGAATCTACAAACCTGGAAAACCAGGAAGTGCGCAACACTTACCTTTATACCACTGATCTGCTGATGTCATGTGAAACACACTTGTGGTTGATCTTTCCTAACAATGGCAAAGCAACCATCAATAAAACAGTCCAGAGCCCCAGGAACCATTTAGTAAAAAATTAAAAACAAGAGATAAAGCATAACATATATGGCATACTTCCATCCATCCATCCATTATCCAACCCGCTATATCCTAACTACAGGGTCACGGGGGTCTGCTGGAGCCAATCCCAGCCAATACAGGGTGCAAGGCAGGAAACAAACCCCGGGCAGGGTGCCAGCCCACCACAGGGCACACACATACACACCAAGCACACACTAGGGACAATTTACAATCGCCAATGCACCGAACCTGCATGTCTTTGGACTGTGGGAGGAAACCCACGCAGACACGGGGAGAACATGCAAACTTCATGCAGGGAGGACCCGGGAAGCAAACCTGGTTTTCCTAACTGCGAGGCAGCAGCGCTACCCAACTGCGCCACCGTACCGATCTTATGGCATACTTATCTAAGCTTACTAATAAATACACAAATGGAAGTGTTTTACGATCTTAAGATGGTACTTTGCTAAAAATTAAAAAAAAGGAGTAATAAAACAACACTGGAAGAGTGAGCATTTCTCTGCAGGAGCTCAAAGCTGCCGAATGATCAGCATTCTTGTGTAACACATGTTCCATTAGGCTGAGCACTGAAATCCAGGCCGTAGAATCATTAATGTAGAATAGAATGCCTTGATTAGGGCTACTGATCAGCTGTTCTTTTTAGTCTGTGTAGTTTGTTTACATTTGTTTAGTCATTTCCATACTAATATAAGTGTTGTGATTAGAGCTCCTTCCAAAGCAAAATAGGTGAAACCTCCAAAATCCAGCCAAGAAGCAGATAAGGATATTCACTGGTCTGCTCAGAAGAAGCTAGTCCAACCAGACCCCAATCCTTTACTGGCAACAGGCCCAAAAAACTGGCAAAACTATTACTATCTCAAAAAAGCAAAAAAAAAAACACACAAGGAGAAGGATCACTGTAAACCTCTGGCTTGATCACAAAAAGGACAAATAATCTTCATAAATAAGATTTATTATGAAAAAGAGGAAATACAGAATGCGATGATGCTGGTCCACTCCAGGCTCCCTCTTTACATTTTAGTGCCCTCTCGAACCCAACACCGTCGATAGCTATGATTGAATGAGCTGACAAATTGGGACAAATCTCACATGGAACAAGAGGATGGTGTAAAAAAAGTGTTCTGTGCTTTTATTAAAAAGAATCAAAACAAAACCAAAAACAGTGTCCATAGTGCAGTGCTCAAATTATTCCATACATAAATAATCCATAAAAGCAAGTGAATAGTGGGGGATAAAAACACAACAAATAAATCCACTAAAAGCAGAGGTTAAAAATGCAGTCACTAGTTCCTTCAGAACCCAGCCCACCTCCTTCTTCGTCTCCCCGGCTCACCCATAACTCATGCAGCTAACGGAGACTCAGCAGCCACGAACTCCATCCTCTGAGCCCTGTCTTGGCTGCCTGCTCACAGCACAGCCAGACCTTCCGAGGTCGGCACTCCCCCTGTCATCCTTCACGCACCCACAGTCGTACCTCGGATCCCTGGGTAGGTCATCCGCCATGTTCACCTCACTCCATGGCGTTGTTCAGTGGGACTAACCAGCCCATAGAGCGCCACAATCTACGTTCCTTCGCGGGGCTCCTATTTGCGCTGCCTTTCCCCTTAAGGTGGCCGGATCATCCTCACCAAGACTGCTCTTCACCTGCCTTTTAACCTCTGTTCCTTTTCATCTTCCATTTTCTCCCCCCCCTTCTCGCACTTGCACTTCTCCTTTTATATGTGGGGATGTGGCACAGTTGTGACGATTAGCCGCTCCCGGCATCAATTACGGACACGGACAATTCCTCACCTGTGTACTTAAGTGAGGAAACACCCGCGCCGCATCACCCCCAGGAACTGCTCCAGCCACAGTATCACACCCCCCTCCTTTAGCCGCGAGTGCGGCGATTATTTATTTTAAAAGGCAACGAGCCACGAACCTCATTTTACCACACAGAAAAAGAGCCAAAAAGGCAAAAAGGAGCTGCCTAAGAAGACAATGCACAGTAAAGGTTTAAGTACATTAAACAAAAATTCCTAAAACAGAGCAAAAATGTCAAAAAGCCAGAAAATCCACAGAGCAACAACAAAACATTAAGTGGAGAACTCACCAACACCCAAGCACAAACAATGTGCCATGGAGGGACTGCGATTTCCATGAGCCTTTATACTGCTGAGAGTAGTCCCTAAATGGAGACTGACAGGTGGCCCTATCTCTTGGGAGAACCACCAACAAGACATAAAGGACATGACAGAACAAGCATTCAGACATAGAAACGAAACAATAAACAAAACTAGTAAAAACTACATAATTATACAAATTAACCTGAATAACAACAAAAACATAAATGATAATAGCTAAAGGACCAAAAATGAACAAAAAGGACATTAAAAAGGATTTTACACGAAAGCAAGGGTAGTGACCACATGGCAACCATTATAAATTACTACTGACCCTTCTCTATTTTTTTTGTCTTTTTGGTATTCTGCTGTGTTCCTACTGCTATACTGTCAAGATGCAACATCTGCCCATGGGAAATGACAGCATGGAATCCAAGAATGCCAGGATTTAATCTTCTTTTCAGACTGGCCACCGTGTACTTACCTGATTAATGTATAGAATGTCCAGGAGGATGTGGGTGGCCAGTGAGCCTCAGTTACCACCACTGTGATTGTGTCTGATTTTTTTAAATTTAATGGACTTCTGTGGTCTTGATTGCTATATTAACCAAATTGAGTCTCCTCAATTTTACTGTGTGTTTTGAATGAATTTGTAATTTCATGTATGTAATTGATTGTAATTTGCTTTATAGCTGTAAACTTGTTATGGTGCTCGGAGCATGTACTCATTATTGAGTGCTATAGAAAAATAAATTGAATTATACTGAATTGAATATTTGTTCCAATGCTGCTGGCTTGGAAAATTCAATTCAATTTAATCCAATTCAATTTATTTTTGATAAGTGCACTTCCACTTAAGAATCCAGCACCTATGGAAAAATTACAAATGCGGCGTGCTGTAAAACATGAACACAAAACATACTGTTTAAGCACAAAAGGAGAAACATCATAAAATATATACAAAGAAATGCATTTTTTAAATCCAGATTCTAAATGAATAAATGATTGAATGAAATGCTGCTGAGCAGAGCCCAAGTGGGATGATCCATTTCACATCTGTAAGAACCCTTAAGCCGTAGTTGTAGCAGTAGAATCATTTTATTTTTAAGCAGTTAAAGTCGCCAACAGCTTAAGCAGGTTGAACGGACCCATCAGGGAGTTCAGGTTATTCTATTTTGTTTTCTTTCCACACCTTATGACCCATGAATTTTAATTGTCTTTTGTCACATTGAGATGACATTAAATTGTCACTCCTTTGTTATTTTACGCCCTGTCAGTTCACATGTAAGTGGAGTGTTCTGTGCTTTAAATTTTTATGATGAAGCAGTCCTTATGCTTTTCATGTTTACATAGAGAGGACATTTGACTGGCACAACACAGGCACAGTAATTGTTATATGAGTTAACTGCTTTGTAATGGTACTTACAAAAGTTGCCATTTAAGACTGATATAATGAGGCCTCTTACATTATAAGAAAAATGAATTGCTTGTTATAATCATACCTTATGTGAGACACTGATACACGTTGGATTCACACACTCAAAAGCTGGACATGGGTAGCTTGTAATAAGCTAGTAGTCCTCTGACCTGGTATGTGGCCATAAGCTTGGATCCCTGTACCATACTGGATTAGATGGACCCCTGCTGCGTTCCCAGTCCTTTCAATGACTAAAGGGATATCTGGAGTCAACAGGGTAGTGCCCGGGGGGTAAGACCCAATAGTATTACAGGCAGTCCCCGGGTTACGTACAAGATAGGGACTGTAGGTTTGTTCTTAAGTTGAACTTGTATGTAAGTCGGAACAGGTACGTTATTTTAATAAATGCTATTGTTGACCGACTGTAACCAAGTGCTCTGCCAATGAATAATGGAGAGTCACCTCTCTCTGACCTTTTTATTATTTCTACTTTATTTTCCATGGTGATGGTTTTTCTCTTCTTTACTGTATCACCAGCACTTGCATCAGATTTGTGTTTCAGAGACATTGTTGAAGGGTGAAGACAAAAGGTTAAGATAAGCTGTTCTGCACAGCACTGTACACGCTATTACAGCAGCAAGGTACCTCTCGTCAGCACATCTGGTGTACTAACAAGAGACAACTTCCTGCTAATGTATGTAACAGTACAAGTAGGCTTGTTATTGAGAATGAATGGGGGCAGTGAGGGGTGGTTCACCACCTGCCCACCACACAGTCACCTCCACTTGCATATAGTTTGCTGCCTGTAGTGTCAGCCCCCCGAGAGCGAACAGGGTGCTGCCAAAGGTGGGTAGTGAATCGCCCACTGCCCCCATTCAACAGGCAGCCACCCGAGGCACACTACAATGCTGCACCCCCCCCAGCCCCATTCACCCTCAATGCCCTCCGTTCAGCCACAACCGGGTTACTGGTTGCAGCATCACCAGCCGTCCACTAAGAATGAATGGGGAGGCTGTTTGATGGAAACATCACGGCTGTGTGGTGGGCGGGCAGTGAAACGCCCCCCTCTGCCCCATCCAGCCATCATCCAGTCAGGAGCAGTAGCTGCGGTGGTGTGTTGGGCAGGCAACGAACCGCCCCCCTCAGCCCAATCAAGCCTCCAACCTGCACATGAGCGCTTGCCGCACACTCAGCTACCCACTGAGAATGAATGGGGTGCGGCCCCCACCGCCCCATTCATCAGCCGGAGCCACTGTGCGAGCAGCGAAACTGCCCGCCTCCAGCCACCGCTTGCAGCATCCCCAGGCCAGAGATGGTGAAGCGGCAGTTACTGAGGAACCTGCGTCGCTTCCCCCAGACAGATGAAGGAGCAGCTGCGGCCCCATTGTCGGATGTCCATAACTCTGGGACTACCTGTATAGGTTCAGGTTCAACCACAGAGGCACTTCCAGCATTAATGTGGATGTGCTTCAGGGCTGTGCCTCAAAGGAGCCCTTCCTCACATTGCTGTTGAGTTTGGGATCGCGAGTGCAGCAGATGCAGCAGCTCACCTTGCAAGGAGATCCAAGAGGATTCAGGATGGATGGAAGGGAAAGTATTTATCAGTCTGTGAAGTGGGGGTAAGTGTTTTATTCACCCAGGGATGGTCCTAGAAGGAAGGAGGCCATGTATGTACCCAGCATGATGTGAATAGAGATAACCTGTAAAGGTAGGACCAGAGGGACAGTATGTTTATCATTATTTGGTGCTTTATCTTCTCCCTGAGTGTAACTATCACTTGATTTTTTCTTGGTCAATAAAATCCACTTTTATTGTATTTCTGAGTTCCTCTTACAGTAGTTGTTTGGGTATGGAGCCTGTTTTGCAGCGCAAACAAAGTCCAACACATTATAAAAAAGGGTTTCAAACCCTATATCTTTTGGGAGTATTAAAAACACATTATGCCTAAAAAGTAGAGAATGAAAAATGTCAGGTTAAACGACAGTGTAAACATAACTCTGATGTATAATTACATGACATCTGGTAAAGTCTTCCATCAACAAATTTCAATGAATTTCTTTTCACTTGACTGGAGTTGTTTGGATGAACACTTGATCTTGAAAGACAGATTTGATGTTAGCTTACTGAACATGATTGAATATCTGTGAGCACTGAAGTAGCTTTAAACACCTAAGTGCAAATCAAAAAAAATATTCTATAATACAAACTGTTAACGTTACGCTGCCTACTTTGCTTGATTAGGCAGATACCCACAATGGGAGGGATAAATTGGGTGGAAATCCGTGTGAATGTTCCACCCACTCCCTGTGCCATTCCAACAATGTGGTGTTTCCCAGACATTTCATTTACATGAATGTGTTTACACTGTGTGGCAGACACGCCCCAAATGCCGACGGCGGTCTCACACAAGTTGAGAGGGGTGCAGACAGCATGGGATCTCTTCTTGTTCCATAGAGAGATTCAGACTGTCGCCGCACCCCAAATTATAAGGAGGACTCAGAAAGGGAAGACCGGGTTTCCGAGCACTGCAGCACATGAGCACCTGTACTTGCATGTGACAGAGAGCTGCTCTCCGCTAGGGCGGAGGGGCGGTCTGACCCCAGCTAAGTGCAAAGCAGAGTGGGTGTTCCCGTGGTGCTTCAATGTCCAGAGGGCAAGGACCTGAGGTGGGGAGCGGCACTGTTACAAGTGCCACAGAGTCGGTCACGGGTGGAGGTGCAGTGCCTCCCCATCCCCCTGCTCTTTATATTTTGCAGAATGGAATCGTGGCATGAACGAGAGCAGCTCCCCATCCAACAGAACAATGACCCTCGTGGGACAGGACCCTTTGCTCGTCAAGGCTCAGCTAGGGGAAGAGCAGTGTGGTGGATGGCCAGAGCCCTTACCTGGCTGATATGCCCGGAGCATGGAAGGAAAGGGGGAGATTGAATCTTTAAGAACATTTCTCCCCTGGGTCAACAGAGGGCAGCCCTCTTGGCTTTCAGTGGGGCCACAGGTCATGAGCATAGAAGCTTAACCCTGCTGGGGCCTGTGACCATCACCAGGGAGTACATGGACATTTGCAGGGCCCTATTTGGCCGCACTTTCACCATTACCGGAAGTGCAGCTGGAAAAAGCTTGTTTGGCACTTGGAGTCCTTCTGGGTGCCCCATAAAAAGGGGCCTATCCACACCATTCATCAGCCAGAGTGAAGAGGAAGAAGACAAAGCCTAAGGAGGAGTGGAGGCAAAAGGACTGGTGGCAGAAAGACTGTATTGTGTTTTGTGCTTTGACTTGTGAGCTGTGAAGACAATTTGTGTAAATAAACCGTGTGTTGTGTGTGCTAGACCTGTGTCCTGCCTGTCTGTGTCGGGGTTGACTTCACAACTGTTATTACACAGTAATTATCTACCTAGCCTCAGCTTAATTAGATGTTATTACAGTGTCCACACTGCATAATGGTGTTGGTTTAAGTGTCCGTTGTCCACATAGCCATACTGTTAACCATTTTACATAGTAAGTCTTCTTCTTCTTCTTTTGGCTGCTCCCGTTAGGGGTCGCCACAGTGGATCATCTTCTTCCATATCTTTCTGTCCTCTGCATCTTGTTCTGCTACACCCATCACCTGCATGTCCTCTCTCACCACAGCCATAAACTTTCTCTTAGGCCTTCCTCTTTTCCTCTTCCCTGGCAGCTCTATCCTTAGCATTCTTTTCCCAATATACTCAGCATCTCTCCTCTTACCAACGCAATCTCGCCTCTCTGCCTTTGTCTCCCAATTGTCCAACTTGAGCTGACTCTCTAATGTACTCATTTCTAATCCTATCCATCCTCGTCACACCCAGTGCAAATCAGCATATTTAACTCTGCTACCTCCAGCTCTGTCTCCTGCTTTCTGGTTAGTGCCACCGTCTCCAACCCATATAACATAGCTGGTTTCACTATCGTCCTGTAGACCTTCCCTTACACTCTTGCTGATATCCATCTGTCACAAATTACTCCTGACACTCTTCTCCACTCATTTCACCCTGCCTCCACTCTCTTTTTCACCTCTCTTCCACAATCCCCATTACTCTGTACTGTTGATTTCAAGTATTTAAACTCATCCAACTTCGCCAACTCTACTCCTTGTATCCTCACCATTCCACTGACCTCCCTCTCATTTACACACATGTATTCTGTCTTGTTCCTACTGACCTTCTTTCCTCTCTTCTCTAGAGCATATCTCCACGTCTCCAGGGTCTCCTCAACCTGCTCCCTACTATCGCTACAGATCATAACAGCATCAGCAAACATCATAGTCAACGTTGACTCCTGTCTAATCTCGTCTGTCAACCTGTCCATCACCATTGCAAATAAGAAAGGGCTCAGAGCCAATCCCGGATGTAATCCCACCTCCACCTTGAATCCTCCTACCGCAGACCTCACCACAGTCACACTTCCCTCGTACATATTCTGTACAACTCTTACATATTTCTCAGCCACTCGCGACTTCCTCATACAATACCACAACTCTTCTCGAGGCACCCTGTCATATGTTTTCTCCAGATCCACAAAGACGCAATGCAACTCCTTCTGGCCTTCTCTATACTTCTCCAACAACACCATCAAAGCAAACATCGCATCTGTGGTGCTCTTTCTTGGCATGAAACCATACTGCTACTCACTAATCATCAACTCCCTTCTTAACCTAGCTTCCACTACTCTTACCCATATCTTCATGCTGTGGCTCATCAATTTTATCCCCCTGTAGTTACTGCAGTCCTGCACATCCCCCTTATTCTTAAATAATCGGCACCAGTATACTTCTTCTCCACTCCTCAGGCATCCTCTCACTTTCCAAGATTCCATTAAACAATCTGGTTAAAAACTCCACTGCTATCTCTCCTAAACAGCTTCATGCTTCCATAGGCATGTCATCTAGACCAAGAGCCTTTCCATTTTTCATCCTCTTCATAGCTGTCCTTACTTCCTCCTTGCTAATCCATTGCACTTCCTGATTCACTATCTCCACATTATCCAACCTCTTCTCTCTCTCATTCTCTTCATTCATTAGCCTCTCAAAGTACTCTTTCCATCTGCTCAACACACTCTCCTCGCTTGTGAATATGTTTCCATCTTCATCCTTTATTACCCTAACCTGCTGCACATCTTTCCCAGCTTGGTCCCTCTGTCTAGCCAATTGGTACAGGTCCTTTTCTCCCTCCTTAGTGTCCGACCTCTCATACAACTCATCATACGCCATTTTCTTTAGCCTTCACCACCTCTCTCTTCACCTTGCACCTTATCTCCTTGTACTCTTGTCTTCTTTCTGCATCTCTCTGACTATCCCACTTCTTCTTTGCCATCCTCTTCCTCTGTATACTCTCCTGTACTTCCCTATTCCACCACCAGATTTCCTTTTCCTCCTTCCTCTGTCCAGATGTCACGCCATGCACCCTTCTTGCTGTCACCCTTACTACATCTGCTGTAGTTTCCCAACTGTCTAGTAATTCTTCACTACCACCCAGTGCCTGTCTCACATTCTCCTTAAACACAACATTGCAGCCTTCCTTTTTCAACTTCCATCATTTGATCCTTGGCTCTGCTCTCACTCTCTTCCTCTTCCTCTTCTTGATCTCCAGTGTCATCCTACAGACTACCATCCTATGGTGCTTAACTACACTTTCCCCTGCCAGCACTTTGCAGTCTTCAATCTCCTTCAGATCAACTCTTCTGCATAGGATGTAATCTACCTGTGTGCATCTTCCTCCACTCTTGTGCGTAACCCTATGTTCCTACATAGTTAAGTACACTGTAATGATGTCTAATAAACTGTAGTTGGGCAGGTAATTACTGAATAATTACAGATAATGTAAACTGTGATAAGAGACCCTTAATGTAACATGCTGCTGATATGCTTATCCTAATGAACTTACACATACAGTAACAAGCACTGATGACAAATACCAGAGCAGGTAGCTACTAATCAAAGGTACTGAATCAATTATTTGCAAGTGTATGTTACATAGGCATAGTGTCATAAGGCAAACATAAAACATTTACAAATGAAGAAACTAAAATGATTTAAAGTTGGAAAGGAAGTAAATTGAGGGAGGAGTTTATACTTTCTTCTCATGCTCAATGTGTGTCCTTTACACACGCTGATATTCCATGAAAATACCCTTAAGTTTGTCTCTAAACTGTCCTGGTATGAATGTGTGGGGTTGGATGCATGAATATGTGTTAGGATGGACTGTGTATTCTGTAAAATGATGGATAGAAGTGAGTTGTAGACCACATTACTAAAGTGGGTTAAAATCATTGTGAATTTCAACATAATGATGCTATGCTTTGGGAGTCGACACTAACTCTGAAACTGTGAGTCTGCAGTTGTGTTCAGGGATCCACAAGAGAATTTTCATTATGACCCACCCAGAGACGCAATAATGTAAGAAAATGACTGAGGAACATCTCTTTTATGCCCACCCAGGAATGCCAAATTAATGTAGGAAATGGTGTATAGATCTGAGAAAACGAACTAATCAATCAGTTAATTAATTATCACTTCGGCCCTTGTCAATGCCAGTAATTAACAAAATCATGTGGTAACACACCCACTTTATTTTCTTTACCCCTTGGAGGGGTTTCCAGCCATTAGACTTGTATCAAGGTAACTGAAGCACACTCATTTTAGGAAACCGAATGATACAATTTGTTGACAAACACAAAATTTTAGAAATATGATAGCAGCATATATAGTGACATAGAAGACAGGATGCAAGACCAATGAGACAGACAAATATATAATACAGAAGAGGCTGTCTGTTTACTGGCTATTTAGAGCTCAAATTTATCTTGGCACAGATAAACAGTTTTACGAAGCCAAGCCCCTAAGGATGACATCCGATGTTGTGTGAGGTTATTGCTGTTGTTCTCCAGATTCAAACGGTGGACTGTGCTTGCAGATGTGATGCTTTGTTCGCAGTGCGATGTGTGTGATGTGATACTGCCTTTCTTAGCTTGCAGTTAGGCTCTTTGCTGCGCCCTCTGTAACTTCATAGAGAAAAGCATTACTCTTTGTGGCACAAGAGTTTAGGTGCTGAAATTCCCTTGCTGACATACTGGCTGTTCCTTAGACTTCTCAGACTGGACTTAGTCACTGACACAGAGCTTGACTTGGCAGAGTGGTCTGCCATCTTTCAGGTCCCCAAGTTGAGTGTATTGTTTGCTTTGTGGCTCCCCAAAGAGAACAGAGAGATGAATGCAGCTAATTTTGAAGGAAGGTGTAGCCTCTGGTGATCAGATCAAGGTCACTTCCAATTACAGAGCCAGTCCCTGCGTATGTTATTTTGTCCATCTTTTCCAGGCAGGGGTCAGTTTGTGGTTCAAGTCTCAACTAAATGTCCATTTGGGCTATTTTGTCTAAAGAAGTCTCTGCAGAGGCATTGGCTCAACTCTTATTTACAACTTTGTTATCATATGAAGGACAGGGCTCTCCAAAGAGTTGGTATGAGCTGCAGTTTTTGCAGCCATTTTCTCAGGAATCCAGGTTGGGGGTCAAGCTGGACAACGCCAACTTTGTCATACATTGCCTCCATACACAATATGCTTTTCGCACTTAAAATGTGTCTGATTGGTCAAGATTCACGTCCTCCCAATGAGAAATCCAGCTAAATCTGAATTATTTGAATGCTTGGATAAAAAACTAAACCGTGTTTTAGCAAGGACAGACTAGCTTCAACTCAAGCTTTACTCACAACACCAAGTGCAAATTTTAAAGTTTGCTGGAAAATAAACCTTATGAGTCGCTAAGAAATATGTAACTTAAGAACTGAATGCATCACACATTCAATAATGTAAATTAAGCCAAATAAGGCTGTACCATGCAAAGCCAAATACTCCATTGTTCTGAGTAATGCTGAAACAATAACTCAGCAGAGTTAGTTCTCCTGGATGCTTGGAATTAGTTGTGGAAAGTGTGCCTCATGGTCAAGAGAAGGAGCAGCTGGGTAAAGTTCTAGGAAGTCTGTTTTTAATTTTGTGGATTTATTTGCCCAATTTTTTCTTCTGATAAAAAATATGTTCTTCTGCTTTATCTGAAATATCATTAGCAGTTAATTTGACTTATAAACAAGTAAAGTGAATTGTACAGCCAAATTATTATTGGGAAAAAAGAACGTCAGGAAGTACATCAAAACACCTTGCACTTTTAATGAACTACACCACGTGTCCATTCACCCCTTCTTCCAAGTTGCACCCCCTTAATAAGAACAAAATGATTTTCCTGTCTAATGATCACTGAAATACAAAGGCAGGATTTCTCTACAAAGTCCATATTTTTACTGCTTTCTTGACAATAAGAAAATTTACAGCTGTATAGCAACTTACTAAAACCAAGCAATAGGAATGATGGCACCTATCTTATTGGCACTGAAGAAGACTGAGGAAGTGGAAGACATCGCTGGAGTAGAGAAGCATTAAAAAATAGTTAATGACAAAGATGAAAAATGGGGATTCAGACTATAAGACTGTGATGACTATGGATCTTATGTGACTGCATTTATTGTATACCAGAGGGAAACTCTAGGACCCTCTACTGTATTACTGGGAAGAACAAATCCAAATCATATTACGTGATATCATCTACTGTTGAATTCTGTTCTGTACTTGTAATATTTCTATTGCACTATTATATTGTATTAAGGATTACTTGTGTTCTGTTCCATGTATTGTATTGTAACTACCCCCTTATTTTGTCTCGATGCATGCTCAATAATCCAGGTAAGGAAATTCTAGAAAGTTGATTCAGTTCATCTGGACATAGTTCCTTTCCAAAGAGACACGTTGCATCACTCATCCAAGTGACTTCCTCAGTCTCAGTTGACTGCAGGTTTCTACAACCTTATAAACAGTACCTTTGCATAATGACTGAAACTAGCACCACTGACTAACAATGGGCCATGTGATCAATGATATGCAAATTGTTTATTGATCAAGGGCCATGAGTACCATTCACAGAGAGTTGGGGAATGGCTACAATCATAGCATTGTAAGATGGTGAAAGATGTACCCTTAGGCCCCCTCCTCGGTTCAGAGATGGTTGTTCCTTTTTCACATAAATGGCCTCCTTAACTCCTTGCTCAAACCAGCATTCCTCCCTGTCCCAGATGTGCACATCTTCATCACTGAAAGAGTGACTACTGTCCTGTAGGTGTAAATAGACTGCGGAGTCCTGGCCTGACAAGGTAGCTCTTCTATGTTGTGCCATCCGCTTCGCCAGTGGTTGTTTGGTTTCCCCAATGTATAATTCACGGCAATCCTCTTCAGTTCCAGATGAACTGAATCAACTTTCTAGAACCCCCTTATTTTGACACCCACTGCATGCCCAACCTGCTTGGAAAGGGGTCTCTCTTTGAATTGCCTTTCTTAAGGTTTCTTCCATTTTTTTTTCCCTACAAGTGTTCTTTTGAGTGTTTTTCCTTGTCTTCTTAGAGAGTCAAGGCTAGGGTGCTGTCAAAAGACAGGGCCTGTTAAAGCCCTTTGCGGCACTTCTTGTGTGATTTTGGGCTATACAAAAATAAATTTTATTGTATTGTATTGTATTGTATTGGAAAGAATGAACAAAGCAGGTTTGTGACACACTATGGAGTGTAGCTGGGCTGGGAAAGTGAGGAACATGCAGCAGTGATGACTCCAAGGACATCCATTTTAACTGTGACATAGATTAGTGTCTGGATAGAGTTCTGTTTCAGCATCATTTTGGAAGAACTTTGGAATCTGTCTGGGCTTTATTTTCTGGATCTGTAATTTTACTGATTTTTTTATTTTCTCTTTTGTTGACATCACTCTGTGTTAGTGTCACAGTGTTTGAAAGGGTTGTTTTGCTATTGCTGCACTCTTATTGTGCGTGTGTGAAATACGCTATCTTACTTAAGAGTAAGGAAGTGAAGATCTTAATTCACAAGTAAAACTAAAACTCCTTCTTACTAAATAATTAAAAATTAAGCAAATTCAGGTTCCTGAGTAAAGCATTCATGCTTCTTGTTACTTATTAATTGACCTCTGATTTTTTGTAGGTGTTGTTTCCTGGTTTTGTGCCCACAACTTATACAACTTTGATAACAAAATCAAAGAGACTTTTTAAATGGAAAGTCATTCTCAAACATCAAAACTATACAGAGAGACAAAAACTGATGTTTTTTTCAGGGAAAATGCACTTCTTGCCGTTCAAAGTGATTGTCAAAGTGAAGTGACGCTCAACAGAGTCCAAAAGACATGCACAGTGCACCTACTTGTCAAGAAATGGTGCCAGGTAAGTGGAATCAGGACCCAACATTACATTGGGGTGATGATCAATGACCAGCTGGCCTTCTCTGACCATGGTGTAACTGTCTCTCAGTCTTGTAGAGTCACGCTATGCAATATCAGACTGAATCTGATGGAGATGGGTTGGCACCCTGCCCGGGATTGGTCCCTGCCTTGTGCCCTGTGTTGGCTGGGATTGGCTCCAGCGGACCCCCGTGACCCTGTGTTCGGATTCAACGGGTTGGAAAATGGATGGATGGATGGATGGATCTGATGGAGAATGCAGCACAACTCCTGATCCTGGCTTTGGTCTTGTCACATCTGGACTACTGCAACTCCCTGCTGGCAGGAGTCCTGGTGTGTGTTATCAAGCCACTGCAGATGATTCAAAATTCATCGGCACCTCTGGTGTTGAACCAGCCAAGGTGGGCATAAGTCCCTCTTCTAGTCAGATCACCATATTGACTCTTTGTAGCAGCATGCATTAACCTCAAATCTTTGATTCTTACCAGCAGAGAAGTCAATGGGTCAGTGCTTATGTGAATGAAGACACTTGTAAGGTCCTTCTCACCCACTTAGATTTGGTGATGAACTGTGTCTGGGGATTTAAATCTCAATTTGGACTGGTTTCATGCGTAGCTCCTGGCTAACAGAACTAGCTATCCACCTTCATTCAAACTTAGGACTCCCTCATTGTGTTTGAGAACCATTTGAAGACTCTCTTGTTTGGTGAATTTCTGGCATTGTTAAGTTTTTGTAACCTTGCCCTATAACACTTGCTAATAAACTGTCCCCAAACCAATGCTTACTGTGTTCACTTTGTGATGACCTCTTTTGTAAGTCACTTGGATAAAAGCATTTTCTAAGCAAATAGATGTACCATGAATGTAAATGCCATTGGTGGAGTGAAGGTCTTTATATGATGCCCTCCTTTAAAGTTGCAAGGAGAGGCTAACACATGATGGCTCATTATAAGCTGGAAAATAAAGTCCCTCGTTCAAGGAAGAGGAGAAGATGTGACAGTGTCTGCTTAGTTTTCCACAAAGCTGAGATGGTGAAAATATTTTAATTTTCAGTGACCACACAGTGAAATGGCCTTTTCTCTTATATCATTCAGTTTCACTTCTGTTGACACAAAACAGCAAGCCAATCCCTATGAATGTTGAATCTGACGGCAAACACCCCAGCATTACACTGCCATGCACCTTACAGTTATAGTAGTGGGCTAAGTCTAGGTGGGGGCTGCAAGCATGGGGAGGTGATATGGGGTGACAAAAGGCATAGCAAAATATTTGCTTAATGGAGTGATATGATACGGGCAAAATTTCGAAAGACATAGCAGGACATCGGAGTAATAAACTTCAATTTAAACTATCCTTTCATCCTAGTCTCATTATTATTCTTTATGTGGACTTAGAGACAATGGAGTAGAATGGCTCTGAAAAGAGAAATCAATCTCAGAAGAAAAGCAAACAAGTGTGATGAACAAAGCATGGAACATGACTAGCTGATCTCAATTATCTGCAATAACACGGAAGGAACTAAACTTGCTTAAGGCATCAATTCATTATGGGGCACATTCACACACACACAGACACCATCATTCATCAGACTTGCCAAAGAACCTAACACACATATCTTTGGGATAAAGCAATCAGTGCAATGAAACATGACATCTTTAAAACCTGTGAAAAAAATAAATAAAAAAAAAAACAGACAAGGAAAAAGATTCCAAACAACCAAAGTAGGAAAGAGGAATTCAGATCATGACATATATAGTACATGTAAATTATTCTATTTTCGTAGTTCAATCAAAGGAACAAAAATTAATGGTTATGTTCACCTGCCTTGTGAACACATTTTACAAAGTTTAATTTGAAGTTTCATTTCTGCTTCCTTAGGAGATACTTTCAATAGTCACGTGTTACTTTTTGATGTCAACATGGAGTTTGCTCTGCTTGTAAACGTTGTGGGGCATGAGCACAGGTTGCTATTATGATTGAGTAGAGAAGAGTGTTTATTTTATTTCATATTTAATTAAATGTCTTTTTTAACTGTTCCTTGGACTCTAAATTATTTTTCTTTTTTTTTTCGGGTTTCTCGGTCCAAGGAACCTAGTGATTGTATTTGTGTTTTGCTTCCTTGTGTTAAAAACAATTCATGTTCATGTTCATCTTTCAAGATTTGGATTCATGAAAGAAACACCTTTGTGTCATTACATATTGCTAGTTTTTCTATTTATTGGTTACAACATTTTTTTTTCTCCCTCTGATTGTGATTTACATCTTGGATTTCTTGGCTCTGGTCACGTGTACCCTTTCTGGCACAGTTTTAGAGCTCTGTTTTGACTATGATTCTGGCTACACATCCTATTTAATTACTGTCTTCTTGGTTATGACTTCTACATGAATTCTGGCTTCTCCATGTCATCTCTTGATTCCATTTTCTCTCAAAACTCTTGGATGTAAAAATGTATATAATGGAACCATTACATGCTAGGCTTGATTTATTATAAATAAGTATAGCATAATAATCTTAATCTGCAATTCTATAGTTATTCCTCTGACATGTATGGCACAGTCTTCAATGAAATTAAAAAGGCACAGGCTTCAGAAATTAAAAAGAGCCATACAATAACACAACTATTTCTATGAAGGGGTTGGGCAGTACCTCAGGGAACCATTTTGGGTCCTATTTTATTCTCCATATACCTTCACCCTATTGGAGCTATTTTTTAGGAAATTGAACATTTCTTTTCACTGCTATGCTGATGATACTCAGGTTTATATTCCTGTCTGCAACTCTACAACAAATCAACTCCACAACTGTCTGTCTGAACTAAGATGCTGGATGGCTAATAATTTTCTTAATCTAAATCAAAATAAAACGGAGGTGCTTATAGTGGGTCCATCAGCTAAAGCCCAAATTGGTCTTGGACTTCTCGGCTCTTTCTCTGTCTTTTCCAAACCTCAAGTCCGCAATCTTGGTGTTACCTTTGATAGTAACCTCTCTTTTGAGAAACAAGTTAATTCTGTAGTCAAGAGTTGCTTTTTCCAACTACGTCTATTAGGTAAGATAAAGCCTGTTTTATCTTCTAGGAATCTTGAGATAGGCTAATCATGCGTTTATTTTTTCTCGCCTTGATTACTGCAACTCGCTGTATTCTGGGATTAATAAATCCCTGATACACAGGTTACAGTTGGTCCAAAATGCTGCTGCTCACTTTCTGGTTGGGGCAAGAAAGTATGACTCTGTTTCTCCAATATTAGCTTCTTTACACTGGCTGCCTGTCAGTTTTCGAATTGATTTTAAAATCTTGTTGCTAGTTTTTAAATCTTTAAATGGGCTTGCTCCTCCCTATTTATCTGAACTGTGTGTTTAACACCAGCCATCCAGAGTGCTTAGATCTTCTGGTCAGCTGTCTCTGGTTGTCCCTTGTACCAAGTGTAAAACTAAGGGGGACAGGGCTTTTGCAGCTGCTGCACCTCGCCTGTGGAACTCTTTACCTCGTCATATAAAGGAGTCGTCTACAATTGAACTGTTCAAAACAAGATTAAAGACTCATTTCTGTTCACTTGCATTCCATGACCTTCAGTAATACTGATGGTTTCCTCTTTGTGATTATAGGTAAGAAAACCTGGACTTAGACTGTAGTATTGTAGGCAGCAAGAATCCTTTTAAAAACAGAAGTCTATTGATATTCACAAATCTATTACCATCTGTTCTTGGTTATTTACTGAATGGAGTCTGTACAGATCTAAATAAATAACATTTTTTTCTGGAACCCTCATGTGGATGGATCTTTTGGGAACCAAAAATGGTTCCCCTGTGGCATCACTCTGAAGAATCACTCTGGCATCTTTATTTTTAATAGTGTAGGGCTATTACCTGTGATCAGTAGAGGCTGTTGCAGCTGAATCTGAACCTCAGATACAACCACAGTGACACAAATCCCAGGTTCATATAAAAAATGTATTATAAAAAATGACCTTAAAAAACACTTCTTTGTAATAATAATCACAACACAAGCACAACTCTCTTCTTCCCTATGCCTTCAATGCTCCCAGGTGAGCTTTGTCCTTTTAAACCCAACTCCAACTTGCCTGCATGAATGTAGCAGGTTTCTTTATAAAACACCTAGTGCTATCATATTGCATCCAGGAAGCACTACCGGGTCAGGCGGAACTCCTCCTTGACAAGTGAGCCTGCATCCAGCAGCTCCCCCTAGCAGCACTCCAGGACCCCATCAGGGCTGCCCACCAAAACTACAACTCCCATTCAGCCCTGTGGATGTCCAAATAGGAAGCACGCCAAAGGGATGTCACCACCCAGTGTCCCTGGGAAGCAGTCTCCCCTTCTCCTTCCAGCCAGGTAAGGAGCCATCCTTCTCCGCCAGGATGCCAGCCAAACCATGTCGCCTATTACACACGATACAAGCTTTTTTGTATTTGATACCAATGCCAGTGAAAGTTTCCTATATTCAATATCTTTTAATACCACGACAAAAACAGAAGTTACATTCAACAGCTTTTTATTAAAAGTACCTCCATTATTTAAGTTAATAACATTGTGCCTTTTTCTGTAATGCAATATAAAATATATAAATACTAAGAGAAACTGCAGCTTTACAACAGTGTTATATCTGTCAAGTAGTTAGCTAACTACTATTTAAGGAAAACTAGAATTGGATTTCAGAAATTTCAAAACACAATGCATTTTAATGTGTGATAGACATGGAGATCTCTCATTTTAATAACAAAATAAGGGGGGTTTCAGCATGTGGTTTATAAAGAATCATATCATCATGGACTACCTTACTGACCATCTGACCATGAGCACATTCTAAACTTATTCTCAGACATTTTCTTCCCAGTTACTGAAAAACACTGCTTAAAATCATTATTAAAAATAAAAATTTGAACATTGTTATATCTGTACAGTTAGTGAATTCCAAGATAGTTCAGGTTAGTTTCATTTAAGAAACTCTTTACAGCTGTTTTTCTAATAACACACTTTTTAAAATCTTTGTTTATCAGAAAATTGCTTTATTAAGTTTGTAACATTTACTGTTGTAAGATTTATATTTCCCTCATTAGCTTGTTAAAAAACTTACTGAAGAGTAATATTTAACAGATGAGTCAGATTAATTCAAATTTAAAATGTCACAAACTCCTGGAGGATTAATTGCCCAAATCTGTCCCTCCTTTTAAACTTATTTCCAAACTTTAAATCTTTTGTGTGTGATAATCAATCTTGTCAGTTTTGCATTAATCTATTACTCCTGTAAAACAGATCTGTTGAACTATTTTCTAAGTTTCTTATATGAGTTTTCAGACCTTGTCATTGTGTGTACAAATCCAGAATTAGGACATTAATTGGACGGACATTAACTGTTGTCAATTAATCATAACCACTCAAATATATGACATGTTTGCTTTTACTACATTTGTTACATTTTAGGAGTTATGCTAATGAACATCAGTTTGCCCTCAAATATAAACTAATGGCAGAAATTTAACTTTTATGTAGAAGAAGAAGTATGTTGTTTTGCCCATCTTGCGAACTGTAAGACTCTGTGATTATGTGTTTCTGTTTACACAGTAAATGTATCAATAGGGAGATGTACTTTGTGCTTGAAATCATTCAAACACTAAACACATTTTATTTTGACATTAATAATAATAATAATACATTTTATTTATATAGCGCCTTTCCCATGCTCAAGGCACTTACAGAATATAATAAAGAATGGCAGCATATACAGTATATAGCATTGTACAAACCAGATAAATAAATAAAGAAGATTAAGACAGTGAATTCTGAAAAAAAAACAGACAACATAATTGATGGTCTCGCACACACACACACAGGTTACATTAGCATCTTGATAGAGAGGTAAACTGAGAGAAGGGTAATAAAGTCAGGTAGAGCTAAAAGCCTACCTGAACAGATGAGTTTTGAGTTGTTTTTTTAAAACAATTCATGGAGTCAGCTGACCTAATTAGTTTCGGTAGGTCATTCCAGAGTCTGGGCACTATACAGCTGAAGGCCTTGTCACCCATGGAGTGTAGATTAGTGTGGGGTACAACAAGATTGCCAGAATCAGAGGACCTTAGTGGGCGGGCATTCACATAGTGATGGAGAAGGTCACTGATGTAGTTTGGCGTGAGGTTATTTAAAGCTTTGTAAGTTATTAGTAGGATTTTATATTCGATTCTGTAAGACACAGGGAGCCAGTGAAGACGGAGCAGGATGCGTGTGATGTGCTCGCTGATGCTGGTTCGAGTAAGGACTCTTGCAGCTGAGTTTTGAATAAGCTGGAGCTGTGATATAAGATTAGAAAGGGCACCTGCCAGTAGGGAATTACAATAATCGATGCTGGATGTGATAAAAGCATGGACAAGGTTCTCAGCATTAGAGAAGGAGAGGAAGGAGCGAACACGGGATATGTTACGGAGGTGAAAGTAAGAAAGTTTCTTAATGTGATTTATGTGGGCGGAATAAGAGAGGGAGGAATCAAAAATGACACCAAGATTTTTTACAGTAGAGGCAGGTCTGATGAGATCACCGCCAAGATAGATTGGGAAGGAGCTCATTTTATTAAGTTGCATTTTAGTCCCAATTTGCAGGAGTTCAGCTTTATTGCAATTTAATTTTAAAGAGTTCTGCTCCATCCAGGTATTAATTTCACCTAAGGCAGGTTGTGAGCTGAGAAAGCTCTGATGAAGTTCCACTTTTAACATTGAAGTAGAGTTGAGTATCATCTGCATAAAAATGATAACCCAGTCCATAGCTACGGATAATATGGCCAAGGGGAATCATGTAAATACAGAAAAGCAGAGGACTGAGGACAGAGCCTTGAGGGACTCCTTGTGTGACTGGCGCTGAGCTGGATCTGCTGTTGCCAAGACTAACAAACTCTTGCCTATCGGTCAGATAGGACTTGAACCACTGGAGGGCAGTGCCAGAGATACCCAGCATGTTCTCCATTCTGGACAGTAGGATGTCATGTCTGACAGTGTCAAATGCTGCACTGAGGTCTAACAGAATTAATATGCTGGTTTGTCCAGAGTCTGCTGCCATAAGCAAATCATTGGTTACCCGTAGCAGAGCAGTTTCACAGCTGTGCCGCGCCCTGAAACCAGACTGAAAGGGTTCCATCAAAATTATTAGAGGTTAGGTAATTGGTGAGTTGGGAAGCTACAACACGCTCAAGAACTTTTGACAGGAAAGGTAAGTGGGAAATAGGCCGGAAATTGTTAAGATTGTCAGTATCAAGACCAGACTTTTTTAACATTGGCATTACAGAAGCAATTTTAAAAGTGAGCGGCACAGAGCCTGTGCCAAGGGATGAGTTTATTATTGTTGTAACAGTCAGGATTATGGCATGAAGGCAGGATTTAAGTAGTGTGGTGGGGATGGGGTCCAGTACACAAGTAGTCGGCCTCATCTTACAAAGCAGGTTATTAACAAACGCAGATGTGACTGGTGAGAACTTAGAGACGGAGCTGGATGGAGTGGGAAAACAGGGAGAGATATAAACAGATGATGTATTTATGTTAGTTGAATTATTTAGTTCATTAATTTTGTTACGGAAAAAGTGGAGGAATTCCTCACAGACTTCAATAGAAGAGGTAGTTGGGCCAGATGCGGGTTCGAGTAGTTTATTAACTACAAAGAACAAAACCCTTGGGTTATCATGGCCACTTTCTATTATTCTGCCATAATGGGTGTTCTTGGCAGAAGTTAGTGCTTCTCTGTAAGCTCTTTGGTGGTCAGAGAAAGCCTGGATGTGCACGGTGAGGCCAGTCTTACGTGACATTCTCTCAAGGCGTCGGCCAGCTGTTTTCATAGATCGCAATTCTGAGTTATACCAAGGAGCTGAACGTTTAACAAATGGAGTAGCTCATTTAACTGTTGTGGTAAACAGCCATTTCGTTTGAAATGTGTCTGAGTGTTGTTAGCACTGCCACTGTGGAGTTTCCTCTCATATCCCAATGTCCCGTCTGAGTAATTGTGGATGCGTGCAAATTTTCCATCACAACCCTGATCTCTATACACTGTTAAAAAAGTGAATGGATGCTTGGACAGACATTTGCAGATGTGCTCATTACTATCAGAAAAATGAACGAATAGTCTCTATTCCTTTAATGTAAGACACTTTATTAAAAAGTGATTAATCTTGTGATGATTTCATCTGCTCTTACAAATTTGTGACACAAAAAAGTTAAATTTGCAATTTACACCTGATTGGTCACATCTTTCTGCTCTCAAAGCATGCATGAATCTACTTCCGACCTAACTCCATAGTGTTATAAAACTGGCAAAAAAAAGTAAGTCCGCCTGTGCATGTGTTGTTGCTTCTTTTTTAAATAATAAGCACAATTCCCACAATCAGGCGCTGAAATTCTCCGGCCTTGAACACAAGGAATTTTCAGACATGACTGCTATTTTTCTTTTGCTGTAACATCACCAGTGTGAGCCATTTTCATATGTGGTTTTTATTCACATTTTTGTGCCCTGGGAAGAGCTTTATCTCCTTGCAGTCATGCATGAGGGCCATGGTGACTTTCACTCCGTGCTACTGATACTGTAAAAAAGCCAGACAGTTAACATGTTTAGAATTTTAGTAATGACTTGGTACCGAAGTATCAGTTCTTGTAACATCCTAGACTGTGGACCACGATTTTGTTTCCTGGTTCTAACCCTTTATTGGTTTATTGATGATGTTTTTATCTCCTGGTCCCTTAACCTCTTAAAAATGTTTCTGTCTGTTTGTTCTTATTGTTCTTGTGCTTATTGCAGAATGTCAGCTTTTCTGATTTTCTTGAATAATCCTGGTGCTATCTTTGTGAGGCTTTTCCCAGCAATTTCTTCTTTATTACTTTTTGCATGCTGTGCATGTTTTTCTTTCATTTGTCTGCCTGTGACATCCTGTTTGGGTTTTTTGAGTCAAGTATTAATTTGTGTAAATGATCTTTGGTTATTGTTGTAGTATTTTATCATTTTGCTGGTGACATTATCGCTGTGTTATGATTTACAGGGCTCTAAAAACTTAAACAATAAATTGTCTACTCAAAACTTACACCTCAAAGCTACTTTGAGGCATAGAAACAAAATCAGCCTGGCTAAACTCAAGAGGCTATATACAAATCTGGCTTAAAACCCCAGACTCAAATGTCAAAGAGAGTGTGTCTTTATGCTTAAGGTTTCATTACTAAAATGATTATAAAGGATAACAAGGATAAAATAAAAGAATCCAGATAATTTCCCAAAGAGGTAAACAATTATGCAAACAAATCAAAGTGTATAATTCAGAGATCTAAGAATCTAAGGCCCAAACTGAAATAAATAAAAACAATGAAAATTATTAAAATACTCACAATATTCCTTCAAAGAGCATCATAAAATCCCCCCAAAAAAGGAGAAAGCCAAACAGACATGAGCATAGATAAATGCCTCAGTGCAGGCACTAAAGTTTCCACAGACTTACATAACCCTGGGGGCAGCCCCACAGCTATAGCATTATGAGGCCCCACATGCTTTGGTTCAGTATAAAAAGGACAAGGATAAAAATGAACAGAATTAACATAAGAACAAAACAATAATTGAAAAAGATGACACAGCGAGAAAGAAAAGCATTTTCAATAATCTAAAACACAAAAAGCAACAAAATAAATGATCATAAAGTAAAGAAACTAAAGCCAGGTGGGAAACCCTGGGCAAACCATTTTGTTTTTCTGTCCCACAGCTCCTCTCATTTTCTTGTTGACAACAACAACAACAACACGATTATTTTTTATTTTTGAACTGATATACTGTATTTATTCCTGAGAGGAAATTGCCTTTTCGCATGACCTTTTGAGGTTAGAGTGCAGGGTCAGACACTGTATAGCTCCCCTGGAGCAATTGTCACATTAAGGGCCTTGTTCAAGGGCCCAATAGAGTAGGATCCCTTCTGGCAATAACAAGATTTGAACCAGCAACCATCTAGATACCTGCAAATCATTAGCCATAGGGCCATCACTTCAAACTCAGGTGAAGCTTATAGACCAGGGGTATTGAACTCTGGGCTGGGAGGGCCGCAGTGGCTGCACGTTTTTATTCTAACCCTTTTCCTAATAAGTGACCAGTTTTCACTGCTAATTAACTTATTTTCCCTTCATTTTAATAGCCCTGTTTTTAAGGATTCAGTCCTTTGAATTTATTCCTTTCTTCATTAAATGACAGCCAAACAGAAATGAGACGTGAAATGAGCCAACAGATGACCAGCTAAACTAGGATTTCAAACTCCAACCAGTCTCTTAATGAGAAGCCAATTATTGCTGTTAATTAAACCCGTTATTTAATTCTGCCACAGCACACATTTCCATAACTGTTGATTTTTCTGTTTTTACTAAGAACACGTGTTTTGGTGAGCTGAGAGATCAATCATCACCTTTCTTTATTTTCAGATATTGTGTGATGGGCACGGGTGAGCTGGTCATGTGACGGCTTGTTTTGTGTCTCATGATTGTTTGGCTGCTAATTAAGGAAAAATAGAGAACTAAGGGGCCTGAATCGAGTTACTTAAAACTAAGGCAAAAGAAGTTAATTAGCAGCAAAAACTGGTTACTAATGAAGAAGATGGTTAGAATGAAAATCTGCAGCCACTGCGGCCCTCCAGGACTGGAGTTCAACATCCATGTTATAGACTTATCGCCTACCAAAGTAGACTGAAAAGTGGTAGATTTAAAAAAAAGTGCTGCCACTGCCCCAGAAAGGGAATTTTTGCTGAATGCATTTCAGACAGTTTTAATCCCAGAACATTTATTCAACAATTTACTTATGAAGAAAATAGCTGGGAAACCTGACCCTTACAAACAAAGTACATAGAAAATAGTGCTTTGTTATGTAATTTATGTGTTGTCTGCTGGAAAACTTTAAACCTGGAGAGGACAAGGTTAAAGTAATTGCACTGAAGCGATTAGAGTAATTGCTTACTTTGAAACACTAAATAGTTCGCTACTAATTTTAAAAAGAGTCTGAGTCACTCTGGGCCCATGCTTTGCATAATCATCAATGGAGCTGGCGGAGGTGGGGTGCTGCCAGTTGGACTGCTCATTCTACGAGTTCCCTTAATAACCCACAACTATTTGAATTACTTGACAAAGTGCACACCTCTTTACAGGCTTTTCTTTGTTATATTGGCAGCAGGCTTTTAACAAAGTGCATAATTTAATCAGCAGTTGCATCGCATTCAAAAGGTGCAAGTGCTCAGCTAATGAGGCCAGAAGTTTTTTTTAGAGCTAAATACTGGAAAGCAGCAGACTCTGTTGCATTGGATGCACGAGGTTATCCAATTCTCAGTGAAAATATTTATAATCTTATTTCTTGGAAGCCCTGTTATCAAATGATCTGCCATCCATCTGTACTCTAGCCCGTGTTTATTCCATTGTCACTCTTTATTTCATATTAAAGTTTCTTTAATAGTGTGCAGTGTCTTAGAAGTAGAACATTAGAACAACCTAGGCAAGAACAGGCCATTCAGCCCAACATAGCTTGCCAGTCCTATCCACTTAATTCTTCTAAAAAACATCAAGTGTAGTTTTGAAAGTCCCTAAAGTCTTTGTGTCTACCTCACTACTTGGTAGTTTATTCCAAGTGTTTATGGTTCTCTGTGCAAAGAAAGACTTCCTAATGTTTGTGTGAAATTTACTCTTACAAAGTTTCCAACTGTTAAGGTGGAACTCATTTTACAATAGTCTCGATCCACTGTACTAATTGCTTTCATAATTTTAAACACTTCAGTCATGTTTCCTCTTAAGCTTCTTTTGTAAAACAATGAACAAACTATGCTACTAAAAAAGAAAAGTTCATATAGCCTTTTTAGTTTTCTTGTGTGAATGAAACAATAATTAAAAAATATGTATGCTTATTTGTTATTTATGACCACAAAATGGATGTATTATTTTAAACAGGATCCACATTCTCAAATGAAGCTAAAAGAAAATGAGTTTTCCATTCTAGGATGAGTCTTTCATCACCCCCTGGTGGCCACTCAGAAATTTCTCCCAGCTTCTTTATCTTTAAGCAATCCTTGCCACTCCTGTAATATTGGTGTAAAGGTACACGGACAGTTTATTCACAAACACCTGCTGATAAGGATGACCTGCCATTTTCTAGTGTACACACAGTGTGGCTGACATTAAAGATGCTCTACTGCTCTTGATATTCATACAGAACCTTCTGAAATGTCCAGGTGTTCTTTGAAGTGACAGTTTCTGGATTGCTGGGATTTCTCCAGTCAAGGCTATTAAGGTATAAACCTTCTGTTATATCTTTTGCATCTAGCCCGAAAGTATTGTACACAATTTCAGGTCAAAAAGAAAGTTATTTATTTTCACCACTTTTTAAAACCTTGTGGTCTCTTATTCCTTAACTCTACAAACTTCTGTGCAGCTTTCTTCTTTAGTGTGATTGTCACCCTAGAGAGAAGGTGTAGAAAATATTGCCTTTTTGTCGGGTTTCGGGCCATATGAAATATCTTAAATGCTGGTAGGCTTATGGCACTTGGGTAGGATGGGCCTTTGCCACCTTTTTTATATTCTCCTGCTTTTTTCAACATCACTTTATAGGGAAACCTGGTGGTTAGACCTTGTGAGATGGAAGAACAGAAGGAGCTCTGTTACACATGGTTGGTCGCCTCTTCAGAGTTTCTTCTTTGGAAAGAGTATTTGAGATTGTGCCTCCATCTTAAACATAGTATAGTCTTGAAGCCATCTGGCACAATAATTGTTGGTGTTTATGTCTGGCTTACAGAAATTCCTGTGTGTTCCCATTCCTAAGTGCAAATTGCCAATACTGATTCTTCTTTGGACTTCAGTCTCCTTAACTGACAGTAAAAAGATCTTGCCTTGTCTCATCCTATTGTAGTTAATTTATTCAGTTGTACCCAAGGTTTAAGGGAGCAATATTTCTCCACTGCATACAAAAAAGGATCAGTGACAGCCTTTATCACTATATGCTCAACCAAAGTAGTGATTTTCACTGAAGGTTGAAGAAGGTGGAGGCAGAACATCAGAACATGATAAGAGTTTGGAAGAGAGCAGGTCATTCATCTCCACATAGCTTGTCAGTCCCAATTCAATTGATCTTTTATTTAATACCAACCAGTCCCAAAGTATCTCTATCCTCCACAGTACTTGGTAACTTCTTCCATGTATGTGTGGTTCTCTGAGCAAAGCAAGCCTTTCTGGCATATTATATGAAATTCATCATTAACTAATTTCTAAAACTTCAATGTGTGTGGTTGATGAATGGGTGTGCAAATTATAGTACTGAGTATATTCCTGTTGCTGTATTGCCTTATGAAGTCAGAACTTTATTTCAGATTAAGGTTGAACTGCAGTTGATGATAGCGAAGGAGCTTGGAATCTGCTTTAATGTTATTTGGTAAGAATGGCCTGACTTGATGCCCGTGTTTTATGAATAACTTTGTACAGCTGTGACTTTGTTCACCTTCAGCAATATTGTTCTCCTTGAACATTTTTGGAGCTTATTGAGCATATTATTTGAATGAAATGAAGTGGTTGCCCTTAAATATCCATTATAGGTGGACATTGCATCAGTAAATGTTCACATTATATATATATATATATATATATATATATATATATATATATATATATATATATATATATATATATATATACTAGCTGTCCTCACGGCCCCACCCATGTAATAGTGAAACAAGACAAACTTAAAAAATCAATAAAAAAAAATGTAATTCTGGCCATGCGGAAAGTAGGTACGCTGCCGCGTGAAATGTTGCCACTGTATCTGATCGTTTTCAGCTCTGACGGAAGAGCGTCCCCCACGTGGGGAGAAAAGCACATGGCTGTGATATCTCTGGCAATCAGCAGCTACCCTCTAATACACATGTAGCTCTGATCTCTCTCTCTCAAAAACGTCAACTGTTACTCCTTAACAATCTATAGATGATAATGTCTGATGAACAAACAGCTAGCTAAGCGGAGGCAAAGTACCCTCCAACACATGGCGAGAAGTACTTTAGTCTGACTCCAACGGAGGCGACTGAGTCTGTGCGATTGTTTCTTGGGTTAGGGGCTCTGCTATGCCCCCAACAGGCCACAATATGTATAAGTCAGACATATCAATAGTCATAGTCAATTTATACAACAGGAAGTTGTAAACTGGCATTGATTTTATCATAATAATGTCTGTGAATATGCGGAACTGGCTAAAAAAACTCCATGCTGGGTGTTCTGAACCCACAGAGAAAAAATTAAGTCATTGAAGGGCAGACGACATATTTCAAGGTACAGGAATTATATTAATAAAAAGCTGGAATTGTTATTGTCTCATTTTGCTTGGATCCTGGTTTGATTTCAGGCTATGGCGCTTCCTGTCTAGAGTTTATGACTGGATGTGATGAGTGTGTGTGACCTGGGCTCGAATGGGCTGACATTCTGCTTTTGGCTGGATCCTGTCTTATATTACCAACTGTTTAAGTGGGCTGCTGTCCCCTGATATTGATACAGTTGGTTCAGATACAGTGATAAGTAGAGCCTTAATTTTACCCTTTAAACTCTTGCATGTTTGAATACACTGTCAAGTTCATTACATACAGCACATCCATGCATTTATTCTCAAACTGATTCAATTCCATTTTAGCTTATGAAGGGCAGGAGCCTATCCTAGCAGCACTTGGCACACGGCAAGAAACAGCCCACTCACACTCCTACTGGGGTCAGTTTGGAACCTAATCTGTATGTTCTTGGGGGTATGGGAGGAAAACCAGAGTACACAGGGAAACACACACAGATATGGAGAGAGCTGAGAAAACTACAAATAGACAAGAATTCTGGATCTGTGAAGTGGGAGCACTAATGACTGCACCACCATATTGTCCTAAAGTATTTTGGTATGAAATAAATAGAGTTAGGAAATTCTCGTGTTTGTAAAAAATGTCCCAAATGATGTACTGTAGTGGTCTTTGTGTTTATTATAAAAATAAAATGAAAGGGCAGGTGTTGTGCATGGGGTGACATGCACTGCTTTTCACTATCCATCTGAGCCTCCCAATGTGGTCCATGCTAATCTTCAGTAAGCAGAGACTGTTGACCTCATCAGTTGTTGTGAATGACATTCTAGATCAGTGGCATTGCATAGCTGAAAGTGTAGCTTAGGATGAAATCAATCGTCAAATCATAGCATCTCAGTTGGTCCCTGTTCTGCTGTTGGGGATGTCCAGGAGAAAGTGGGAGAGTAATATATTAAAGGAAGTGCCAGGTACAAATATCAGAGGGTTAGGGTAATACAATTGTGTAAAGTTATATAGTGAGAAGTCATAGATGATCTACATTTAAACTAACATTATTGATGAAAGGTAAGGAAATGCCAGGTTGTCAAATTGGGGAAACACATTTTAGGTGACAGGGCAGGGACTGCGCTGTGGAATTCAGTCTGGTTCTCACGCAGTTCAAAGAAATTTAAGAAGACTGAGAGATAAAGGGAATATCCATCTATGCATCCATTACTGAATTCAGCTCTGAGTTTTGGAGCCAGAGCTAATTTTGCAGGAACCAACCCTAGGGGCACAAGGCACACATATTAGGCATGTGGGAGAGAAAATAAATTAATAAAGTCATGTGGTGGCATAGATAGAACATGTAAACTCTGTACTGGCAGTGTCCAGGCCAAAGTAAAACTAAACTTTGAAGCTGTGAGGCACCAACACTAAAAGTGAATTTTTAATTGAAATTTTTGAATTTTCAGTCTGGTTGACTCTTTTTGTGTGCTTTATAAACTGACGCCAATGCCCCTACTAATGTAGTCATATGGCCTGTATCATTTCCTTAGGAATAAAATGTGCAAATCTCCATGCAGTGTCTACATAAAAATGATTTACTGGATGTAACACTGCATTTTTTGTTCACATGTGGAGATCTCTCAAAGTAAGACAAGTGAGAGATTTGGAGTTTTCTTTAAAATGAGTTGTTAAAGAGACTGACTTAGAAGTTGGATCCGTGTTGTAAGTTGCCAAATTATTTAGATCAAAGAAAATCAATTTATTAGTCAATGTTCAAATTATAAAGTTATGTGTTGTACACTATTACTCCTGAGATAATGTTCTCATTAAAACAAATTGATTGATATATCTGTCAAGATGAGGTTAAACGTTTAGGAGACACTCACTTTGGTGCCATAAGTGACCAGCACTGAAGTGTTAAAGGTCACATCACAACTTGCATGTGAGCTGAGGAGCTGGAGAGATTTGTGCAGAACTAATCAAGAAGTCAAAGAGTATGATGAATGAAAGGATTGCAGCAAACATCAAAAAAATATTTAAAAAATAATAACATGGGGCAACAAATACATTTGTACAAAAGCTCTGGCTTCCTGATGTGTGTGTGCGGCTGCAGTGACCTGATTTGGTGACTGCCCTGTTGGTTAGTGCAGCCTTCGTTCATGAAGCGATGCGGCCGGACATGCGGCTGAGACAATGAGGAGAGACAGCTTTCCAAGCAGTGCCTGCGGGATTGTGTTATAGCTGTGCTGGAAAATGCATTTCTTTTAAGAGCTTATCTGAGGAAGCGCAGGAAACCAGAGGGTAAAATCCTAAAGACATAGAATTTGGGAACGTCTCGTTTTTAAACAGGAAATACTGTATTTGCTTTTTTTTTGTTTGTTTTTTCCTTTCATTTCCCACAGTGAGGGGAAGCTGAAGTAATTTCTTTGAGATTCTTCAGCATCTCAGCTTTAGTCCAACCTCTTACCTTTCTGGAATCTTCTGCATATTGTGTGGATTGACTGCTTATGCTCAGTATTATATAACACATTAAACTGTGATGCCATACACAGTGAATTGATGTGTTCTTATTGAATTACATCTCCTCTTTGGCTTATTTAAGAATACACACCATTATCCACTGATGCAGACTTTCATTCTAATACTGTGTCCATAAACACTTCATACTTTAACTTCTGAAGAAAGAAAAGAGCAAATTTTTCACCAAGTGTTCTAACATATCACCTGTAGAAAAATCGGCCAAAACAAAAGACCACGTACA
This sequence comes from Erpetoichthys calabaricus, assembly GCF_900747795.2. Lineage (NCBI taxonomy): Eukaryota > Metazoa > Chordata > Cladistia > Polypteriformes > Polypteridae > Erpetoichthys > Erpetoichthys calabaricus. Next base: position 105,910,395 of record NC_041395.2, on the reverse strand, counting down.
CATCTTGAGTTTGCATGAAACACATCAAATAACTCAGCTCAGTGCCATTTAAAATGCGTAAAAGACAAGAGCGAAAGACTTGGGCTGTCATTAGCCCTTTCCCCCCAAGTAATGATGGTTTTACCAGGGCCTCATCCCTGGTCTCTCATTTCCATTTTTGTGTCTGTTTATTTCTAGTTTTTTGTTGATTATTTTTCAGCAATTTTTATGTTAATATTTTTGTTGAGTGTTGCTATTTTAAATTTTCCCTATATTAGAGTTTGGTTTTCAAATTATTGTGTTGTTGAAATATGTATATTCAGTGTATTATTTACCTATGTTTAGTCCAAAGGGACCCCTTAATGCTACAGCTGTGGGGACCACCCTCGGTGTATCCAAATGCCTGTGATGACTAAAAGGATTCCACAAAAGCAAGTAACAATGTAATCATATCACTGCTTTTGTTATAGCTGAAGAAACCATAACACCAACTTGAAGCATCAGGTTGCCAGCTGATGACAGCATGAGTCTGGTAGCTCCAAGCTGACCTACGAAGTAGACCCCTGAAATTCCCAGATTCCCCCAATCTTGGCAACCACACTTAGGCCAGATTTAGTCCTTACAACTCAATCAACCAAGTAGGTTGTTTTGCTAACTGTCCCTAAAGAAGACTTGATTAGAGATTGTAGCAGTAGGGGCGCTAGTGCTCCCTTGAACCCTCAGATACCACTCCAAACACTGGGTAAAACTCCAATACTTATTTATTTTATAATTATAATGTGCACAAAGCACCCTCCACTCCACACTACTCATACAAATCAATAATCAATACAATAAACCAATCCTCCTCTCCCAGATGCGTTGCCACCCTTCCACCCAGCTTAGCTCACTCGTCTGGGTTTTCCCAGAGTCTTTTATAGTCCCTGACCCGGAAGTGGTTCCATCCCAACAATCCATAAGTCCTCATCACTTCCGGGTCAGATTAAAAGTCCTTTTCTTCAACCCGGAAGCACGTCATTCCTTCTGATCTGGGGACCATCCCTGCTGCTGGGAGGGCTCCATCTGGCGGCCTGGAGGTGTGGAACCGAATATTTAGCCGGCCATCCCTCACAAGATGCACATGAAAGAATGCTGGCCAAGTATGGAGGGCTGGTGGCAGAGTGGCAGAGCAAGGAATGGAAGGCCAGTAGAATTAGTCTACAGAGGCTTTGCAGACCATTCCCTTTATCAAACCCTGTAACTCCTTGGCATATCCAGGCTGCACAACAGAAAAACCATCAAGAACATTTCTGAAGCAGCTGAAAAGGCAGGTGGCTTTGGATCAGGAAGGCTGATCCTTGGTATAGCACGCTACTTGGACATGAGCAGGGGCATGATCATCCCTTGCTGGGTTGCCTGAGTGAGACTGTCTGATGATCAAAGACCCAAAACAACCTGAGACTCTGGGTTCATCACTGATTCTAGTTGAACTACAAAGTGTTTTACAAAACCAGTAACTTCTGATTGTGCTGTTTGGCTTAACTTTCTTGGATTTTCTTCAAGTTCTTATTTTGATTAGCTGGTTTATGCACATTGCTCTTTGACTCTGGATTTGATTTTTGAATTGCAGATTTGTATTTTGTTCATTTTTGGTTTGCTTATTGGGGAAACATTTTTCAGTCTCCTGGTTTATGGATGTGGTGAGAGAGGACATGCAGGTAATGGGTTTGAGAGAACAAGATGCAGAGGACAGAAAGATATGGAAGAAAATGATCCACTGTGGCAACCCCTAACAGAAGCAGCCGAAAGAAGTAGAAGAAGAAGAAATGAAACTTTGTTTTGTTCAACAGACCAGAGGTTTTACAGTTCCCCTCTCCCTTTCAGAAATAAATAGGTCTGCGATTTTTTTTAAAGATTTAGGCCGCAGGACTGAATCTGAGTTTCAGGGCCAGGCCTACTTTGCATTTTGAAGCCTTTTTTAAGTTTTGTGGGCCCATATTTCACAACATGTGTCTTTTCTTTTGTACCATTTCAAGTGAATTACTCTGCTCTTACTACCATTCAAAATGCCCTTTAAGGCTAAAAAATGTTGGCTGTTGCTCACAATCCACCACTATGATTCCATAACATATATGGAAAATAGGTTGTGTTCTTGGCATTTCCTAAACCCAACATAATTGTTTTTTTATATTTGATACAATTTATTAATCCCCAAGGAGAAATTGTGTTTTCGTGTGACATGTGGAAGTCAGAGCGCAAGGTCAGCCATTGTACAGCACCCCTAAACCATTTTTCACGTTAAAGGCCATGCTCAAGGGCCCAATGGAGTAGGATCCCTTCTGGAAGTAATAGGATTTGAACTGGCAACCTTCCAGACACCAGCATGGATACTCAGCTCATAGCCCTGAGTCCAAAATATCAGAAACAATGGTTTATTATAGAGCAATGAAGGATGATGAGGAGGAAATGATCAGGGACTAAACACAATAAATATCTTAATTTTCTTACGTTATGCTAATATTGTTTTTGCACTTATGTTATTGTTTTGCTTCATTTGTAGAACTTTTGTGCAGCAGTTTCTTACATCTTTATTAATACTCCTATCTATATCTTACTTTATGGATGTGTTGTGGATTGAAGTTTTCACATTTTGTTGTACATTGAATATGAGTACATGCTTATACATCCTTTGTAAACCAGTTTTAAGAGACACAAGGCATTCACAAAGCTCAACATACATAAACAACTAAAGTAAGGGTTTAAAAATTCAGGTTTGTCATCCACCAGGAGTTGTTGGAGACCCCCAAACTCCAGGCATAATTACTTAGACTTCATTTTGGTTTTAATCAGATATTTGTTATTTAAAAAGGATACCTCTCACAGATTTGTTTTCCTCAATACATTTGCAATTCCTCCTTTCCTCCTCTACTCCTCCCAGGCCAGCGTTGATCACCTCCTCCTGACTCTGACACCTCAAGCTGCGTGGAGCACTCCCTTTCCAACCTGCTCTAGGAGTACTTCTGTTACTCAAATGTTGCCTCCAGGAAGAACATTTGGGTCAGAGTGAATAACTCTAAGACAAGGGACTCACATCCCAAAAGGTCCTTCTGGTGACATCACCAGAACCTAACAGGGCAGCCCAACGGAACCACAGCTCCTATGCTGCCTGTGGGTATCCAAAAGGGGATACTTGTCAGAAGTGATTGTGTCTCCAAGAGCACAGGGAAGCGATATAAGCACAGGAGGCAGTGACCCAGTGCCTTTACTCGTCTTGGCCTCCAAACTGGGAAAGGGAAAGCAAAACATCCAGGGCAGGATGCCCCCACAGTGTCCTTCAGGCCAGGCTGCAATGCTAGTCCTGCTGGGTCTTCTGTCACACTGATTGAGCCCTCCATTATGTTGGCTTTCTGTCCAGGTAAAGGAATAGGGTCCACCTTTACTAGGATTCCTATCCATCTACGACAATTGGCTCCAACCAATCAGTCACTGCAGCCTTGTTGAGGTATTTGAAGTGCTTTTGAATGCTGCAAAGGAACCAACCAGCTTCTGAAATTTCAGAATCACTTTCAGAATAAGATTTATTCCTTGAAATGGTTTAGTGCCGTCCTTTCCTAACAGAACTTATTACTGCTTGTACTGCAGGGTGGACATTTCGATCTCACGATGGATGCCTGGTTAAAATTCTGGAAATAAAGAAAAATATTCCAAGCTGTAAGGCACCCAAGCACTGGAATGATCTACTGTTATTACCAGTCTTAGAGAAGCCTCATCCATCTCAGCATTTAGATTAAGGGTGAACTCTTATTCATACACTTGTTAGAACTGCTACTGAGGTTGTTTTATATTCCACTCTTATTTTGTTTTGTAAGTGTAATAATTGTTTTTGTTTAAACATTTTTACATCTTTTCCATTGTCTTTTTCTTTTCGGTGCCTATTTTGGTATTTGGTGTGCCTTGGAGTGGATGCAAATTCACAAATGCACGACCTGATTTCTATTTCCTCCATCCAAACTAAACTTTCATCATTTGCCTATCTATTCTTGTACAGAATGTGGCTAAACCAGGAGCATTGAAATTTGGACTTATAAACACCCTGGATGAGTCAAAGACTGGTGTGAAAATAGGTGGTAGAAAGATCAACAACCTCCAATATGCTAATGATATTGTCCTGCTGGCTGAAAACAAGATCTCGAACATCTGATCATGAAAGTCTAAGAAGAAAATGTGATGGTTGGATTACGCTTGAATATCAACAAGACAAAGACCATGACAACAGCAAAAAATGCAAATGTCAATATCAAGATCAACAATGAAGAAACTGAAGTGGTTGAAGATTTCATCTTCCTTGGCTCTAAAATTGATCAAGATGGTGATTGCTGAGATAAACAGAAGGCTGGCACTTGGAAGAAATGCAATGGTCATTATAAACAACATATGGAAGAGTAAAGATATCAGCCTGGCAACAAAATGTGGATTGGTCAGTGTGATCATTTTCCCAATAACAACATAAGCACGTGAAAACAACCTAAAGCTGCCTTGGATTTGATGTTAACAACTCGTGGGTTGGTGGATGAATTGTCACTCCAGCCACAGTAAAAATAACCTCAAACTGTTCCATTCCATTCGAACTAGTGTGGTGCTGAGATGTCACCTATTGCATGGCTACACTCGGATCCTAATTTGGGATTGTGAGGTCATTTGTCATGTGTGGTGTATCTATATGCTACCAACCTTCATAATATTGCCCGTCTCCAATAGCACGACAGACAGTACTGCCCTTAATTTTCTTGTTTGCTCTCTTGCTCTTTCTCTCCAGATGTGTTTGTCTTCACTCAGGTCATTATGAGTTCCACGCGGGTGGGCTAATAAGACTACTTTTCCAAAGCCATGTTTTCACTAAGGACAGACCAGACAAATGATATGCACATCTGTTAGGCATCCCACCTAAATAAAAACACATTGGAATACCGCCCATAGGGAATGGAAGATTGATACCATGATAACTGATACCTCAGTGTTCAGACTGTACTCATTTGGTATTGAATACCATTAAAAATACTGATTACAATTTTTTTCTGTAAGATTGGTAGCACAGTTCTCACAAACACATAAAATGTACTACCATGCTTTACGCTCACACATTTTGGAATGAACAAACACACTGAGACACAAAAATCCCATAAACCCATGCCACTCATACAATGCAGACTGTGTATGACAATATGGAATACCAAATAGTAATTTAACCATCCTATATTTTCTGACCTACCTAAGTATAGCATTGTATAATGTTACTTTTCACAAATTGAGAAAAATACAGTCAAATGCAGTTTTTGAGTGAAGAAGAATGTTCAGCACTGAGCAACCTGTTTATACATTTAAAAAACACGCATCCTGACCAACACAAAGAAGTGAAAAAACATCATAAAGATTCAAATCTGAAGCATCAACTGCCAGAAAGTTTTCATAGAGGCACACAACATTATCTAGGGACCTGTGCTGCTAGCATGGTTATTTAGAATGGAGTTTACTAGAGACTTTTTAGGAGAGTTTAACAGTTTTCTATTTACCACTGATTAATAATTATGAAATGTGTAGCCCATTGTTAGCAAAATGGAGAAGATTAAAGCGTAACCATCACTGTCAGAAGTTCTGCCCATGGTTTTAATTTTATTTATTTACTTTTTTCCTTGTAATTGAAATGGAGTGCACATTATAACCAAAGTGCATAAATAAGTATGTGTCACGTGCGTGTGTTTCGGAAGCAGCTTAACTGCTCTGGTGATTGTAATTATCTGCGAATCCAGGGGTTGGCGCTGTGTTCTAATACCTTCTCGCTTCCTCCCTCTGCAGAATGGAAGACTGCATATTCCATATGACCCGAAGTTCGCCCATTTTAAATCAGTTCTGTGTTGGACTCCCATCTGAAAAGACATCATTTTCACTTTTGTAAAAAGGATCATTTATTTTTTTATTGTACAGGATGTGCCCCAAACCTTTTCCTATGTTTTCTTTTCTTATACATGTTAAATTAGAGCATTACAACAATCTAGATGAGAACAGGCCATTCAGCTCAACAAAGCTACCCAATCCTATCCATGTTCCCTCAAAATAAGGTCTCTAAAACCCTACAGTATATCACACTACTTGGTAACTTATTCCACATGTCTATGGTTCTTTGTATGATTAAATAGCCCAATGCTATGCAGAACACTTATTAACTGTGCCTTATTTGAAGATGAAAACTTTGTCTGAAACTAGTTTTTCTTTCTGAAAAGTAGATGTAAGTAAAAAAAATACAAGTAATATTAATCATTTTACCACTTTAGTGAGTTTAACAGAATTTTAATTGCATTAATAAAATCCTCTCGTGTATAAGAATATTATTTTCAGAGTTAACTTTGCATTGTTTAAGTTGTATTGTGGACAGCATGGTGGTGCAGTCATAGAGGTGCTGCCTCACAGTTAGGAGACCAGGTTTTGCATTCCCGAGTGCTTCTGTCGTGGAGTTTGCACGTTCTACCTGTGTCTGTGTGGGTTTGGTGTCCTCCCACAGTCCAAAGACATGCAGGTTAGGTGGGTTGTTGGTGCTAAACTGTCCCTAGTGAATGAGTGAGTGTGTGTGTGTGTTCACCCTGCAATGGGCTGACGCTCTGTCTAAGGATTATTCTTGCCAAGGAGGCAAAATAGAATTAAGAAGTAAGAAATGTCAACATGTTCCTTCTTCTAAATGCACATCTGAAATATAAGGAAATGTAAAGCTAATATGACAACATTTTTCTCAATAAAAAAGAAGGCAGAATATAATAGAAAATGGAAAAGTGAGAATATTATTTGCTTTTTTGTAAAATTTGCTGTTTTAATGGTATACTTTCATAAAACGATTGCCTGTTTTGTAAGTACAAAACTACTTAATCTTTATGAAAATGCAAAAGTTCATGTTATCATTATTGTGTTTGTATATTTCACTTTATTCTATTAATATTTATTTTGTAATAACTTTATTATGGTGAGCTTGATCTTTTGTCGTGATGATAATTCATTTAAATAGATACTGCCCTAAATTAATAGTAGCCATTCCAATATACTATCATAATCATTTGAAAAAAAAATTCTATGTTCATTAAAATAATACTCAGAATTGGTATCATTATCGGAAATAGTGGTACATAAAATACTTGTATCAGTAAAGATTTCAAAAGCATTAAAATCAGCCATCATTAGCAGCCCACTCATTTACAAATGGACAGTCGTGAGCTGACATTTAATCTGACACCTCCATTTGAGAGGAAGATCCAATACACTCTTAAAAATAAAGGTGTTACAGTAGCTCTTCAGAGCATTGCCATAAGGGAACCATTTTTGCTTCCCAAAGGATGCATCCATATGAAGGTTCCAGAAAGAAGCTTTATTTATTTAGATATGTAATAGGCTTCATACAGTAAATAACAATAAATAGATGGTATCAGATTTGTGAAATACCAGCGGCCCATGATTTTTAAAGGACTCCCGCTGCATACAATAATACGGGCTAAATCCACATTTGATGAATCTGTTACTGTCTGGCTAAGTAGCGTACAATGCATTTTTTTTCTACATGTAGCTGCTGGAATATAAGGTGTTATCAGGCACGGGTAAAACGCGTGTCAAAAGAATTCTCCAAGTCCAAAAGTTTGTTTTAAAGGTATTTAGTGAAAGTTAAAGGCAAATAATCCATACAAGAATAAAAGGAAAAATAGTTACATATAGAATAAAAGGCAAAAAAAGGGTAAAATGTATCTTCTATAAACTTAGCTTTACTTGAAAGAACTTTAGTTATTTCACTATTTAAAGATTCTTAATTTCTTCTTCTGTACGCCTTAACGTACTTAAGTAAACAAGTTTTCTTTACATGTTATTTCTCACATTCAAAGAGCCCGTAGGCCATTAAGCACGGTCACGTGCATGAGTGCAAACACAAGCGCGAGTACATTCACGGTTAAAAACCATATGCCTATACACCTTAAGAATAATATTTACTTGAAGCCGTTAGAAAAGACAAGAACGTACCAATAGAAATCTATTTACAGGGGTTATAGGAACATCCCATAGATTATGCATTGTCATCTAATAAATATTCATAAATTTTATAGAACTAGTAAAATGGCTCTTACACTACATATTAGGAAGTTATTCAAAACACAAAGAACCCTTCCCAGAATGAAATGGTGCTTTGTCAAGCAATGGTTCTACAAAGGAACCACAGCATCCCAGTAAAGAACCATAAAGTCGCATCATTTTTAAGAGTGTATCTGGACAAAAGACAACAAAGCCCCTGGGAGAACATCCAAAATCTGCCAAGACAGGACCAGCCTAGGTTGTGCACTAACCACTTTGACATCCCCATTCATCTGGAGCTCTCCAAATCAGCATTCACAGTTTAGATAGATAGATAGATAGATAGATAGATAGATAGATAGATAGATAGATAGATAGATAGATAGATAGATAGATAGATAGATAGATAGATAGATAGATACTTTATTAATCCCAGGGGGAAATTCACATACTCCAGCAGCAAAAAATATTAAATTAAAGAGTAATAAAAAAAAATGCAGGTAAAAAACAGACAATAACTTGAATAATGTTCAACGTTTACCCCCTCTGGTGGAATTGAAGAGTCGCATAGTTTGGGGGAGGAATGATCTTTAGGACATTTACCTCCAGCAGGTGTTCTTTTGGGCATGTTGGTGCCATGTATTTAAAATTCTCCTCATGATAAAAGATTTTCTAATCTTGGTGTGATATCTTAGCCAGCTTGTCCTTTCTGAACAAGTCGGCATATAGTGAGATTCAACAGATGGCTTCCTTGTTTTGTTTAGAATTTTACATTCCTTTATCAGGTTTATCAGTCATTTCTATTGTCTTAGTCAGTCTGACTCTTTCTACAATAACAGCATATTATATTTTGATTCTGATTTGTCTGCAGCTGCAAAGCCTGCCCTGAACTATAGATGCCTGAATGATTTCCTATTACATTTTACAATATGAATTATGCAAGTAAACAACTTTTGATTTGAAAGAGAAGGAGTGGCAGAAAGTCAGAGATCTCAGTGGCAAATAAAGCAGCCTCGACACTGAAAGCAGGAGCCCTTGTGCTCTTTGCTGCTGCATTAAAAGCCACTAATTTATTTTAGACACCTCTGTCCCTGAGAAGATGGATTGCTCCTCTGGATGCCTCACTTCTACTGAATATTATTAGTACATGTTTTATTTAAAAATATATTTCATTTTAATTAAAATATATTTTTTCATGTCATTAGATGAGAGGAACATTTTTTTTCTTAGTCCTTCTGAAGGCAGGGAGATTTCATTGGCTAATAAAGCTTTCTTCAGAAGTGATGATCAGACTGTAGATAATATTACGTCAATGACATCATTTTATATCGGCTTTGACATATCATAACTTGAGTGTATAAATAAATATGACATGCTGAGTTAACAGATATTAATATTTAACCAAAGAAGAAAGGGAGGAATAACATTTATAGCTACCAGTATGTGATGTGGATAAAATTCCCTGAAATAAAGGCAAATAGAGGTTTTTCTAAACTTCCATGACTAGAAGCTATTCAAATTGCTTTATTTTTGGGTAGTTTGACTAGCGATGACATAGTGGGATAGATTAGAACTGGAATTTCTTCTTCTTCCTCCTCTTCATCTATTCCCACTTCTAAGTGGAGTCGATATCCTTTATCAACTCGGCCCAGCACCTGCTCACCAGTCAAGCTTGTTTCCCTCAGATCTTCTTTTACTTTATCCATCCATCACTGCTTTGGCCTCCCTCATTTTCTCTTCCCCTGTGTTTCCATTCCCATCACTCTTTTGCCGATATATTCTTTGTCTCTCCTCATCACATGTTCATACCACTTCAACCTACTTTCATGTAGTTTTTTAGGTATCTCTCCCACTTTTGTTGTATCTCTGATTTTTTAATTTCTTATTCTTTTTTGTAACATCTCAACATTCTCATTTCTACCACATCTAACTTCTTCTCCTGCACTCCCTTACATCACTGCTGGTCTTATGCCTGTTTTAAAAACCTTACATTGAAGTTCTGCCCTAATACTTCGATCCGATCACATAATACTCCTGATACTTTTTTCCAATTTTTCAAATATGTGTCTCAATAAAATAAGAAAAATGTTTTGAAGCGAACAAGCAATTCAGTCTAACTTTATCACAAATGACACTACTTGCTCACTTGCTCCATGTTTTTGAGGTTTTAGTGTTAGTGTAAGATTCACTCTTAACAGCTTCCATCTGTTACCACTTGTGCGTGATGAAGAACTAAGTTTAAAGCAACAGCTGATAACTACTGTACTATGATAACTCCCATAATAAATTCGGGGGCACCTGACTTATAGGCTGGAGAATACCGCTTTTAGTGAAATAAGTATGGCTCTTTAGAAGTCACACTGGGCATGATAAAGGTGCTTCAGAGCCATTCATTTTCTACATCTGTACTTTACATTTTAGGGTCACAGAGAAAGCTCCCCCAGCAACATGTCATCATTCTTGAACACAATTATGAGTCCACTGCAGGGCATATTCACACAAGTCACAAGTCACATTAACATGTATATGGATGGAAAGTGGTGTGCCAAGAAAAGACCTGCATGGGCATGATGAAAATATGCAAACTCTACTGACCCGACCAAAAATCTGAATGCAGAACCATGGATTTGTGAGGTAGCAGTACTAACCACTGCACCACCTTGAAGCCATATAGTGTATATCAATTACGACTGTGGAAGAAACCTCAGCAGTCAAAACATTGACTTTCCAACTTTTTATTATTATTTTTGGAGTTTATTTTATAGGTTTATAGTGTTATTATTATCACGTGTACAGAGTGCTGTAACATTCTTACTTGTAGGTGCCAATTATCATGCAAAACATTGCCGCTCTAGAGCACCATGATTAGTGAGTATATCTGCCTTACCTTGAAATGTCTGTCTTTCTCAGAACATATTTGCAATTAACAAACAAAAAACATAAGAAAATTTATATTATACATATAGGAATATTACCAGGCAATTATAACTTATTAGTGAAATAAATATGGGCCATTAGAATTATGTGTAAAGTCACACTATGCATGATAAAAGCACTGCAAATCCATTACTTTTCTACATCTGTATTTTACATTTTAGGATCATACAGAAGACTCTCCCAGCAAAAATGGCATCAACCTTGAATATATATACTGTATATATATTGTTGCTGGGTGCATGAATGACAGGTTGCCGAAGGAGAAAAGCTGAGACACCAACGGGGTCCTCCTGTTAAATCAAACAAAAATCCAACAAAAGAAATGCGTAGTAGAGCCAGCATTTAGGTGAAAAGGTATTTGGCTCTTAGCTCTTAGAAATAAGCGTCATTTCACAACAGCTCTGTCTAGTGGGTCACTCTGATTATAAGAGATGCCTCCTTCTGGGCAGCCAGGCTTCTTATAGTGAATGAACAGAACGGGGAGGGAATAACTACCCTCACTGGGTGGTTTCTCTGGAGGGAAGGTGAAGAGAATATTAGCAACAGCGCCCCCTCTCGCCCCAGAAGGTTATCACATACCTCGATCAAGCCCGTGAGGAAATTTCTCTGATATGCATGAGTGACAATATACATACAGTTCTGTCACATGTTTAAAGAAGACCAATGACATCTCTTCCACCCTTTTTCTGATTCTACCTTTTCTGGCATCTGGCCGTAAAATAGGAAGTCAGCATCACTGGAAGAAGCAATGCATGGGAAAAAATACACTGGTAAAATTGCATGTTGATTTTTTAAAGGTTTTTACATCTTCTTTTGCCCAAAAGGAAATAAAATGGGCTTTCCCATTGGGCACCCCAAGCCTTTAGATGCACACTTCTCTCTTTAGTACAATATATAAGATCAAACAAGTTCAGTTCAATTCAGTTTATTTTTGTCCAGAGATCATCACTGACAGCAGATGCAGAGAGTTATGACAAGTTCTCAAATAAAATGCACACATATTTTCATGGAATTTCCCCTCTACTTACCCTTTACTTATTTTCTTTAGGGATAAGTGTACTCATCAGTTTCATTACCGGGTTCTTAAGATTAACACACACATACATAGATATACACATACACACAGACCCTAACCACAAAAGTACCATATGAATGATATATACACAGCCTGTTATTTTCTAGTGCTTTAACCCACAAGTACCATATGAATAACACATGCACAGTCCATCATTCCCTAGTACTCCAAAAGACTTACTTACCTTTGGCACAAACAACGTACAATGTTTTAGATATATCTCAGACCTAAATATTACTTATAGTCTCCAAGAATATATTCAGATATACAAAGGCTCAACATCCCTGGCTATAGGCCATTTATCAACCTGTGAATGTTTTGCTTTACATACTGTTCATTATTGGACAGAGATCTACATCCTCAGCTGCGATAAAACCTCACAGTTTGGATCAAATGGCACTTCCTTACTGCTCCAGGTGCTATAAATATTTACCTTATTACTTCAATCAGTCTAGATATATGGACAAAGTGTAGAAAGTTAAAAGCAACATAGTGTTTATTAAAGAACAATAATACGAGTAAAGAAAAGTATAAAAGAAAATGTGGATAACAAAGTCTGAATATATATATAAATATTTAAATATATATATATATAATTTTTTGAAAAAATTTCAGAAAAGCTAAAGCTATCAAAGATGAATGTCCCAGGGTTCATGAATGCTTTAGCTGATGGTCAGATGAAAATGGTTGCACATTTCTTGCCCCTTTCCTGACGATGCTCTGTCTTCTCCTGACACGACTCTCAGATGAGTCATATTTATTTTACAGTTCCACGTGGGATTCTTCGTGCATGTTTTCCTTCCCCAATTGTAAAATAATTTGGCAATTTGTTGTCCCAGGTTCCCATCCGTTCACAGGTTATAAAATAATCAATATAGCTTGAGGCATCTCCTGGTTTTCTGGTCCATTTAAACAGATGTTAACATGATTAATACTGGCACAATTCAGGAGAAAAGGATGCTTTGATGTCCCACCTCTGTAAAGGTTAAGTTTATCCTGTCCATTTGAGCAAAATGTTTGTTTTAATGTGATACAATTTGTAAACTGTCCTTGTAAGATTAAGTTTAGTTTTGTTTGTTGAACAAAAAATATAAAATATAAAATTTTAAACCTTGACACTACAATAAGATCAAACAAGTTCAGTTTAATTCAGTTTATTTTTGTCCAGAGCTTTTCACCAAGCACATACACAGAGAGTTGTGACAAGTTCTCAAATAAAATGCACATATAAATTTTACAAATTACTAATGACATGAGTGCACAGAGAGATGCAGATGTGTTTAAACTGAAAGGAAAACAAAGTAATTTGAAACTGATTAACATAAGTGGAACCCAATAGTATCAATTAATTGTTGAACAAGGGCTGGTTGTCAATGGTGGAGAGGAAAACAAAAACTTCAGTCAGTAGCATCCTTAGAGAAAATAAACCTCTGGGGGGTCCATGGTTATATGTAAGAAAGAATATTAAAGACAAAGTCAAACTCACTCACAGATCTGGGGCTTAATGTCATGCGTAGAATTCACACTATAACATGACGTAAGCACAAAAGCCAAAATGTGCTTACGCACAGAAAAATCCAAATGCAGGAATCTGTGTGTTTGCCAACTTCCGCGTTCTTCCGCTACACAAATCCCGCTCAGCGTGGAAATAAACGCACGTGCATGTGCTTGCTGTCCCGCCCCAACTCCTCCCAGAATTATGCCTCTTTGAATATGCAAAGCAATATAAATAGCCCTTAAGCCCAGCGTTCTGTGAAATGGCAATGGCAAAAGTACAAGGAAAGATAGAAGAATTTCAGCGAATACCAAATGGAGGCAAAGAAAAACGTACTATTTGTTGGTTTAAACAGTTATATAAGCAAGATAAGGAAGTTGATTGAGTGACATAGCGTGTCGGAGAAACTCGAAAGCTCAAGTTCACGAAGTCGCACAGTGCCCGAAACAAAAAAGTTGTCACATATCAAAGTCGGCATGAAAAGGTGACTCATAGCCCACCATCTGAGTGTCATATGAAAGCTTATTAGGGTACAGTGAAAAAAAAGGCACACAGTGTGAAAAAAGCACAAAATGTCAATATTTAATCTCGAAATTTCCACTTTAATCACTTAGTTTATTTTGTCATTAAAGTAGAACATCATAAACTTCATCTTAAAATTGTTTAATTTACTAGTTTCTCAAATCCCATCGTAACTAAAGTAGCACGTTAAATCCTTTGTTGTGTATTTGATCTTATATGTGCTCTTTGTGCCTGAATCACTACATGCTCTTCCTCCGACAGGACACAGAATCCATTACGTTCCTAATATTACAGCTCTCTGAATAATTAAAATACTGAGAAGTATACGTGATATCATTTTCATGATGATATAAGTTAAAGCATGTTATTAAATATGGGAACACGGTGGCGCAGTGATTGTTCATGTCTTACAGCAAGATGCTTGCTGCGCCATGCGCAACCTCCAGTGAAATGCTTTATTGCAGCAGTACTGTCTTTTTCAAATGTACTAACCCCCAATTCCTGTCCTTACTTTTCTTTCTCCAAATACTCAATCGCCACACAATCAGCTCTGTAATAGATGTTAAGCCATCTGCAAGCTTAGAACGCCGATTCTTCAAAACTTTTAAGGAACATCGAAATATCTTTGTAATGTTTAATTATTCTATCCATCAATCCTTCCAGTGTTGTGCCAGCCACAGCATGAATACAGTGCAAGGCAGGAACAATCCGCGAACGAAGCTCAAGCTCGCTAGCGCTGCGGCACCGTGTAGTTAAAGTTAAGGTTTTATCTGTATAATATAATCAACATATTTTGCTGCATTTCATCTTAAAAATGATATCATCATCATATGTAAATACGCGCTTTATAAAGTGGCTCAGGTTGTGCAATATTATAACTGTAACACAAGTACAATTACCTCACGGTAACTTGCAAGTACAAACAGTTCTACAAGGAGCACTTGATGGACTGATTGAGTGCGTGTATAGTTCTTGGGATGAAACTGTTTGTGAATCACGAGGTCCAAACAGGAAAGGCTGTGAAGTGTTGGTCGGATGAGAGCAGTTCAAATAGCGAATGGCTGAGGCAGTGAGTGCTTGATGCTGTATACCGATAATTCTCTTTCCAATCGCTGTAGATCTGTGATTCACACTCAGATACAGTGATATAAATACTCCGAGTGGTGCAGTGAGAGTAATATGGAAAAAAATGATCCGCTGTGGAAACCCCTAATGGGAGCAGCAGACAGAAGAAGAAGAAGGTGCAGTGAGAGTAACAACGCTAAAGCAGTTATGGTATTTAGAATAGTTTGACCATTCTGTGGACCATTATATTGTTACAGGTTAATTACAATCAGATGCATTAAATTTATGAACGATATGCGGTTAATTTCAGTGTATTTGATAAAGCCGCCGTCGTGGATGTGGATCTAAGAAAGGGTAACCACACAGGAACAGTAGCACTGCTTTGACACTGGGTGCCGCCAGTCTGCAAAACCGAGCATAGAACTTGCGTATGACAGGGTATGAGGTACCGTGGAAAAGTGCGTGGCTTTACGCCAAGTGTAGGTTTTATACATTGCAATTTGAACGTGGAAAAGTTCTTACGCAACATTTCTGTGTGTACGCACCGTTTATACATGAGGCCCCTGGAGACCGAGGCCAACTATCTGCCAACCCCTTCTTGGACATTTCACAGAAGTCAACCAATGATTCCAAAAGCTACCAGTATCTCAGATGACTTTTCCATGGACAGGAGAGCAGCATGGCAGAAGACAAGTCAAACAAGGGACCAAACCGCCTATGGTAAAACGTATTTTATAATACAATCAACCTTGTATTTTTATCTGTGGTGGTTGTGCCATCAGTGTGGTGTCAGTGTCTTTTTTGTTGAACACCATCACCTTACTGTGATTATGACAACTATAAAGTAGAAGGGTGAAAATAGTGGCTGCTGTCAGAGTAATGGTAATGTGATGGATACACTTGTACACTGTCTTGGTTCGCATTTCACCCAATCTAATTTGGCTCTATTTCATTTAAAACGACATTTTTATAATACAGGGTTTTTTTTATTGTCTATTACTTGCAACTTTATTCAGGCAGGCATATTGGAATGATCTATGATTTTATTATTGTAAAATGAATTATTTAAATTCCAACTAAAGCCAATAAAAAGAGTTTTGGCAGAAACCCTTCGGATACATCAAAAATTAATCAGCATTTTTTTTTTTCTGGAGCTGCTCAAGTTTGCCTTTGCTATTTATTCAGTATTGCAGCTGCTTTCATCCTCCTTTCAGAACATAAGTAATTAAAATTAAGATATTGATATCAAATATAAAGGTATTTGGGCTCTTGATGAAAAATAAAACAAAGCAAGCACACTTTTGAAAACCGTAATTATTTTCTTCTGTGATACATAGCTGTAGAGCTGCACTATATCAATCAGCACACTGAGCGAGATTTTCTGACTCTCCTGTATGTTACCAGAATTTCAATTGTGTTGTGTGAAATGGTCTGCTGTATTTACACTGAGGCAATTTTGTCAGAACATTCCATTCTAGTTTATTTTGTCTTGTCAGGTCTCCTTTATGAATATTGCAATAAAGGACCTAACCTTTTTTCAATTAAAATGCCCTGTAACCAAACCAAGTTTAGAGGAAGCCTATCATTCTATTGAAGTTTTCCATAGAGATATCGGCATCTCCAAACTTGAGATTGGTGTGACCCCTGGAAATAATGAATGTTTTGTCTAATTAAAATTTTATTTCAACAGGCATTCGTCAGAGCTTTGCTCTTTCTGGTCGATGACCCAAACAGTGAGATAATGTCTTATATTTTTACAATGGAATATTTTTTTTATTTTACTCCCAATATATGTAAAGTTGAAAGGCATGTTGATCTGGCTGCCTGCCTGCTTTGCATACAATTAGCAAACTAGCTTTGGTCCAGCAGGATACCAGACCCTTCATTAGAACACAGAAGGGAAAAAACAAGACAAAAGTGTAAATTGGATACTATAGATGCTGTCAAAATAAAAAAAAATGATGATGTGACTCTGCTTCATACTTATGTTCCAACAAGAAGATATTTGGCAAAACGTCTACTGAATATAAAACTAGCTGCAAATCTATAAATGGCAAGAAAGTGGATTACAGTTCACTTAAATTAATCCTTTGCATCTGTTAAGAAAAGAATACTTCTAACAGAGCTCTTAGGTAGTGGCTGCCAGATCACAGTGAGGTTGTGATTCACAATACATACTATAAATACATAGAAGATTCTTCATGATTATAGAATATTTTGTTTGTTTTTTCTGTGCTTCACTACATTTTATGTATATATGATGTATATCATGACTGAATCACAGTTCCACAAAACAGAATTCAGATCTTAGCTTGGCTACTGTTTTTGCAGAGTTTAAACATTCTCCATATCTGCTTTGGTTTATGTCATGGTAGGTTAGTTGGATTGGTGACTTCAAGGGGGTATTTTCCGTACGTCCCTTAAATCATCCAAGATCAGATGCTTCATCTTGGATGAGTTAATGCCGGCGAAACTCATCCTGGATAAGTCGGTTTTTCAAACGCAGCCGTATATTACATTAGTTGAGCTGGATCTAATCATCCGAGATGAATGCGCGCGCTGATTGAAAAGCCCATATATATTGGGTCTAGAAAATATGATCAGCAAGTCTTTGATAGGCTGTAACAAAAATGACAAAAGAACGGGCGCATTTTTTTTTCACACTAGCGGAGCAGGACCTTTTATTCGAAGGACATGAAGAATTTCAAGATTTAATGTGCACAAGGGGTAACACTGCAAAAGCAGCCCAAACCAGAAAAGATGGCTGGCAAAAAGTGGCCGACAAATTAAACGCTAAGTAGTGTGCATTGTACTTACTGAATGCAGCGTTTCATTTCCTATGTGTCAGATTAATTATTATTTAATATGTTGTAATTCCAGATCAAACATGAGCACAAGGAGAACATGGGAACAGGTTAAAGTGAAGTACAAGAATATACTTCAAACTGGTAAATATTGGTATATAACTATTTAAAGAATTGTTGACATAAATAATCATATATAATATAAAAAACATTAATTTTAAAGCTAATAAGAAGGCAGACAAGCAAAAAACAGGTGGAGGTCCACGCGGTCCAGACCTAACCCCTGAAGAAGAGTTGGCTCTCCAACAAAATGCCCATCGCCCTGTTTCTGAGGGCATTCCAGGGGGAAGCTCCTCCTCAGAACCAGTGGCAGGATGCAGTGGTCACTTCATTTCAAGTAAAGGATGGTCATTGCATATATTTGTCCTCAATGTGTGCTATAGGTATGTTCCAATAGCCCTCTTTTTTTGTTGGGTTAGTTGCAGGGAATGTCATATCCCTAGAACTTGTGTCTGACCAACGAGATATTGACAAAGATCAAATATTTGATGAAGACACTGTGTCTGATTATTCATCAGGAGGAGAGGTACATTTTCCAAATAATGTTTGATCAAACTCCACTCTGATCAGTCCCATGTGCCCCAATCACATTTGGAAATCCTGGGTAATGAGAATGTTCAGCTGATTGTGAGATTCTTCATGGAACTGTGGGTGTTTTAGCCTGTGTATTGCCTACCTGCAATGGCATGAAACACCTCTTTTGTCTGCACATACAGGTGTCCAGGAAACACTATGAAAACCCAAAGGAAATATTTCAGAGCCAAACAGACTTTACAAATTGCCTGGCAAACTGCACTTTTAGATAGATTTTCCGCATCGCCTACAGTATATAAGAAAGTACAGCTTGCAAAATACCTCAAAGCAATGCATACTGTCTGTGTGGTTGTGAGAGCCTGACTTCGCCTAGTTTGACTTCAAATATAAGGTGGTAATAAATCTTTGAGGTACAATATTCCCCCTTGGCTAAGTGGTACCTTTCGAAAAGAATTTCCTCTGGGAGTAATATAGGATCTTTCCGATCGCGCAAAACCCTCTCTATATGAAATTCTCTTCTTATAGTTTGCGCAACGATATGAATTGGTTGCTCATTCATGAACGGCGAAGCCATGACTGGATGAATTCCACGCACGGACACTGACTACGTGTGTGAGCTAATCCTTGTTTACATAGAACAAACCTGCTCTGAGCATGTCTGTGGATTTGGATGTGCTGCTATGACAACACTTCCAGCAAGAGTTTTGAAACACCAACAGAGCCAGGATCAGGCCAAATCGTCAACAATTACATCCGGCTAAACGACTAATCCACGTATGAAAAATACCCCCCAGGTTGATCTCTGGTATAAGCCATGTGTGTGAATCCTACATTTGAATGGATCATATGTGCTTTGAGAATTTGAATTGTAGCTCATGTGGCATAATAGACAGGTAATAATAATAATAATAATAATAATACGTTTTATTTATACAATGATGCCTTTTCTAAGCACTCAAGGACACTGAACAAACAATAATTAAAAAAGCACATTATAAACAGAACTTAAAGCACCAGAAAATATAGAAAATATAAAAAGTTACACCAAACAAAGCCATTGTAATCATTGAGAAAAAGCCATTTTGAACAGATGGGTTTTAAGTTTACATTTGAAAGTTGAGAATGATTCAGTATTTATAAGCTCAGTAGGTAATGAGTGGTTAGACAAGCGAGAGGGACGGTCTGGTGGATGGAGGAGGAGCATCTAAGGTTACAGGAGGGAATGGCAACATGAAGAAGGTTGGACAGATATGGAGGGGCGAGGTTATGAATGGCCTTAAATGTTAAAATTTTAAAATCAATTTGAAACTTAATTGGGAGTCAGTGAAGCTGCTGCAAGACTGA
This sequence comes from Erpetoichthys calabaricus, assembly GCF_900747795.2. Lineage (NCBI taxonomy): Eukaryota > Metazoa > Chordata > Cladistia > Polypteriformes > Polypteridae > Erpetoichthys > Erpetoichthys calabaricus. Next base: position 105,890,504 of record NC_041395.2, on the reverse strand, counting down.
ATTAATATGGTGAATAGATGGGGTTCGAGTAATGATGCGAGCAGTTGACCTAAGGTGAACAGGAAACAAAGGAGTATATCAATAACAAGTGAAAGTTTATCGGTTTTAGATAATGTTGATTTTGTACCAATGAGGAGACCCTCAGTTTTGTCACTGTTTAATTTAAGAAAATTTGAATAAAAACCAGGATTTAATTTCAGCAATGCAGTCAATAAGTGAAGATGGTGGAAAAGAAGCTGTGGGTTTACTAGCAAGGCAGAGCTGGGTGTCATCAGCATAACAGTGAAAATTAATGTTATATTTACTAAAGATATTGCCATGGGAAAGAAGGTAAACAATAAAAAGAAAAGGCCCCAGGAATAACACCTGAAGTAACAGCAGTGGGTTGGGATGTGAAAGTTTTAAACTGAATGAACTGAGTACGGCCTGAGAGGTAGATCTGAACCAATCTAGTGTCATGTAGTGGATAAAACTTTGGACTTTGGATTTCAAACCCTGAGGCCGTGAGATCAAATAACAATATTGGCACTATGTGACCATAGGAAAGTCACTTTACCTGCCTGTGCGTCACCTGGAAATTAAAAGAAACATAACCAATTGAATCTAAAATGTTGTAAGTTTCCTTCAATAAAGGCATCAGGCAAATAAATGAATTAATAAAAACAACACATATTCCTTCCCAGTATTGATGGCAGTTATATTAAGACTAAAGAAATATGGTACCAGGACTGAGACTGCTCTCAGATGGTTTGAGTTGTACATCTTGGTCAGATCCCACCGTATCTCCTGTTGAGGAAACATGTCAAGGGTGTATCAGACATGCCTGGGTGTTCCCCAAGGATTGGTGCTGGGTGTTGTATTCTTCTCTCTCTCTACATCACCTCACTAAGCCCTGTCATCAAATCCCATGGCTTTTCATATCTGGCTGATGATATACAGCTGTACAAGTTACTCCCTCCTGAAGACAACATGGCATCAGGTAAAGTCTCAGCATATCTTACTGATATTTCAGCCTGGATGAAGGACCACCATCTATACCTCAACCTGGCAACAACGGAGCTTCTTGTATCCTGGCCAGGTAGTCTATTAAACTCCTCATCACTGTTTAGTTTGACACTTTGTCACTAACACCTGCCAAGTCAGTGCACAACCTTGAGGTGATGAAAGATGAACAACTAGCTTTCTCTAACCACATTTCAACTCTCTCTACCATCTACAAAATCAGACCTTATCTGACTGAATATCCAGCACAACTTCTGGTCCAGGCTTTGGTCTTATCAAGTCTGGATTACTGCAACTCACTACTAGCAGACGAACCCACATGTGCAATCAAGCCATTGCAGATGGTCCAAAATGCAGTGGCCCCTCTTGTATTCAACCAGACAAGACAGACAAATGTCACTCCTCTCTTCAAATCGCTACATTGGCTTCCTCTATCAGTATGCATTAAGTTCAGTGGGTCAGCACCTGTGTATATGGAGACGTTGGTGAGATGCTATGCTCTTTCTCACTCACTCAGGTCTGCCCATGAATAACATCTGGTGATGCCACCTCTACATGATATCAAATCTTAATCCAGACTCTTCTCATATGTAGCTCCTTAGTAGTGGAACGAGCTGCCCACTTTTACCCGAACTGCTGACTCTCTCAATGCATTAAAGAAGTGATTGAAAGCCCTACTGTTCTGTGAATATCTGTTTTTGCTCTTCAGATAGCTGTTCGATTCTTAATTGATATTTTTTTCTTATTCTAGCTTTGTAGCTCTTCACTTGTGCTGATCAACTTTTATAACTGTCCTCCTACACTTATTCAAAACAATCCCTAGACTGATGTTACTCGATTATGTTGACCTCCATTGTAAGTTGCTTTAGATAAAAGCATCTGGTAATCAAATAAATGTAAATATACGGTACAAAGGAAAGGATATATTGAACTTACTTTAAAATGCATACACCTGCCTTGTGTCCATTACAGTTGGGATGGACTCCTGCTTGTTTCAGCTCTAGAATTAGATTAGGTAGGTTCAGCAAATAGCTTGATAAATGGAAAATAATATATACAATCACAATAGAATTTCTTGCTTATTCCAACTAGAATTAATTCACTTACTCAGGTTGGCTGAGTTCCGCACATAGAAGAAATGAAGAAAAATAGAATGTATAAAATGTGCACTACTGTGCATCACCAAATATTTTCAAGATAGACAGTTGACAAATAAAGAAAACAGAAAGAAGTTTAAAATAAACCCTGTCAGGCCCTATTGCTACCAGAAAAAGTGCTAAATTACAAGGTCTTATGGATTAATTCATAAGGATCTGTTTTGCTCTCCAGTTCCTATATGGGCAGACTTGAAGAGCTGCCTAACATTAACTAGTTCCTAAAGACCCATGAAAAAGATCACCAGGAAAAAGGGAAAAGAGACACATAAGAAATAAACTGGAACATCAAGAACATTACACTATCAAAGAACACAAGAGAAAAAAACATGCAAAAGGCTGCTCAGACACAGAAGAGTAAATACTATTTCCAAATTTTCAACAAAATGAAATGCAAATTTAGCACTACCAAGAAGATTATATGAGTTGATTTAAAGTGAGGAAAACAGCCACTGTGATATGAAGTGTGACTGAGGCAGAGGTTCCCACTGCATTCACAGCCTCATAACATCATAATATCGAGATGACCACGAACCCCTGGAAAAAAGGAAAAAAGAGATTTGAATAAATAAGAAATAACTTAATCAAAGGACATGATTGGTAAAAAAAACTGCAAAAAAAACAGATGCAGGTGTAACTAATAATTTATAATAAAAGAAAAAAAATAAAAGACAAGCTTGGAAATTCCAAAAAGATCAGATGACTGAAGTGAAGGTACTCATTGCATTTACAGTAGCACTCATGGCTTCTTTATATCACAATATCATGACCATTGTAGATCCCTGGAAAAACATGACAAATGAAGAAGATAACATGCTTAACCGGTGTTAATTTGTTATACGTTAGTATAATAGTATTTTTGTTTATTAAACTAAACTATGTAGGTCATTATGCTATGCATACTATTATTTCTCAACTGTTTGTTTACCTGCTATTATCCACAGGCTACTTAGAAGCTTCTGTTGACCTTATATTAATCTTAATAATAGTGCTATCATCTACAACTCATCTACAACAAATTCAACCACCTTTAGACTAATGAACCTTTTCTGTGTTCACAGCCACTACATATCTCAGTCCATTAATTCATCTAAACCACCACATGGTCTTTTTTTGTGATCTCAGGTGTTGGGCTTCTTTATCTCAACTACTGACCTTGTTTTTCACTTCTGTTATCTCATTTCTGTTTCTGAGTTTGAGTTTTTTTGTGTTGAGGACTAGTGGTTATATCACTTGAAGATGTTGGGCTGTTTGTTACCACTGTGTCCTCCTAAATGTTTTTGGTGTGTTTTCTGCCAAGGACTAGACTGGAATGTTTTATTATGATTCCCGACTTAGATTACATTGCTTTATTGTTTTGGGACTTGTATACTACCATTTAAATCCAGGATCCACTTTGGCCTCTTGCGACAGTTTTTAGTTTGCCCTAGATCAGTGAGATTGGATACAAAGGTAACCAGTCTGAATTTGTGCTATGATATGAAACCTTTTTCCCATAAATTGATCAGCATCACTTTTATGATAAGCAACCCCAAAACCCAGTAGTTGTGTTTCTCTGTCCATGAAAAGTGCTCCAAGATTTCAGCAAATTTTCAATGTCATGCTCCATCCTTGTCTACATTCACAAACTGTCATGTTTACATCCTTGGGCGTGCCTCTTTTTTTCCACTACTATCTGTGGTTGCTTGGTGATGGAGTATGTAGTGTACTCACCTGAGGCTCATCCATTATTTGTCTCATTGCCTCAGCAGAACTCCTTCATCAGGGTTTATTTTTAGAGTCCTTTTATCGTGTTTCTTCTATCTCATACTACTGTGTCAGGTGTACAGTATATCTTGTTTTTTTAACTCCTGAATTTCATTTCTCAGATATGTAGTTTTCACATAGCAACTAGACTTTTATTATTATCATTATAAAGTCAAAATACATGCAGCTTTATACATATGTATATGTAGGAAAATCCCATCTTCTTATTTAATTCTACGCTTCCTTACCTCAAAAAGGCTGGCAAGAAGGAGCAACAACAACAACAACAACATTTATTTATATAGCACATTTTCATACAAAAAGTAGCTCAAAGTGCTTTACATAATGAAGAGAAGAAAAATAAAAGACAAAATAAGAAATTAAAATAAGACAACATTAGTTTACATAGAAAGGAGTAAGGTTCCGATGGCCAGACAGAAAAAACAAAAAAAAACTCCAGAAGGCTGGAGAAAAAAATAAAATCTGTAGGGGTTCCAGGCCACGAGACCGCCCAGTCCCCTCTGTGCATTCTACCTAACATAAATGAAATAGTCCTCTTTGTAGTTCGGGTTTTTCACGGAGTCACTTGATGCCAATGGTCATACAGACTTCTGGCTTTTAATCCATCCATCATTGTTGGAACATCATGGTGCTTTGGGTAGAGCGCCACCACCAACAGGACACCGGAAAAGGAAACAGAAGAGAGAGTAGGGGTTAGTACAGATTTTGAATGAATAGTTATTATAATGAATTGGATATACAGAGTATCAGGAATAAATTACAGTGAAGTTATGAGAAGGCCATGTTAAAATAATGTGTTTTCAGTAGTTTTTTAAAGTGCTCCACTGTATTAGCCTGGCGAATTCCTACTGGCAGGCTATTCCAGATTTTAGGTGCATAACAGCAGAAGGCCGCCTCACCACTTCTTTTAAGTTTTGCTCAAGCAATGCAAAAGTCAATACCAAGAAATCTGAGAGTAAAAACACACTAGCAAAGAACTGAGAGGGATCCATTCTTGAACAAAGTATCTTAGCCAGGTGGCAGTTAAAATACAGTCACACAAGATGACAGAGACTTCCAAGACATGATCACTGAGAGCACACCATCGTCACGTCACGCCATGCCAGAAAAAGGTGGCAACCATTAACAAAACAAGATGAGACTGCAGGGAAAAGCATTTCAATTTTGATATTCCTACAATGAAACAAACACTAAAAATTATCAACAGAAGTGGATACAACATTATTTAATACTCCAGAAAAGGTCTGAAACAAAGGCAAAGAGTAGTAACTAAAGTGCTAACATTGCCATTGCCAACTCTTGCATGTATTTGACTTTTATGTGCCATTCTTTGACTTTGTGCCACACTTTAAAACTGTTATAACCCTAATAACAAAATTTGGCCCTATACTACTCACCGCTTTTTATCATCCTCCACAATATAACAGATCGGTTTAAAATAATCTGATCTGACTGAACTACAAACTCAGACCCACTTTCCTAAACAGTCATTCTTGTGGGTGATTTAACATCTACACAGATATTTCTATATGTAACTTTACACAAAGTGTGTTATTTGCTTATGGTTCTCTTCTAGCATTTTGTGTTTTTGTATTTTTTCAATCCTACCTGTTTTTTTCTTATTCAAATTCAGAATTTTGTGTTTCATATATTAATCTTATTATTTGGTGTTTAATACTCGACAATAGTCTGTATCCAGTGTAATTAATTTTATTCTTTTTCTGTGCTATTACTCATTTATGTACCTATTTACATGTTTCTGAAGTGCTTTGAACATGGGAAAGGTACTATAGAAATAAAACTAATTATTATTGTTATTATTTAATTTTTTGAAATATTGATTGTATGCCAACACATTGGCAGAGGCTAAAGAGCTATGTGAACAAGTATACATAGCTGTAGGCATTTTATGGCATTTTAAATGTTTTTATGTGTTTTATAGTGTTTATATCTTTGGGTAATGATTATGGCTTATTCTCTATTTTGATATGATTTTCATATTCTATATAAATGCTAAAATTATTTTACATAGTTTATATAACAAATGCCATAATGAAAAAAAAATGTTTTCTCACTAGAATGTGAAACAATTGGTATTACATTTAAAACACATTCCTAATTTTGATTTATCTGTTGCTCTCCAAATAAGATACTACAGTGCTTAGAAAAGAATGTCACACACAAATATTAATATAGAAGTAGTGTAAGCAAGAGCAGGCTTAGCGCCAAATGATTAAGTAACTAGAGTGACACACTAAACAGTCATTTTTGACTCAATTGTCAGAGGTTTGATCACTGTGTTTTCTTATAAGTGATTTTAGCTCTCATAACAGAATGGCATTTGAGACTTCAGGTGGAAAGAAAGTTTGGGACAAAGTATCACTGATAGGAAGAGTAAGTGTCTGGGGTTGTGAGATGAAAAAGACAGAAAAAGAGATGAAAGGAGATGAGAAAATGACTACTTGGTATTTTTGTTGCTATTTATTTGTGTAGACATCTTTGCATTGTTTATTTATAATCTTGTATGTTACTTTGTTGCTTTGAATTCTACTCTTATTTTTTGGAGTGATTTTATTATTGTAGTAGATGTTATATTTCTTGTTAATGTGTTAAGGATTATAAATGATATATTTATCATAAAAAGACGGTTAAATTGTAAGTGCACTTTTGATCTCTGTAAAAGAGGCAAGTTTTAAACAGAGAAGGAAGAAGTGTTAGTAGAGACAGAAGGCACTTTCTCACAGAAAGGGTTTTTCTGCAGTCAGAAGAGAAGACATTATTATTACTTACTTTATAATTTATATGAAAATACGTTTATGGAGGATTTGCATATTGAATCTCATTGTACAATACAATAACAATAAAGGAATTTAATTCAGTTCAATACAAGACAGCGCATATTTACTGATGATGACAACTGGCTTCTAAGTTGATTTAGATTTCCAAGTGCTATCTTCTTGGAGCTCTTGATATCATTTGTAAGATGAAATGCAGTAAAGTATGTATATTACATTATACATTACATTTTTAACTTCATTTAAATAATATAAACTGTTAATAAGTAAACGTGTGGATATGGTGGACAGCAGTAGCGATGAACTGGTGCCCCGTTCAGGGATTGTTCCTCCCTCACGCTGCATGCTTGCTGCGACTGGCATGACCCTGGATTGATGGATGGATGGAATAATTAAACATGTACTACAAAGATATTTCAATGTTCCTTAAAAGTTTTGAAGAATCATCATTCTGAACTTACAGATGGCTTGACATTTATTACAGAGCTTATTGTGTGGCAGTTGGTTACATTGTTTAGTTGGCAATTGGTTGGTTAAAGGAAAGGAAGGGCAGGAATTGGGAGTTAGTATATTTGAAAGAGACAGTACTGTTGCAATAAATTAGTTCATTGAGGGTTATGCACAGCCTAGGAAAAATCTCTGGACAGGGCGCCAGCTCATCACTACTACTGCGCCATCTTGCCCTTATGTTTAATACAGTACATGCTTTAATTCCTATCATCATGAAAATGATATGAAGCATACATGTTAGTATTTCATTTGTTCGGAGAGCTGTATTATCATGAATTTAGTATATTTTCTTTCACACACATAGAGTACATAGAAGAACACATAGAATATGAAGCATGTAGTGTGCTACTTTAGTTACGATGGGATTTGAGAAACTAGTAAATTAAATGATTTTAAGATGAAGTTTATGATGTTGTACTTTAATGACAAAATAAATAACATGATTAAAGTGGAAATTTCGAGATTAAAGTTGTCATTTCAAGCTCTTTTTTCCACTCTGTCCCTATTTTTTTTTTTTCTCTGTAAACTCAAAAGCTTCCATATAACACCCGCCTTTTCACGGCGACTTTGATATCTGACCACTTCTTTTAAATTTTGGGCACTGTACAACTTTCTAAACTTGAACTTTCGATCAACTTCCTTTTGTTATTTATACCATTGCTTAAACCAACAAATAGTATGTGTTTCCTTGCCTTCACTTGGCATTCGCTGAAATTCTTCTTTTTTCCCCATGCTTTTGCCATTGTCTTGTCACAGAACTCTGAACTTAAGGGAATATATTGATTTGTATATTCAACGAGGTATAATTCTGGGAGGAGTCTGGGAGAGGAGAGAGGGACGTGCACAAGTGCTACATTTCATTTATGTAGTGGAAGTGCATGGAAGTTGGCTTACGCACGGTTTTCTTCTTCTGAATTTTTTTGTGCTTATGCACATTTCGACTTTTGTCCATACACCATGTTTTACTGTGAATTCTATGCACGACGTTATGCATGAGGCCCCAGGTGAGTGCAAGAATAAGATAATAACAGTTGGGTTGGAGGACAAATGTGTGGGTCTGTGTGAAAAAAAGAATCTGGGAGTAGGAATAAAAGATTCTATGGGATAGGATAGGATCACCCCAAAAAACCCTTCCATAATAAAACAGCACATCATGACAGAAAGATGCTAAATGAAAAGAAACTGATTAACTAACTGATTTAATAGGTAAGGTGAAGAGTACAATTCCTCAATAACTGGAACACACCTTTTAGTTCCTGTAATGGAAATGGGACATTACTTTATTCCTAACTGTGATTGGTGTAAAATGCTCACATAAAGGGCACTCCAAAAGCTGAAATAGTATTAACTTATTTTATGATGCATCAATAAATAGAACATAATTCACTTATATGTGACCATGTGCAATTTTTAAAAACTTAATAAAAATTGCAATTTGAAAACACAAGTGATCAAAATGAATATTGGGAGTAATTTTACTTCATAAAGTATATTTACAAGAGAGCATGAGCTGGAACTGAAAAACTACACAGTGGTTGCAATTAAAGTGCATTATCTTCTGAAAATTTGACAGCTCCCATTGTCTTAAGTTCCTCAACTCTGTCAAATTCATAGTTTTATTTCTACTTTTCATTTTCCAAAATGTTGTCTTCATGATGTTGTTTGCATTTAATTGGTGAACCATCCTACGTGTTGATATTTATTGACCATGCAGTCCAAAAAGATAATCTGAACTGGTGGACAGAGATTTCACCATGCATGCCAATACCAGCAGATACTGTAGCTATACAATACAATACAATACAATTTATTTTTGTATAGCCCAAAATCACACAAGAAGTGCCGCAATGGGCTTTAACAGGCCCTGCCTCTTGACCAGCCCCCAAGCCTTGACTCTCTAAGAAAACACTCCCAAAAAACCCTTGTAGGGAAAAAAAATGGAAGAAACTTTGGGAAAGGCAGTTCAAAAAGAGATCCCTTTCCAGGTAGTTTGGGCGTGTAGTGGATGTCAAAAAAAAGGGAGTCAACACAACACAATACACAGAACAGAACAAATCCTCAATACAGTATAAAAATACAAATTTTACAAGTACAATGCAGAATTTAACAGTAGATGATATCACAAAATATGATTTGGATTTGCTTAGAGTCCTGGGGCCTCATGTATAAGCGGTGTGTATGCACAAAAATGTTGCACAAGCCCGTTTCCAAATCACGATGTATAAAATGTAAACTTGGCGTAAAGCCATGCACATTTTCATGGTAGCTCAAATCCTGGCGTACGCAAGTTCACTGCTGAGTTTTGCAAACTGGCGGCACCCAGCGTAAAAGCAGTGCTACTGTTCCAGTGTGGTTTCCCTTTCTTTTTCAGATCCACATCCCTGACAGGGCTTTAAAAATACACTGAAATTAACCGCATATTGTTTATTACTTTAAGGCATCTGATTGTAATTAACCTGTAACAATATAATTGTCCACGGAATGGCCAAACTATTCCAAATATCATAGCTGCTTTAGTGTTGTTACTCTCACTGCACCACTCGGAGCAGCTGATCGGAAAGAGAATTATCGGTATACAGAATCAAGCACACACTGCCTCAGCCATTCGTTATTTGAACTGTTCTCATCTGACAAATGCTTCAGAGCCTTTCCTGTATGGACCTCGCAGTTCAGAAACAGTTTCATCCCAAGAACTATAAACACACTCAATCAGTCCATCAAGTGCTCCTTATAGAACTGTTTGTACTTACAAGTATAATTACCTCACTGTAAACTTGCGATACAGTTATAGTATTGCACAACCTGCGCCTCTTTATAAAGCGCGTATTTACATATGATAACGATATCATTTTTAAGATGAATTGCAGCAAAATGTGTTTATTATATTATACAGACAAAACTTTAACTTCATTTAAATAATCTAAATTGTTAATAATTAAACATGTGAGGACACGGTGCTGCAGCGCAAGCAAGGAGCTAGCGCTCTGTTCACGGATTGTTCCTGCCTCGCGCTGTATTCCTTCTGGGACTGGCGCGACACTGCAGAAAGACAGATGGATAGAATAATTAAACATGTACTACGAAGATATTTAAATGTTCCTTAAAAGTTTTGAAGAATCGGCGTTCTAAGCATACTACGGGCTTAACATCTATTACAGAGCTGATTGTGTGGCGATTGGATCCTTGGAGAAAGAAAAGGAAAGACAGGAATTGGGGGTTAGTATGTTTGAAAGAGACAGTACTGCTGCAATAAATTATTTCATTGAAGGTCGCGCATGGCGCAGCAAGCAACTTGCGGGAGGCAGGAACAATCTGTGGACGAGGAGCCTGTTTGTCACTATCACTGCACCACCATGTTCCCATGTTTAATAACATGTTTTAACTCCTATCATCATGAAAATTATATCACATGTACATCTCAGTATTTTAATTATTCAGCGAGCTGTAATATTACAAATGGATTCTGTGTCCTGAATTAGTCCAAGGCCTCCTCCTCGACCAGAATCTCTAGACTTATGAAAGAATGAGTATCCATCTGGTGATGCCTCAGCTAGTGCAACAGTGTCACAGTTACTAAGCCAGGTTTCAGTGAGAAGACACAAATCAGATTTTGTACTTAATATAATATCATTTACCAAAACAGCTTTACTGCTAAGAGAGCGAATGTTCAATAAGCAGCATATAAAACTGCATGCTTCTTTCTGAACTGATGATATATTTTTTGTTTTAATTTGAAGTAAATTTCTATTACAGGTGCCCCTAGTGGAGGCTCTGATTTTATCCCTTGGTCTAATTATACACCTTATTTTTTGGTTATCAAGTAATTTAAGGTTTGCATCAAGACTAAATTTATTGCGATGCCCCACAACAGGGATTAGATATGGATAAATCTTCTCTCAATGTTGCAAACGCTATACTAAATTAAAATAAAAAGCATAAAAATATCCCTTTAATTCCTGACATTTACTGAGAGAATTTACCTATGATCAAAGGGTTAGTTCTTATGAATGTCTTTGTTTCATTTTACTTTCTTTGAATTTACATCATTATTTATACATATGCTCCCACTTCTATTTGATTTCCTCCTAATATATGCAGGTTACTGCCTGCAAGAAAACAGAGACAATTAAGTTGATCAATTCAGTTTGGTTACATAATAACTAATGTTGTCCTTCTCTGTCTTAGAGCTGGATTTTAAAAACTGAATAAATTCCCCATGTGGCCTTCTCTGCTCAAGGCTAAGGTGCCTTAGCTTACTTTGTTTGCCCACGTATGCCAGGGATGCACTTATCTGGCCCTCTCAGAACTACTTTTTGTGCTGTGAATTATTTTATTATTATTTTTGTGGTAACTAGAACTGCACATAATATTTCAGATAAGGTGTCACTAGTACATTAGGAGTTTATGCAATAGCTGGAATGCCAGAAGTCATGGGTGAGTTGCAAAGGCTGAAAAAACAGCCAATTAAGCTAGGAAATAAAATTCTTACTTTAGGTATTTTCAAGAATACAAAGCCAAAAAAAACAGAGAGACATGTCAAACTAATACCAGAAAAAGATGCGCCAAAACAAGAATTGTGCAAATAAAGCAGCACATAACTGTTTTTCAACTCTTTTTATTGAAATTCCAGACATATGGATGAATAGTAATGTGTGCCACCATCTTAAATAGTGGTGACATGATGATAATATACCTTGTAGACACAATAATCAACATAAAACATTAGAAAGAGAAAAAAGTCATTCTTAAACCTAATAAAAATAATCACAATAAATAACACTCAGTGTAACATTACATGCTCAAGAATCACAGAAGATGTGGCACTTCATTTGCTCAATTGATTACAGATAGTTTATCACATGTGACAGCTGACAGCCATATTATCTACAGATAGAAACTTTTCTCAAATTTTGCAGTTCTGGTGTTAATAGTTCTATAATTCCTATCTGATGGAAGGAGGGAGATGAATGTCCACGCTGGGTGACTGGGGTCATTTATAATTTGTTTTGCCTTTGAAAGACAGTACTTAGCAAATATGTCCTGCTAAGATGGTATCTGTGTGCCAATGATGATCTGCACTGTTATGGCACATGTCACCCCACGTTACCTGCAATAGGTAACTTTAAAAACAATATGCCAATGGTGTATAAACACTGGAAAATCGTATTGCTAATGCAAGCAAATTGGCAGCATGATAGTTCTATAAAATAAAAGTGCAACAATAATGCAACATCCAAAAATAAATAAGTCCACACTCTTTAAGCCTGGCATGCTTTATTAACAATAATGTCTAATTTTGTGACCTGCTTATTCAGTTCTGAATCAAAGAGACTTTCATTTATATATCCTACATTTATTTTCTTTTTCAATTGTTTCATTTCTTACACTTTAGGTACAGCACACACACAAGCAGCCAGTAACACAGATTTAACATTTGCTTTTGTCTACTTTTTATATACCGTTACTGATTCTGGTGCTTTGAATTTCTTTGCTCCTGTGTCTGTAAAGTCTTCTACTGTTGCTTTAATAAATGATCTTTGAGCATCGCTTCCTCATAGGGTGCTCTGTCTCCTATTGTCACATTTGTTTGAGGGCTCACAATTATAATCATTCATGCTTCCTGTCTTTCTTCAACATAAAATAATACTGTGGGGATTTAGCCACCAAGTATTAAATGTAATATTTTACTGATGGCTTGACTAAGGAAAGCAGAAAGCCTCTGGCAAAACTGCTTTAATGCATGACTTCCCTGGAGGAATGATCATTTACATTAGCTTGTAATAGTCTCTTCTCTGGAGGGGACTGTTACTGTTCCCTTTATTTATTTATTCATAACTCCCCAGTGTTATCCATTTGTAATTGCAGACCAGGGCCTCATATGAACTGGTGAAGTGTACTTGTCTCCCTTGCTGCTCTTTGTTTTTGCAAATATTGCAGACATACAGGAAAACCATGTTACTACTTATGTGCTGTTTTAATCATTTGACTAACTCATTGAATACGGCAAGTGACATTATTAGCTGTATGCTCTGACTCTGGCTTGTTTCACACCAAGTCCAGGCCTTCATTTGACTTCCTGTCTGATATTGTTGATTCATCTCTCCAAAGTCAAACCTCATGCATATACTGTAAGTGGCCACTCTTGTCTGAAAACACAGCTGGCACAATTTGGTATTGTCCTTACCATGGCAAGGAAAAATATGTGAACCCATTGAATTTACTTGACCTTATGCATTAATTTGTCATACAATGTAACATGATCTTCATCTGTATTACCAATATAGATAAAGACAATATGCTTACAATAATAACACACAATTATAATCTTTCATGTCTTTACTGAACATACCCATCAGACATTCACAGTGTGCTTTGGAAAATGTGAAACTCTTGGATTGAATAACTGGTCAACCTCCTTTGGCAGCAATAATCTCAAAGACGTTCCTCCCTTAGCAGCAGATGATATTTGAACAACATTCTGGAGGAGTTTTGGACCATACCTTATTATAGAACTGATTTAGCTCAGTCCCATCCTTAGGATGAGCAGCTCTCCTGAGATAATTCCACAGCAACTCTATTGTGTTAAGGTCTGGGCTCTGACTAGGCCATTGCATAAGGCAGATTTTCTTTGTTTGAAGCCGTTCTGTAGTAGATTTTCTCCAGTGTTTAGAGTCATTGTTCTGCTTCATCACTCATCTTCTGCCTCAGGTGGCGGACAGCCATCTTAACATTATCCTGTAGGATACTTTGATAAACTTGGGAATTGATTTTTCCTTGATGATGAAAAGTTGTTCAGGCCCTGAGTCAACAAAGCAGCCCCAAATCGTGATGATGGGATGGTGGGATGATGTTTTTATGTTGATATGCAGTGCCCTTCTTTCGTCGTATGCACTGTTGTAAATTCTTCCTGCATAGTTGAACCTTAGCTTTATCAGTCCACAAAACATTTTCCTAAGGGCATTGATGAGTTTCAAGATGGTCTTTGGCAAACTTCAGGCATTTTGTTTTTGAATAACAGTGGCTTCCTCCTTGGTGTCCTGCTATGGACACCACTCCTGTTCAATGTTCTGCATATAGTAGATTAAAGAACAGTGATGTTAAGCTGTTCCAATGATTCCTTCAGGCCTTTAGCTGTTACTCTAAGTTTTTTTTTTACCTCACTGAGCATTTTGCATTGTGCCTTTCTCGTCATCTGGGCTGGCATCATCTTAAAGGAAGATTACCCAACCAGGGAACTAAATCATCTCCATTTATACACAGTTTGCCTAATGTGGACTGATGAACATCTAAGCTGTGTGAAATCTAACATTCTTGATTGTAGATCTCCTTAGATCTAATTTTTTGCAAGGCATGCTTCATATCAGCAGATGCTTCATGGAATAACATATTCAAATTAGTCGAGTCTTTTTTATAGACTAATTAAAGTAACTCTAAAGCACACCTCCAATCTTGTTTCATTGATTGAACTCCAGATTTGCTAACTCTGGGATCTAATTAGCATTTGCTGAAGTCATCAGGCAAGGGGTTCACATACTTTTTCCAACATACACTGTTGAATGATGTATAAAATTTGTACAAGAACAATAAAATGATGTGCACATTATTGATTAATACAGATTGTGTTTGTTAATTAATGTAACTTAGATAATGAACAGACCATATTTAAGACAAATTTGTAGATAAATAGAATTATTTCCGATGGGTCCACATACTTTTTCTTGCCACTGTAGGTAGAAAATCACATGTCTAGAGATAAACAGCATCATAAACAGGAGTCACACAATTCAAAACTCAAATGGGATAATATTTTCCTTCTCTGTTGCAGTAAATAGTACATCTGTACAATTTGTAACACTTTCATCATGTATGTGCATGCACATAGCCCATTGATTTTTTTAAATAAGATTTTCCTCTGTTGACAAAAAATGAATTTCCATTGAGAAAATAAAAAATTCAAGGACACCCATAAACAGAGCTCCTCTTACAGCTATTTTAAAACCTAGTTGATAAGCTCAAGCCTGATTAGGTCCTTGTTTTGTTCTCATTGCTTGTTTGACAATACATCCATCCATCCATCCATTTTCCAACCCGCTGAATCCTAACACAGGGTCACGGGGGCTGCTGGAGCCAATCCCAGCCAACACAGGGCACAAGGCAGGGACCAATCCCGGGCAGGATGCCAACCCACCGCAGGACACACACAAACACACCCACACACCAAGCACACACTAGGGCCAATTTAGAATCGCCAATCCACCCAACCTGCATATCTTTGGAATGTGGGAGGAAACCAGAGCACCCGGAGGAAACCCACGCAGACACGGGGAGAACATGCAAACTCCACGCGGGGAGGACCCAGGAATCGAACCCAGGTCCCCAGATCTCCCAACTGCGAGGCAGCAGCGCTACCCACTGCGCCACCGTGCCGCCCTTGACAATACATTCTGCAGGTTAATTAATAGTATAAAGAAAATCGATTGATTATATTATTCATTTTTTTTAATTTACAAGATCTTTCCAGTTAAAATTATTCAAGCAGGAAACACCAAGAATTGTTACTTATTATGGTGCTACTGACAACATGTAAATAAGCAGGCTAAAATGAAACTCAATTTTATAACTTGTGTAAGAGAAATAAAGGACAATGATAAAGAGTTGGGGTATCTACCCTGTAAGCCTGTGATAATTAGAGCATAGACAACTTGAAAAAAAATAGCAAATAATTGCAGAGATGTCTCAGTTCAGGACAGAACTGGCAAAGGTGGTGGTGCTTCTGGTTTTCAGTCCTCCAGGCAGGAAGAGGTGGGTCCAGGTGGACGGACACCAGAAGTGATGTCAGAGATGTTCTAGCTATCAATCATCCAGTCTACAGAAGGAGGCCTGTCGGTAGAATTTTAGTCTCTAGTGACCTTCAGCGCGTGACACCTGTTTACTCAGCTCAAAGTCATGGTGGGCTATCTCGTATCCCCAGCATAGGATGCAATGCAGGAACCATGGACAGGGTGCCTTCAGAGGTGACATTCGCACACACACCCCCACTAAGCCATTTCACTGTTAACAATTTAACCCAACATGCATGTCTTTCAGATGTGAGAAGAAAACTGGAGAACTAAAAATGAACCCACTTACAAGCAAATATGTGGTTGATTCATTTTAACAAATACAAAAAGAATTAAAAATATGCAATACAACCCCATTAATTTCTCAAGAAGTCAGGACAGATAGAAAGTTGCAATAGAATAAATCTCAAAGCTCTAGGTTCGTCCAAAGCTGGTCCTTGAATGAACTTCCAATGGGACTCTTGATTATATACCACACTGACTGGAAGGAAATGATATCAGTTGTCCTGCGCATTTTTCTCCTTCTTTACTATAAGGAGACAGACGGAACAAAAGTTAGCAGTGGTGTCACACTTACTTCATTTCCTGCATTTGTCCATCACAGACCCGTAAAATGCTTTCTATGCCCAAGTGTTTGAGAATATTTACAAAAAATTATTGTCAGTCATCCATGGTAGTATGAGATTGAAAGTTAAGTTGTTCTGGCCACCTTTATCTAGAAATTGATATCCTTGTAATCAGAGTAACTTAACTTTTGGCAATGATTTAATTTTACATTGTTAATTTCTCCCAATTTCCCTCTTTTGTCTATTTGTACTTAATTTGACTGTTGCTAAAAATTATTCAGAATTATTTTTATTCTGTATTTGGTTTTTGTTATTGCTGACATTTGATCCAGCTGTGAGTTTTGCATGTTTTCAGTTGCACCAAGTTTGACTGAGGAAAGGTACATAAAGTATGAGCTCTTATCTGCCTTCTTAAATCGCCTATTAAATTTCTTTATTTTAAAGAAGAGTACAGTTCTAATGAATAAATAAGATGATATATTGCTTTAAATGAGTACTCTATGTTAAGCCTTTTAGTTATAACCCGTCCTTCCTTTCTTTTCTTTTGTCTTGTGCTTGCAGCAGGTATGAGTGACAAGAGGCTGACTGCTTTTAATTGGTTTTATTGCTGTCATGTTATTCAGATAAGCTTTTGTACTGTTAAAATAGACATCTTATTATGTTTGATACAACAGTGTTTTTGTGTATTGTGATTTATATGTGATATTAATGTATATAGCGTTTCAATCCATTTCAGCTTGATAAATTAACAAATTAATGAGTCAACTGAGGAGAGCTGTTATGAGTAACGAGAGGCTGACTCCTTTTAAGTATATTTTTTTATTGCCATCTTATTCGGGTATTTTGGTTACCTCAGGGGAATAAAAAGAGATTTCAAATAGCAACTCTGTGACTCCACTGTGGTGATTCAGCTTTCATTTTATCACAATGCAGAGTAGAAACCGTGTCTCAGGTACAGTGGCAGTGTGAATACTGGTTACACAAACTGAACACTAATTCTTCCATTTTGCATTCTTTGTCACTTGAAATGTCAAACGAGTCAGACATTACCTATGACAATTTGCTTACTCTGATTTTAAGGTCACCATTCTGTGTAGCATCATCATTATGCACAGTGTAGGAATTAAGCCCAGTGAGTGTGCTAATCCAAGACACAATCAAGCATGTAGCTACGCTCACTCTCAGGTCTCCAGTTAATCTGTCTGAAAATCCTTATACATTGAGCTCTGTAGGTTTATTTGATATTGTGAATTATTGTTTGTGTTGTTAAGATGTCATTGCTCTGCCATTTTGTTTGGTGTTTTTGTATAAGTGAAGCAATATTGTCTACAGCAATGACACTGTTGCTGGTTACATGGGCATGGTGGATGTGACGTGTGACATCATCACATTTCTGCCATAGGATAGCAATGTATTCAGGAAGGCATCGGAACTTTAGATCAAACCTTAGAAATGATGTCTCTGAAAACACTAGTGATTAATCAAAGAATTTTTAAATGACACAAGACTTTTTGACTACAACAGACAAAGTCAGGAAAAGAGTTGAGGCACCAACCGCTTATCCATTGTGGCTGGGTGCAAGAATAACAGGTCTCCAGACAGCAAAAGGAAAGTCTGGTGCACCAGCCAGGTCGTCCCTTTTATTGAGACAACAAGAAAAAATAAAACAAAAGAAGTAACACTCTTTGGCATGTGTTCTGTATGTGGGAATTCAATAAACAAGAGAAGTGGGTTGTATTCACTTCTAGCAGAACTCTGTCCGGTGTTTTGCTGTAGCCAGTAATGCCTCCTCTTTCCGAGACTCCTGGGGGCTATATGGATTACAATGGATGGGGTCAAATGCCTTTACCTAGAGGCTTCTCACCACTGCGGGGAAATAAAGAGATGACAAGGTTAGTGGCAGTGCCCCCTTTTGGCAGGTTACTATATACCTCAATTGAGCATGTGAGGTGGTCCTTAGATGCCCATGTGTGACAACTATTATATTGTAAGGGTTGAAGGTTAAGCTTATGCAGCATGGTCCATGTAGTGAAATACTTCCATGAATGGCAAGAGGAAGGTTTTGTGCAGGAAGAGGGAGGGGTCTGACAGACGGAACTGGAAGTGCTCCCATGAGTTTCTGGTCTGTGGAATAAAAATGAATGTGAATATAAGCACCCCCTCTCAACTCAAGGTGGAATTATTGACTCTACCCAAGCCTTTTAAATGCCTCTTACTCACATGTGTGTGACACTTCAAAGCATTGTTTTTGTCTTTATTTTGGCTATTTAGTGATTCCTGACTCCTCTATTTGACCTATTCTAGCTTTCAGACGATTTTTCATTGCTCAATCCTAAAATAACTCAGTCCAACATGACTCATGTATATGGGAGGGACACCAGAGTACATATAAACTTGGGAACATGGATAGAAAATACAAACTCTACACAGACATTGCTTGGTGATATTTCATTCAATTCTCCCAGTGCTTTATGGCTGTGGCATTAATAATTGTGCCAACATATTGCCCTATAACAATCCAGAGCATTGTAAACTGAACTAACACGTCTCACAAAAAAGGTGAATGTGAGGCATGTCATAGCATAACATTGACATTTTTGGAGAAAAATCCTGGAAATCAAATCAAATCAGATTCCAGTTATTAAGGAACAAGAAAAGAAATTAAGGAAAGAATGATGGCTGCTGAAAATACTGTCCATAGTATTCTGTCACACAGTAAACACCCATCCAAATTAATTTTTGCTGCAATATTCTGCACTGCAAACCTGGACTGCGCAGTTTTGATAATGTGCAAATAGATGGATGGCTGTAATGTTCCAGGACACCACTTCTAATTGTATGTCATGGGAGGGTTGAAGCCTATCCTGATAGTACTGGACGCTAGCTAGCTAGCTCTCAACCTTTGGCATCATACATTTAGTTTATATAAATTCAGAAAGTGAATATATTTGTTTTAACCTATACTTTCTCATTACCGTTAAACAAACCTGGATGTGCTTTTTCTTTCACCATTTTAATTCAAAGTTGTACAGCACTGCAGGGGGAGATGGAATGCTGATTAATTGTAGGCTGAACATATTGGTGGTTATTAGCATGTGCTTTACCTCTTATTTATTATTAATTCTCAGCTACAGTAATATCCATTTTCACTAGTAGATGATGTTACAAAGAGCAGATGTCTAATGCTTCACCCCAGGAATGTTTTCATCATAATCTAAAAAAAACTTTAATGGACATCATTCTGCAATGAGAATTTGGCCACAGCTGCTAGAAGGTATATTTCATTTGTTTATAGTGTCATGATTAGAGGTTGTAGATTCAATTTATGCTTATATTGTGCATTTATACCTCTGTTTTTGACTTTGTTTTTATGTATTTAACATTATTTTAGTGACATTCCTACACCAGAATTTCGTATTTTGATTTTGATCTCTGGTTCCAAAATTTAGTGCTTTTTCAGATTGTCAGAGCCATATTATTGTTAATATTGATGAGTGTAACTTCCAAAAGTAATATCCCCAAATGTCTGAAGCAGAAGTTTTTTAATCGATGTGTTCAACCTGTTATGACATTTGATAGTGAAACAGTGAATCTAAATACAAAGAATACACACAAACTGAGAGTTAAGCAATGAGAAATGGAGAGATGCAATCTTGGAATTACTAGCACAGATAGAAAGAGAAATTATTGAGTTAGGTCAAAAATCAATGCAGAGGCTGTCATTGCTGCCATTAACAGGGTAGAAAATGTATGCATTGAGATGCGCAAAAACTTAGCTCACTAATTTGTACATTTTTTTAGTTACTTCAGAGTCTTTTATCACTTTCTTGCTCTTTAAAAAGAAACCTGAAAGACACTGGGAGGATCACGATTGTCCATCTGTTTATTAGTACGCATCACCCTCACAATTGGATTAAGACTCAACCCAGTGGATTACAGTTTCTATCTGGATGGATGTGCTATCTGTGTGCTTGCTTGTTCGTGTGAGTTTGTCTTGATTGGATACTCCTTCATTTGGAGAGCACTACTAGTCACGGCAAATCTTCACGCCCACAAACTGGAACCTGTTAGAATAAAACTTGACATTGCTTTTAGAGTGATTTCATTTCACACATTCATCGTCACCTGCTTCTGCTTTACTGGATAGTGTTGGACATTGTTGTTAGTGTTTATTTCTGGTTTTGTAGTACTGTAATTTATTATTGCCATTGGGGTTCTGGGGAGAGCCTTTGCATATGCTTCTTTTGTAATATTGAGTATTCTCTTTTCGTTATTTGATGAATGTATTCATTATTATATGTTGGTTTATTGTGCTGCTTATCAGTATCTCAGTGTGTAAGTGTGAGCATGCCAGGTCAAGGATGGGTGTGTTCCTGGGGTCCCAACAATAAACTAAACAAATCACCATCCTCGGATGGTGTGAATCTTAGCATTCCCACAACCACAGAAATTCCTATTCAAAAATAGCAGTAATAAGAGAAAGCAATTGTTTTAGTAGACTATATTAAAATATGGTTTATAACAGTACTTTACAATAACATAGTTAAGATGTAGTCCAAATAAGCTTGTAGTGGCTCAGTAGCTTTCATAGCCAGCAGATTCCAATTCAAGTGATGTAAAATTGGCTTTGATTGAAGTCATAACGTAATGTTAGTTTCTGGTAGCGGAAGGTCTGTAACTAATTACAGCTCAAATTTCTTAAATGTAACATTTTTTTCGAAAGACATCCCCAAAGAGTTCAAATTTGTTTAACTCTCAAGGAAAACTTATCTATTTTTGACCATGAGGACTGGAGTTTTGCCAGTAAATTATGGTGTTAATAGAAATCTCTATGTATTTAAAGCAGTAAAATGTCGGTCCATCCAGCATCCGGGCCCTGCTCTGCCCAGACGTAATGATGTCTAGCATCCACAAGAGGATGAGAATGTCCGATGAACAAAGGCAAGTGGCTGCCGTTAGTTAGAAAACCATACGGTGTATGTTCATGCATCACATCCTCCAGTGTCCACAGTAGAACTGGAATATCAGATGAAGAAAGGCAACAAAAGCATAAAGAAAGAGCGACTTATGGTATATCCAGTGAACTGAGATTCATAAATGCTCAACACAATCAAAACATATGGACATTCAATTGTAACATTGCTATACTAGTGCTGAATAATTATAATGTGCACATAATGTAACTGTCAGATTTTTTTTATTGTAACATACAAATGTATATTTGAACACTCTTCACTCACAGAATAAAGCTTACATAATTACTTTCCTCTTAGACTTATTTGTAGATATGTGATGTTTGCTGTTTTTTACTTTTATGTTTAACATACCTCAAGCAATAGGAGAAATGAGCTGGTGTACATGTGACTACCTCAGTTTTTGACTAACTTATATTAAGAACCTGTTTTGTTGTCCAGCTTGGACACTGTAAATTTCATATTATTTCATTTCTTACTTTCCAAATTGAAGTGGCCTCTCTCAAGGTAAATTTGAAACAGTAAGCTAATCCTTAATTAAAGTCACAGAGAATGCTTCTCTAAATTAGGAAAGATGAGTTTGCAAATTCGCCAATGCTTTTCATAAGGGCGAATTTAAAATTTAAAAAATGGGTGCAGCATGTTCCATTCAAGATATCTCTGTGAAAATGGAACTTTCTTGACAAATTTACTTGAAGAATAAGTGCGATAAATTTTAACAAAATTAGTCCACTGTGAATTGAGTTGTTTCATATGGATGGACAGACAAACATGGCATTCACAGTAGGTGCTTTTTGCCTTACATGCGAATGCACTTAAAAGAAATTTGGATTGGGCAGGGCATGTAACTAGAAGAAATGATGGTAGGTGTACTACAGAAGTTTCAAATTGGATTGCTACTGATAAGAAGAGACTAATGAGACAGACAAATTGGATATGGAATGGATAAGGAATTTTGCTAAAACAACCTGGAGGCAGAAGACCAAATATTGTTCCATGTGAGGAAAGCTGAGAGAATCATTAGTCCAACAGTGGACATCTGAATGCTCCATTAGTTGAAGATAATGATGGTTGTATGGGCAAGATGATGAAAAACTGGGTGAAGCAGAGTCTCAATCTTTTGGTGGATGGTAAGAAGCCCAGAGGTAGACTAAAGAAATACTCAATTGATGAGATGAGAAGTGATATGAAGAAAACACATCTTACTTTTACACATTTAGTCGATGAAGGAGAGGAATTAGGGATAAAATGGTCATCCCACATTATCCAGGAAACTATCTGTAAAACTGAAGTGATGCTGATGAGCTCCAATTGCACAATTCTTTACATATCCAGGCCCATTGATGCATATACAGTATTCTGCTTTCTCATCCATCTGCTCATCCAGTGAATAGACTTCTAGATGATTTTTGTAAAGCACTCCCTTTTTTAAACATTCTCGAAATCAGGGACTACCCCTCCTCACTACCAGTCCTAGACAACTATGCCTACTTTTCCAAATCTGTAGTTCCATTTAATGAAACATTACTTTGAAACATCTCTTATCATTTCCACACCTGCATCCCTTGCTCAGATTTTTCAGGCAGATCCACCCCTGCTTCATTGTTTGTCTGGCTCTTCACCTCAGGTTCTGTCAGGAGGCTAACTGAAAACAAAGCACTAAGGCTGTCTAGAATGCACCCTAACCCTAACCCCTCAACTACATTATTTCTATGATACTTGGAGCAGTTAAAATTTTGTTTTTCATATTCTTTTCTTGTAGGGAATTATACAGTTTGATCCTACAGTTTCTACTTTGCCACTTAAATTTCCCCACGTGGCTTCTTTCTTTTTGTTGCTCCATTTGAACAGAGGTGAGATTGCCATCATAAGAATTCTGCCTTCCTCTAATTTATCTGTTTTATTGGCTGACAGAGTTTTTCATTGTTTTTTTCTTGTCATATATGGATTCCTTCTAGCTGTAGGATAAATCATATGCCTGACCTGTTTGCGCACGCCACATCTCAGTAGAACTTAATGTTGTACACCAGCTCTGTAAGCACGCAAGCACATATGGATTTCTTCTATGGCGGGTGCAAATAGTGTGCAGCCTTCCTACTTCACATGTTTTACTCTTGTCACAATGAATTCTTCTTCATTCCGCTAATTTGTAATTTTGAGTCCATTTATAAAATCTTTAACCTTGTCATTCACCCTGCATACCTTACAGTTCATTTAGTGATGTTTGCTCTTAGACTTTACGATTTGTGTTTATTCTATCAAACTTTAAGAACAGGCTGCACTGTATTGGAATGGAGCTACTTGCACTATCCTCAGTATAAAAATTCAATGCTCTTGCTCATTTCCAAGTTAAACCCAAATTTTGTTTGATTATTTGAAAGTCACTTCCATGTCAATCACATTCTCCGTCAGTTTATATTGAATTTACCATTTGTTCATACAATATTTGGTTTCAGCCATTTCTGTTTCTATTTTTTAATTTGCGTGTAGGTTGGAAAGGACTGATTTTGCTAGGTTTAGGGTTTGGGTGAAACCAGGAATATGCCATTTAAGCCCACAACACAATTCATTACATTTCTGGGACATTTATACAATGGAGTTCACACTGTAAAACAATTTCTATGTATATGACAATTCTGAGGCCAACGTTGGTCATTCAAAGATTTTGTTTGAATTACTTTTCATTACTCACAAGATCTATTTCCAGTTTTCCTTGACCTCAGAATCAGATAGTGCTGCATACTATTATAGCATAAAATCAAAGTGATAATGTTTCATATATACTTTCATTAATTGTTTGTCACATGTTGATGATCGCATTTAAGAATGTTATATAACCTAGAAATATGAATTTATATTCAATGAAATTTATTAAGAGATTTCAGAAATTAATAAGAATATTAAGATACTAAGACATTTTTAAGTTGATCTTTCAGACTTGACAATTGGATCTGTATTGTGATCCTATGTTGACTTTTGCTCTTGATTAAAGAAAGATTTGTATATGGCCTTGTCATGTTTGACTACATTTATTCTAATAATGTATATAACATTAACAGTAAACACTTGGAGGAGATATTGCAAAAAAATATGCTATCTATCTATCTATCTATCTATCTATCTATCTATCTATCTATCTATCTATCTATCTATCTATCTATCTATCTATCTATCTATCTATCTATCTATCTATCTATCTATCCTCAATGAGAGTATTTAATTGAGAACAACAAATGGTTAAGGAACATAAATAAACAGCCTCTGCCATGATTCTAAATCTGCCTGTATTAGATTAAGCACAGGAGCTCTGTCTTTGTATGTTGCAGGTCCTAGAGTGAATGCCACTTCTTGTGAGAGATCAAAATTTATAAGATTTCTCCTGGTTGGGTAAAGCTATTGAGATAGGGTGGAAATGAAGCCATGTGTTGTCTTGACTTTGCCCCTTAGAATTGCGGATGGAAAAGAAGATGAAGTTAGTGACAGTGCTCCCCTCATCTCACTTAATTCAGAGGAGCCCTGAAGGTGACCCCTAGATAGATAGATATGTGTATGTGTATATGTACTCTATGTATGGCATACAGGACCGTCTTCAAGGCTCCCATCAGGCAGGAAACGGGATAATGGAGAAGGAAATCATATAGTTGATGACTACTACACTGCAAAAATGATATCTAAGCAAGTGAAAAGTTTTCATATCAAGCTGTTAGACCTTATTTTCCTTATTGTAAGATTTATTGACTTATCAAAAAATTCGTATGTAAGATTACTTAGCTTATTTAAAGGAATCTTGCCAAGCAAATTTTGCTTAACCAATTGGTAGAATGTTTTGCTAAATAAAACAGTTGTTTTGCTTTACTTGATAAGTCAATAAATCTTACAGTAAGGAAAACAAGATTTAATGGCTTGATATGAAATTTTTCCACTTGCTTAGGTTTAATTTATTTTTGCAGTTTTCCTTTCTCACACACAGAGAAGATGATGAATTCAAAGGGGAGCTCTGAAGTCACTTCCTCCACAGACCCAGAAGCCCTGCACCTTTTGTCCCATTAACTATGCAAGAAAAAGAGAAGCCAGAAGTTAGCATTAATTTCCAAATTTATAAGCCAAAGACTGATGGTAAAGTAACATCTCTCAGAAGCATGTTTCTGAACCTTATTTTAGTTTCACTTTGTTCAATTTACTATTGGCAGTAAACAAGGTCAACACCCTAGATCCCAACCCTTTATCTTGTGTTTCTTGTCTTCATTACAATATATATACAGTATATATATGTGTGCAGAAGAGATATGATGAGTATATTGGGAGAAGGATGCTAAGGATAGAGCTGCCAGGCAAGAGAAACAGAGGAAAGCCTAAGAGAAGGTTTATGGATGTGGTGAGAGAGGACATGCAGGTGATGGGTGTAACAGAGAAAGATGCAGAGGACAGAAAGATATGGAAGGAGATGATCCGCTGTGGTAACCCCTGACGGGAGCAGCCGAAAGAAGACGAAGATGATATATATATATATATTTATAAGGCAAAATTTTCATTAGCTTGTTTTATTTTCTATACACAGCCTTGCTTTTTAAGTCAGAGGCACACACAAGTCAGGTTATTGTCACATGCTTTTGGCCTTGTACCCCATGGTAGCGGAAGGAGTGGCCCAGGGTCAGAAAGAGGGCCAAGAAATACCCTGGTGTAATGAAATACCACCCAAAGGTTATGTGAAAAGACAATTTTCCCTTAGGAATTAATATAGGATGTCAATTAAAAAAAATCAAAATCAGTGTAGCGGTTAATAAGCTTACCTTTCAAGCAGGTAATTCAGGTCTGATTCTCACTTATGACATTTAAATTTTTGTTTAATCAAAGATTTCTTCTCTTTTGGTTTCTTCACACTAGGTGGGACAGTATTACCTCTAGAGTTATTCCTTACAATTTCAAGCTGTAAGTGTAACCTGTCATTATTCCAACACCTTTGACACCTGTCTATTTTGCTAACCACATCACAAGGTCAGAATTCCACAGCTCATTCAAATCTTTTTATTAATTGGAATCACCGATTTTCCCACTTTGCAGCAGATTTGTGTCTGCATGTATTATAGTGCTGGGGTTTGGAACTCCCATCATGGTCCACAGTCCTGCAGACCTTGAACAAGACACTTCACACCTTTGTCTTCAGGATACAAGCTGGAATTGGAGATTAGATGGTTTGTTGTTGTTGTTTTCATATTCACATTTTCCTTCTCCTGTGATATTAAAGTTGAGTTGCCCACTACCACTTAGAAGTGCACATGCCTGGGTGACTCAGCTACAGAAAGTTGTCATGCTAATGCCGTGTGAGGCAGAATATCCTTCAGTGGTGCTGTCAGTGTAATTGTTTATACAAACACACATAAATATTTTCATGACAATTAGAGGAAATGTCAGGAATGGACCAACTTAGAATTCTGGCTAAATGGTGTTTTCATGCTGTGGCAGGCAGTACTCCGTAAATCTAAAATTGTAGTATTTTTGTTGTCAACCATTAAATCCATCCTTTATGATGTCAGAGGACAACTATAAAGCTGATTAGCTGAAGGAAAATAACAGTCTGACCAGGGCAGCTCAGGGGCAGAGTGAGTTGCTGTGATCTCAACAAGATGTGACAAAGGAGAATGCATATTTATAATGCAGATTCTGTCAAATGACCCTTTCCATTTTAAATGGATGCAGTGTGTCTAAGTTGTACAAGCACAGATCTCTGCTGAAGCTGCTTCTCTCACGGGCTACTGTGTGCCACTTGCTCAGACGAGTGTAAAATGAAATTTACTGCAACATTTTGAAATAATAACCCTGCAATGCCAGGAAACACAGCTATCATTTATATTTGTAGGTCATGGTACCATAACCTTTTGCAGCTTTTTATTGCATTTTTGCCTCAAATGGGACACATGTTAGCTATTTTGTCAAATTAGTTGCCCTAAAAATAAAAACAAAAGGCAGATTTCCTTAAAATTCAATTTTGGAGATATTTCCAATATGTTAACAATATACAGTTATAATATAGTATTTCAGTATAACAAAATAATGCTTCTGGCAGTTCAACAGATGGGCTCTATCCTTGATAGCTGAAGTAGGAAAATCTGAAAAGCTTAGTTAAACAGGAATTACTTTCTAATTGTAATGAATTATTATTATTAATAATAATTAAAATATCACTCATAATGGATACCTGCTGTTTCCTTGAAAGTCATTCTTTTAATGTACTGTATGCCTTATAGAAACCATGCTGAATTTCAACCTGAAGTGTACATTGAATAGATGTGATAAACATACTGCTCTGCATTTTACCTCGAAACTTTTGCATTTAGGGGCTTCTAACAATAAGAAGCCCCAATATATTTTGTTTCAAGTATAGGCTGCTGATTATTTCTGATAATGTCTTGCTACTTTTCTGTGACAATATGAAGCTGACATCAAAAAAGAATGAAAATGTTATGCAGTCAGACACATTCAAGAATGTAATTTTTATTAATATTAATAAACTTAGTACTGTATCAGAGTACTAATGATAAAATAAGAATGATGAATGATGTAAAATTAGTGAAGTTACTTTAAATGAATCACACACAACCTACGCTCTATATGCTTGAGGCTTTGTGTGCTGTTTTCCATGTTGGGTTGGCACTACAGGCAGGACCGACGCCACCATTAAAACAAATTAAAAACCCAGCCGCACAGGTTAGCTACTGAACAGTCGGCTGGCACATTAATAAGCTTGGCCTAGGGTGCAAAATAACCAGCACCTGGCACTGACTACAGATATTGACAAAGTTTGGCAAGAAGTGTTTGAGGAATAAAAATCCTGATAGGCCTGCTTATCACTCCTTGAGGGTAGTAACATTTGGTAGCTTAATAAATTATTTGTAATTTCTTAGATACTTTGTGCAGGTATATGTTTTGTAATGACTTTTTACCTTTAGACATTCCCACTTTTTGAACTGGGCAACACTAGGTATACAGTAAAATAAGCACACATAGTGCCACACTCTTAAAAAGAATGGTTCCTTAATGGCACCATATGATTCTTTACTGGAATTTGATGTACCTCATAGACCTATTGCTTGACAAAGCATCATCTCATTCTAAGAAAGGTTCTTTGCGTATGAAGTTGGTTCTTTGTGCTTTGAAAAACATCCAAATATGTAGAAAAAAAACCCAAATCTTGAAATCTTTAACATATAGGGTTAGGGTTAGGGCAGGACATTAACAGACTAAGAAAACCTGGACTAGCCAGTGTTATTGTGTATAGTAACAGCTCCGTGAGCCATTGGTATTTCACTAATCTGTTACCATCTAGTTTTACTTTATGGAGTCTGTTACAGATTTAAATCAATAAAGGTTCTTTCTGGAACTTTCAAGTGGATGGGTCTTTTGGGAACCAAAAATGTTTCCCCTCTGACACCTTTATTTTTAAGAGTGCAAGTGAAAAGGTGGTGTACGCTTGAAGATCTCCCAAGTGTAGGTGGTGAGTGTAGGTGGTTGCAACCACGTGCAAAAAAAAAAAAAAAACAGTGACAAAATTTTAGGATTACCTGTGTGTACAAGGCAGAGTGGTGGCTCTGAGGCTAGGAATCTGCACCGGCAATCGGAAGGTTGTCAGTTCAAATCCTGTAAACGCCAGAAGTGACTCCACTCCATTGGGCCCTTGAGCAAGGCCCCTTAACCTGCAATTGCTCCGTCCTGGGTATGATGTTAACCTGCATCCAGCCTTGCAAGCTCAAGGACCTGCTTGAAAACCTGCGGGTTTGTGGTAGGATTGACATTCCAGCCACCATAAAAAACCTCACATTGTTCAGTGTGGTGCTGAGGCTGCACTCGGATCCCAATCTGGGTGGTTCGCCATGTAGTGGGTGCAGCAATGTGCTGTAATCAACGCATGATCCCAACCTATCTGTACAAATAACTTCAAAAAAATTATACTAAAGTGTTACCAAAATCCTGATAGGATCTTGTCTGTTGTTATAAGATCCTGATAGGATCTTGTCTGTTGTTATAATTTCTACAAGGTTAGGAAATGTTGGACATTACAAATTCTTCAGCAGAATAAAGTCAAGTATATTAAATGAACATTGATATCAATCAATTATAACTTAAAGGTGGATATTATTTAAGCATTAATTTAACGCTACCAATTTGTTACTAGCAAAAGGCAATGTATAATAATGGAGGTCATTTTTTGTCTCACAATTTGTGAACTATGCTTAAAGGAAGAAGCTTGGTTGATGTTGTATGGTGTATCGTCTGACTTAACCGAGTATCTGGGGGCTTTAATCTGATTTGTTGAACCGGGTTATCATTTAGCCAAAGCCTTCCATAGTGGATGTTAATAAAACCTCTGGGCTGTAAGACCCACATCCCCACCCCTTAAATGAATTAATCTCTTACCTACATACGCTTTAATTTTCAATTCCATTAATAACAAAAAGTTATACATATTCCCTTTTTTGAGTTCTCTTTCTTCCTCTTTCCATAGCGGTTATTTTCTTCCATCCTCACTTTATATTTTTTTCTTTCTTGTTACCTTCACATTCATGCATTCCTTCTCATTCATTCAACTAGTTAAACATCATACCAAGAAAACTTTCTTTTTTACTTCCAGTAAATTTGCATTTTGTTCAATCCGTTATTGTATATAGCGATTCGCAGAGAGCTGCCATTTCTACATAAAACAAATTCTTTCGACAGCCTGGACCACATATTTGCCGGCTCATATTTTTCTGACAGTTCAGAGCTATTGCGGTGCTCCACTCTTAAGTCTTAAGTCTTGGTCTTTTCATTTCTGAAGTTTATCTCTTGTAAGAAACATTTTACTCTTTAATTCTATTCTTAATTTTAGTCTTTAAAATGATCTACTAACTGGCTGTAAACTGGCGAAAACTGGAAACCACTGTTTAATTTACTTTCAGCATAAAACTTTAATGGCTAGCCCCTGCCTAATAGTATGTCAAAGATTTCTTTCTTTGTCTCCACAGTATAATGCCATTTATAATTAATTTGAGAAGCTCTGCTAATAATGGAGGTGTTCTAAGAAGTGAAGTAGCTATTTGGTAGAGCCAGTGGTCCACCCTAAGGCCCGTATCCAAGAGCATCCAACAAACAACTGCAGCTTAGCATTTGATGCCTCACATACCATCTCTAAATTCCAACGTTCACAGTCCAAGTCTCAGAAAAGCTCCCACCCAATTCATCCATTACCTAGTATTTTAAGATTCCATTTCACATTAAAATAAACAGCCAAAGGAGGGGAAATGATCTATGGAGAGTTAAAGGGCAAAGTAAAGCCTTAGATGGAGTTTGACATGGAGTTTCTGTTTTAACATTCACATCGGTAAGGAGTGCAAAGAGTGACCTGGCTTAACGGTGTACAGGAAATCAATTGCTATTCTGAGAATGTCCTCACTGGATTGCACTTAGTGGATGGATAGCACTGTAATCTTTTAATCCTGCTTCAAAACTAATGATGATGGCATATAAATGAGTGATGTAGGATGTTTTATAAACTGCTTGATGATTTGGGATTTCATTTTTATTTAAGTATTTGACCTTATGATAGCCAGAACAGTAGTGCATTGGTTAAGGCTGCTACTACACAACCCCACAGTCCTGAATTCAAATTCCAGCCTGGACGCTATTTGAATTGAGTTTGCACGTTTTCTCCGTGATTTTTTTTCCCCAGGTACTTCTGTTTCCTATCACATCCTAAAAATGGGTAGATTAAGTTAATTGGTAGCTGTAATTTGTCGGAGTAAGCCACGTGATTAGGATGTCCAGATATTTCATATTTCTTGGGACAGCCACATCTACAACCTCCAGTTTAAGTGTCCTGGCTTATTTTTAAAAGATCTCTCATTTTAATCATTAGAAATTTCTCAGTTTTAGTAGCATATGCAGGCATTTCACTTTGCATGGGCTTTCACAAAACTCCTTGCTTTGCACACTGGTGCACTTATTTAATCACCAATGACTTTAGTTCTATTCAAGACAGAAACAAGATCTGACCAATCAGATTTACTGTGACACCAATAACAAAACAAATGTTGACCAAATATCTTGCTTTCTCATGAAAAATTGCTTCAAGTGGAAAATAGAGCTCTCAGAAGGAGTATGAACAGTGTAGCACCTCCATTTAATGAATAGATTAATTTCAACAAGTCTAGGCCATTCAGCCTAATAGAGTTCACCAATCCTATCCTTCCATTATTAAACAGTGCTCTTGGAAATTGTAGCACAGCTGTCATTGAGACTGGAAGTAACATTTCTGACTGGTTTTAATTATTTTAGAGCTTGTAGATGAGATGGTCTCCATCCATTTTTGTTGCCAATGATATTGTTGGTCCCAATGTTTTGACTACAGTATGCTAATAATACAGTGTACAATGTTGCTCAATAAGTTAATGCAACTTGTGAGAGTACGTTTTATGCTTTTTTAAAATTTGTATTTCTCTTCTGTTGCAGAGGTGATGGTGTGAAAAAAGCAGTGGGGTTGCTGGTTGGTTTCTTGGCGGGAAGACGGACAGCATGAAATATAACAGGAAGATTTTAATGGAAAAGCTGTCTTCTCAAGTGCCTATTTTAAGAAAGAAAGTAAACAAAGACTGATTGTTTTACCAAGCCTGCGTGTTTCTTTTAAGTCTGTCACCTTGCTGAAGGTAACACACCCAGTGCTTTACAGTAGGTGATGTCATTTAAGTGGCCGTGTATGGGCTCCTTGAGCTCTGCAGAGTTGTTGTATGTGTGAGGGATGTAATTGTGGTTGAAAGATACAGCTGTGTGTTCTAATAGCAGCATTACAGCAGAGAAATGTAAAAATATGAGAAAAATGTTGAATAAATTGGTTCCAGGGGGACCTGGTCACCCTACATGTAATTGACAAGGTACAAATCCATGGCTGTTCTGTACTGTCTGGATTGGCTATATCAGAATAATAAATGGTAATAAGTGCATTCTGGAAATGAATGAATGAATAATTCTCAGACAGCGCAGAAGGTATTGTCAAAAGGCAGCACCGGGAGACGAAATTGATTTTTCACTTCTCTATGGAGTTTCCTCCTACAGCCCAAAGATTTGAGGTCAGCGTAATTTGCACCTCATTGCTGCTGTGATACGCTGCAGAAGCCGGTAACCCTGTGACGACGAAAGTGAATCTAATGCTCTTCTGTATCTTTAGAATGGTTTTTAATTTTTTATCTCAAATAAATTAAAAAATTGTTAATCTTTTAAAAATCACCCTGTAGGGCTTTACCTAGTACAATAATGAAACTCAGACATTTCATAGTGCTTCTTCTGTCAGTTTTCATTCAAGCTAATGAGAACAAAATACTTTAGACAGGTGTGTCTTGATGAAAATGTCTTGGCCAATTTCAAAATAAAATAAAGTCTAACGTACAATGTGTAATGAAAAAATGAACCGACAACATGGACTGTTGTCATTCTAGTAACTTTACAGAACATAATACTTGTTATATTATATCTAGAATGTACACCTACTCTTCAGCCTTCCATCATGGCTCCAACCTCCTATCAGTTATAGGACACGTCCAATTCAAAGATCTAGTGCTGGTTTACTGAGTGTCCACTTGTGCCTCCAGAGTGTTTTTATACCATATATAACAGCCTACATTTTGCCAGCTCAGAGTGGCAACAACTCAGTTGCTTGATGATTCCTAGGCTTTATACGTCAGTAGTGAAGCATGCCATTATAATTATGATAAAGTAATCTGTCTCCAAATTTTTAAAAAAGAAAAAAAGATCTGGTTTGGATATCTGACACTGATGACATTGACTGTATGTCCTTGTGCTTGGCCATTTGTAGTATTTGAATGAAATTACTTATTTCTTTGCATTTTATTTATTTATTAAAAATGTATTATTGAAATCCTTATTTTTTTCTGCAATTTGGATATGTTTGTGTACAGGGAGTGAAATGACTGGAAGGCCAAATGGCTTTTTGCTGCTTCAGTTTAGTCTATAAGTGCATACTACTTCAGCAGGAGTTAAATGGTTCAGTCCAGTGTAACAGGCTTCAGCATGGCTTACAAGTGTAGACATGATGTTTTTGGTAATATCTTTTCACTCAGAAATACATCCAGATAATGCACTGGTTTGTATTGATTTGAATAGGCCTCCCCATTCTGAAAAGGACAGATAAAACCTTATTGTGATTAGGAGTCAGGAACATGGTGACAGGTTGTGTGAGGCCTCCATAATGACCTTCACTGACTTGGTCACCCTGAATCTGCCAGCACTCCTACTGCTGGATGCATGCTACAGCCTGAGCAGGCTCCAAAATGAGAAGCTGATTGTGAAAGTTCCAAAAGACAGCAGAAGTGTGTCAAGAAACATTACCGGGGCTCCTTTATACCAACAGAAATACGTCTGCATAATGCCTCACTGGGACTGGGACAGCCAAGGTAGACGTTTTCTTTCTTTTGAATTTTCTTGCTTTATACTCATTGCAATATGTGTTCAGACCAAATTGTATATGCATGTTTATTTATTTATTTACTTACTTACTTATCTATTTATGTATTTATTTAAAGAGCTTCTGTAAAAAAAAGCCGGATTTTCCCCTGGGGACAAATAAAATTCTATCTCTCTATCTATGTATGTTTCACAAAATATACAAAAATGCCTAATAAGCAAGATTAATCTGTGAAAACTGTCTTATAAATGTAATTTTTATAAATTGAGAATTTATTGACAAAAATAGGAGAATTAACAGAACTGCTC
The DNA here is from genome assembly GCF_900747795.2 of Erpetoichthys calabaricus. Lineage (NCBI taxonomy): Eukaryota > Metazoa > Chordata > Cladistia > Polypteriformes > Polypteridae > Erpetoichthys > Erpetoichthys calabaricus. Next base: position 105,856,141 of record NC_041395.2, on the reverse strand, counting down.
CAAATAGATAGATAGATAGATAGATAGATAGATAGATAGATAGATAGATAGATAGATAGATAGATAGATAGATAGATAGATAGAAAAGTACAAATAGAACAACAGATGTGGGTGGCCCTGCCTTCTGGGGCTCCACTCACATAGTTAAATCATGAACAAAGTTAACAGAAATTATAATAATAATAATAATAAATTTTATTTATATTGCACTTTATATTTTAGCAATCCCAAAGTGCTACAGAGTAAAAATAGAATAATAAAATAAAAAAAGAACAGAAGAGTCTATAAAATACTTTAACAAAATGACTTTCTAAAAAGATGAGTTTTTAGGTTTCGCTTAAAGGCCTCAGTCGACTGTGGGGCTCTCAGGTAATCAGGGAGGGCATTCCACAGCCTCGGCGCCACCGATGAAAACGCCCTGTCACCCATGCTGCTGAGCTTAGTTCTGGGGACTTGAAGAGTGTTAGTGAGTACAGAGCGGAGGGCACGTAAGGAGTTATGGGGGGTAAGGAGTTCCTGTAGATAAAGAGGGGCATGTCCATAAATGCACTGATGGGTAAGAAGGGAGACCTTGTACTCTATTCTGAATGAAACAGGGAGCCAGTGAAGGGTTTTCAGGATTGGGGTGATGTGATCATACTTTCGCACCCTCATCAGGATCCTGGCAGCGCTGTTCTGAATATACTGGAGTCTCTGGATACTCTTGCCAGGAATCCCAATGAGGAGTGCATTACAGTAATCCAGCCTGGAAGAGACAAAGGCATGGACGAGCTTCTCTGCATCTGCCAGGGTGAGTAATGGGCGGAGTTTGGCGATGTTCTTGAGATGGTAAAAAGATGACTTACAGAGATATTTGATGTGGGTGTCAAAAGTAAGTTGGGAGTCCATTCTAACACCCAAATTAGTAACAGATGTGGAAAGAGGAATATTTTGGCCAGAGAAAGTAATACTGGTGATGGTAGAAGAGCGAAGATGATGTGATGTACCAACTAAGATGGCTTCTGTTTTGGATCTGTTCAACTGAAGAAAATTGAGCCTCATCCATGCCTCTATCTCCTCCAGGCAGGTAGACAATGTAGATGTTGGCAGAGGAGCAGTAGAGGAGGTGGGAGTAGTCCTGAGGTAAAGCTGAGTGTCATCGGCATAGCAATGGAACGATAAACCATGTCTGCCAATGACAGTTCCAAGGGGGAGCATGTAGATAGTAAAAAGGATAGGGCCCAGCACAGAGCCCTGTGGAACACCACAGGCGACGTTGTGGGTGTGGGACTTTGCGCTGCCAAGGGCGACATGCTCAGTTCTGCCAGTCAGGTATGATGTAAACCAATTTAGAACAATTCCTGAGAGTCCAATAGTGTATTGCAGGCGGTGAAGAAGGATGTTATGGTCTATTGTGTCAAAAGCAGCTGTCAGGTCAAGGAGGATAAGTAGTGAAGGTGAACCAGTATCTGCCGTCATCAGAAGATCATTGGTGACCCTGACCAGGGCTGTTTCGGTGCTATGGCCAGGGCGAAAACCAGACTGAAACTTTTCAAACAGATTGTTCAGTTTGAGATGATCGTGAAGTTGTGCTGCAACTATTTTTTCCAGAACTTTGGAGAGAAATGGAAGATTGGAGATGGGCCTATAATTGGAGAGAACTTCAGGATCCAAGGTGGATTTTTTCAGTAGAGGTCTGATGACAGCAGTTTTTAGTGCAGAAGGAATATGGCCAGCCAGGAGGGACTGATTTATTATCCTGGTGATAAGTGGAGAGATGGCAGAAATGTTGGCCCTCAGCAAGGGTGAGGGGAAAGGGTCCAGGGAACTAGTAGACGGTTTCATTTTCCTGATGACATCCTCCACCTCTTCCCGTGTGGCAACAGAGAAAGAGCAAAGAGGATGGACGGTCTCAGACAATGAGTCAACAGTTGGGAAGGGCAAGATAAAGAAAACAAAGCCAAAACATCAATAAACCATAAAATAAACATGAACTGGAGAATAAACTGGCTGAAACAAAAGAACCACTTTTGGGATTAAGAGTAGGTCCTGCCACCATCAGCCACATTTACAAGCGCAGGAGTATTTCCTCACTAGTAAGATAAGAAAACAAGTGTCCAGCTAGTTAGATGGGAAAGAAAATACTTTGTAACCAATCAAAATCCTTGATAAACATACCCTGACCTTCACAGCAAGAACTGGTAGAACAGGGGTGGGCAGCGTCAGTCCTGGAGGGCCACAGTATCTGCAGGTTTTTCTTCCAGCCCAGTTTCTCAATGAGAAGTTAATTATTGCTGATGAAGCACTTGTTGCTCAAGAGACATTGTGATGCTTCATTTTAGTGGTCTCGCTTGTTAAGGTTCCCCACCCTTAATTGCTTATTTCAATCTTAAGCAGCTGCTTTCACTGTTTTTAATGGCTCCTTATTAGCAATAAGATGCAAATTACAAAAGAGCCAGCAGTTCTCCATCTAACTTGTTTCTATTTTCATCTGTGTGGATTCATCATGCACTATTTGGTAAGTAAAACACTTAAGAGAAAACTGTCACAGACTAAAATGATCTGTTTTGGGCTTCAAACCATTTGGATGATATTCTTGGAAAGGACAAACAAGAACCTAACATTGCAGACTAACAAGCCATAAAATTAAATAAGGTCTGAGATTGGCAAGGAAAGGTTTCTGATTAAGAATTTGAGTTGGAACAAAAACTTGCAGCCATTGCGGCCCTCCAGGACTGACATTGCCCATCCATGTGTTAGAGAGCTAAGTACTTACAGTACAATATCAATGTAAAGCTCTCTCAGGGAAGACCTGTGCACACTGGCATTGAAAATAAGAGAGCCAGGACTGCCATGGGCTTCCTTCAGTGGCTGATATTTGTAAATGGCAAACTTTATTAAATCTTACCTGCTCAGTATCCTTTGATGTAATATCCTTATTTATTTATGAACTGTTATATGTGTATACCAAAGTAGACTATGAAAGATATATCTTTCATTTAAGGGAAGAAGTAATTCCTGCACAATGCAATTTGGCATGCCATATACGACTTTAACCTGCTCACTTGCAAACTCACCTGGAAGCTTAGTCTTTATGTTTAGACACTTAAAAAATTTTGGTTAGTTGCTGCTAATACATATATAGACATTGGAAAGATCAACAGATGATATAAAGAAAAAGTTCCTTTGCTAGTGATAAATGTATTTTGATGGCATTGTCATTTCTGCAGTTTGATGGTTATGGCCCTTTAAACAGAAGGATAGATTTGTGCTCCTCCTCCTCCTTTGTAAATGTTGCATTTGAATTTGTTTATAATATATATATAACAATGAGAATTATATTATCCCTCAATAAGAATAAGAAGAGCAAGAGGACTAACATCTAATATGCATCCAGTTTCTGAATACTCATTATCCATCACACAAGTTTCAAGTACAAAGCAAAATCTAACTCTGGGTGGAATGTTGGGTGGAAGTCTATTATGGGTATTCTCACTATTTTACCAGTGTAAAATCATTGTGAAAAATTAGTTGAGGCCCAAACTGGAAATTTGTCGAAATTACCAAAATTCATAATGTTAAGCAGGCTCTTAGTGGGAAAAACACACAAAATTCTGACTCTACAAAGTGTTTTGAAAGTAGCTAATGCCGTAAATGAAGCTTTTCACAATATCTAAAATCTTGGATTCTGGATTTGGCGTGCCACTATCCTAAATACTGTTGTAGTGGTGACATCATATTATGTGACTTCGTCATGAAGTGGTAATGGGACTCTGCTAATTTTTACAACTGGAATGAAAAACAGCAGTGACATTGGGCTGCTAAAACTATAATGAGCCTGTTTTATAAAATGATTAAAAATAGTTCATTCATCTTAAATTTTCTGTTTAATGTTGGACACTTGAAGCTACAAGGGCAGATCTGCAGTAACCTTCTCCCAGAAACTGTTTGTTTTGACCGTCATATGAGGTTGCTGATATTGAGTATTGTTGTGCAGTAAGACTGCAAGCATGTGCTCTGAAAGATAATTGAATGTCATCAGGATAAAACACATGCTGCTAGCAAATATCTAACTCAATTTAGAGCAAATCCTTTTGGAAGCAGTGATGTCAGTGAGCCCAGACGCTATTCTGAGAAAGTGTGAGGGATACAGAGGAATCCTCATTAAGTCAAAAGACATGAGACAGGTGAAGAACACTTTACTAGTATAGTATTGTTAAAGGAAATAAACAAAAGCGATATTCCTAGTTTTTGGGATGGAAAAAAGGACCAAGGAGGAAAGGGATGCTTGGAAATGCATTTGTATATTTCAGATGCTAGTTTGATCAAACATACTGTAGTTCTGTTAAATATTTTATAATAGTGTTGTCTAGGTCATTTTACCCATCATTTCCAAATAAAGATAAGTGATGCAGTGGTTAGTTCTACTGAATACAGGATCCAGCATTGTGAGTTTGAATGCATCACCAACTCTCTGTCTATGTAGAATTTGTACATTATACATACATTTCTGTGATTCTAATGCTGGATTCTGCATGCATTCCACATAAATATATTACATTTACTGGACACTCCAAATTGGCTTAATGAGGTGGGTGTGTGCATGACTAGGTCCTGGCATAGACTGGTGTCCTATTGGGTTGGTTCCCACTTTACATTTGATGGTTCAGTGTTTCTGCTCCCCCAAGCAACCCAAAATGGGAGCAAGTAGACATGAGAATATCACAAATAGATTTTATGTAAAATTGTATATCTTACACAACGAAACCATAGAAAAACCAATGATGAAGGACCTGTTTAAGTCAGTAATACACAAAGGATGGTAGCATTAGTACCCAACAGAAATTGACAGGTGTCAGGATCCCAGGAGGTATGTTTAAAGATTGTTTGTCTTTAGAAGATAGCCTACTTATTTTTCCTTCTCTTTTCTCACTATTGTCATTTGCTAGGATTTCCTTGATTTCCCTCTATTTTTGTTCAGTTCTGGACTGATTAGTCTGGTGGTTTTCATTGAGACAAGTTTTTATATTTTTTTTATGAATGCTACAACATTATCAATATCAAAGGTGCCTGTTATTAGCTGCATGGGCTACTTTCACTGCCACTATAAAAGATGGTGGCACATATTTTCTGGCATCTGAATTTTGGGACAAATTCTTAAAAGAAAACAATGAAGATTAATCTTGACAGATAAATTAGGAGACATGGTATAGTTTGTGATGATTTAGTTAGAAATTTTGATGATGAATTTGTTTTATGTATTAGCTTTGTTATAATGTGATTCTGAACTTTCGTCTGCTCAACAACTCTCCCTGTGTCTTTACTCCAAAGGAACTGATGTTATCTATGCTGATTGAACCTTATACAGGTTGTTTGGTTGAAAACAAAGGACCATAACAAAAGTGCTGCTTTACCCTGACCCTGGTAGCCCACTGGAGTTTTGATGCTTCTTAAATTTTAGTCACTGAATACCTCAGTAAATGAAGGTAACAGTTTATTTTAATCACAAATTATAAAATGATTATAATCGTTTTCGTATACATAAAAAGATTAAACAAATCAGTCTATCAGAAATGATGGTGTCAGTTTGTGAAGGGGAACACTCTATCAAACAATGAAATGTTAAACTTTATTTAAACAATTGCTGGATGTTATCAGATGAAGAATGAGAAAATAAGCACAGAAAGTATATTTCTAGAGGTACACCTCTTAAATATGAGAAGGAGTGAAGTGGGAATTGATTGAAAAATGTTTAATTCCTAATAGAGTAATGTTTTAATTAATAGAAGAAAGAGGCAAAAAAAAATTACCTCTAACGCACCCTTTCTGATGACGGTAAACATTTTATTACTTGTCTTTATCTTGAAGGAAATTTAACAAAATTACAAACAATGAAGTCCAATTTGATAGAAAATACAAAAGTAAAGCCATGAAGAAAGTTTACAGCAGGCTGGTAGACACAGATCTGCTACAGGACAATTGAAATGAACATCGTTCCTAGGGTGATGCCAATGTTCGTAGTTAATCTGAAGAAATATTAAGGCATTTCAGTTTCCCATTCATCCTTCCATCTGTTCAATAATCCATATTGATTTTTTAACATACTTAATCCAGGATTATACACTGAAGATCTTCTCACCACATACACACCTATACTCACTCATATCAGACTAGCTCACAGTCCCCAAACAATCCAATGAGAATGGTGTTGAGAAGTGGGAGAAAAATAGAGTATGTGGTGAAAAATCTGCCAGAAAAGAGAGGAAGAATAGAGTTTCAGTTAACATTCATCCACCTTGATTTGCAGTGTTAACTACCATGACTCCCTGTTTATTACTTCATGTGTTACAATGACACTACTTCCTGTTAAATTTAATTTTCTGTTTCTTTCCAGGCCATATCCTAATTTAGCTGACTCCATCCCTAGTTGCATAGCAACAACTATTTGTGAAAAGCTTTCTGAATACAGTAAGAAGCCAGCATTATTTTACCCACCACTTCTCGATTGCGGAGAACCCCTTGAATCTTATTTTCCACCCTTTTCTTTAATGTTCAACAACAACAACAACATTTATTTATATAGCACATTTTCATACAAAAAGTAGCTCAAAGTGCTTTACATAATGAAGAAAAGAAAAATAAAACACAAAATAAGAAATTAAAATAAGACAACATTAGTTAACATAGAAAAGGAGTAAGGTCCGATGGCCAGGGTGGACAGAAAAAACAAAAAAAAAAAAACTCCAGAAAGCTGGAGAAAAAAATAAAATCTGTAGGGGTTCCAGGCCACGAGACCTCCCAGTCCCCTCTGGGCATTCTACCTAACATAACGTAAACGTAACATAACATAACATGTTGTGTTATTCCAGGTTTTCTGGCATGTTTCCCATTACACTTGATCCTACCCAGTTCAGCTTTGAATTTCTTTTATTGTTTCAGCTTGTCCATGTGATGCTCATCTGTACAAAACACAATGCCACAAATAGTCATCCCATTGAGTGAAGTCTTAACATGTACTAAAACTACCCAAGACTCAATTAACTGTGAAATGTGAGGGTTATAGTATAAATGTAGATCTCCAGACTCTGGCACTGAGCCATTCTTACTTTGGCTGTGGCATCACATACCAACTACTATATGTCTTATTAATAAATGTCAGGACTTTCAAATACTGTGTCATATTTTGTTAAAAATGATTATTTTGTTATTGTGTCATATTTTGTTAAAAATATTGACATATCTGTCAACAGCTGTGCACCAGAGGCAAAAATAGCCAGCATCTTCAGGAAGATTCTTCCTTTCTCCTACCACTCCATATTTTCCTTGAAGCTGGCACTAGTTGATGACGACAGCCAGTGGTTTGTTATTCAAGGATGGTCTAGAGCAGGAGTCTGGAAGATGTGGGGCAGAGCTAAGGTGATTGGCTCAAAGTCAAAGATACACTACGAGTGAAGGGCAATAACAGATTGCAGGTAAGGTACATTTTGTTATTTAGATGGCATCTCCTGTAGCCCTGAAAGCAGAAGCAGTAGAGATTATGGCATGGGTTATAAAGTGAGGAAAGAAAAGGAGGTGAAGTAAGTTTGGTTGTTTTAGTAGTGTCTCCTGTGGTCTTGAAAGCAGGAGCAGGAGAGATTGTGGAAGATACTGTAGGATATAAAAATACAGGATGGGAGGCAACTGAGGTTTACCAACTGTTTTCTGCTTTATGCTATAACATCTAATGCATTTCTTTGAGAAAAACCACAAAAACCTGAAATAACAAAGTGTAAAATTAGAATAATTCTTTTAAACACTGACTGCTTACATGGACTAAAAATATACACGCACACAAGATTATTTCAGTATTGAAAACATGCCCAGAATCTGGCCAGCACTAAGTAAATCCACATAGGTGAGCCAAAGCAAACTGCCTGATTGCAAGCTATTAGCAGAAATGTACTGTAATGACCAATCGAATTCATTTTGTAAGCCAACAGTCTCTTTTGAAACTATTTTTTTACAGATTCAAATAGCTGGCTCTCCTTCAAATTGTCTGTCTCTGCCTTTATTTCTAGTGTCAATGCCATTTATGTAACCATTTTTTGTTATACCAGCATATTAACAATTACAGTATAAGATGACAAAATCTATTAAGTACTGAACACAATCCACACTGTACTTCACACTATACCCAAAACAGAAAATTTGGGAAGAACTCATTAAATAATTAGGATGGTTAAGTGGTATTTTGCTGCAACATGTTTTGATTGAATTATTCTTCAGAATCACCTCGGGTCATAAATTATACTGTTTAACAGTATTAATCTCGGTCCTGGGTGCCTTCTGAATAACACATTGGTACCTAGGAAAACACATTTTTGTGATTAAATTGCTTTTTAATTATAATTGCACATAACTGAAAATAATCAATTTTTTTTTTCAAAAAAATATCTAGAAAATCATTCTGTCCCATAGATGCCCATTGCAACCAAGCCTTAGAGGAACTATATGAAACAGAAAAAAGAAAAGGGAATGTGATTATTTGTGAGTGCAGCAGCCAACAACCAGATCTCAGGTAAAAAAACAACTTAGGAAGATCAAGGTCCCATCATCACTGACCATCAAAATTCCAGCTACCCACATGACTACTAGTAGATGTTGGGGTCAAATAATCCATTATCAAAAGCATAATGATACCCTGACAATGACTATCAAAGAGTGAAAAGTACATGTAAATGATTTAAGAACTTCCCAAATGAAGGAATATGCCTCCTTCGAGGTGACAGTACCTACAAATCTTTACTTTAGTGGATTTGATTGAGAGAAAATACAGAAAGGTCCGGGAGAAAGAAGTTATGGGGTGAGAAAGAAATTTCAAAAGAGACAGTGAGAGAATTGATGACAGAAAGTTTGAAAGAATGGACCAATAAAGAGTGACAGAAGATCGGCTCCAAAACAAGTAGTGGAAAGTTCTGACAACATTTTGGAAGCATTAGTGACAAAAAGGGCCAGGGGATAAGCACATTGCAAAATGAAATGTAAGATATAATTACTTTGTAATGAACAAAATTAAAGTGAGTACACTGTTTCCTGGGGTACAGAATGATATTCTTAAAATGGTATGCCAGGCTGAACTGATTGGGGATTAGAGATCGAGCTGCCATATTAAATTAAAAGGTGAGGGCTTATAGGAGGTTTTGTGCAATGCAGAAAATAGAGTGGTGACTAGCTTTTAATTTGTGGAGCAAGAACAAGGAAATAAAGCAGAGGGGAGAAGTTGAAGGAAAAGAACGAGGTCGGGAGCCTTGGCATTAACTCCCAGAAATGACCATGGTGGAATGAAAGTGAGGTATCAGCCCTTATGAATGGATTCATTATGAGAAATAGGGATATGAATGTGCCAGCTGGGAATAGAGCCTAACTGCATTTGTACTTTAAGCATAACAGCTGAAAGGATCAGAGTTGGAAGGAATACACCTTTCTCTCAAATAAGTGAAAATGACAGTAAGAAATGATGTGAAGGAAACAAGTTCAATGGGAAGCGAAAATGGAAGGTTAGTGGGAGTGTTGAGCCAGCAGGGTATAGGCCCAATAAATTATTTCCAACTGTGACCACCATGGGACACACAGCTCCCCAAACACCCGACACACCAGACACAAGTCCCAAGTCTCTGCAATGCACATTTATTTTTCCACTCCCCACTTGCTCAGCATGGTACAAAACACCAATAAATCACACAGTCCCCAAAGTAGAATAAAGCACACAGCAATATTCTTGTCTTTGTCTTCTTCACCACTCATCTCCACAAGCTTTGTCCTCCTTCCTCCCAACTTCAGCTCCTTGAGCAGTGACAGTTGGCTCCTTTTATGCTGAATCAGGAAGCACTCCAGGTGGCTCGTTTGCGAGATCCGGAAGTACTCCCAGGTACAGTCGAAGTCCAACAAAGTATGTCTTTGCAGCTCCCCCTGGCGGCATTTCTGGAACCCAACAGGACTGAGCCAATAAATACCAATTTCCATCCAGGCCTGCAGGAATCTGAGTAGCCATTGCAGCCTTGGGGGGCTGCCAAGTAACAACTCGGGGAAAATAGTGCCCTTCATAAGCTATCTTCCCCTGTTCTTCCATGTTATGGATGTGTCAGCTGGGTAAGGAACCCATCACACAAGTCCGGAAAAAATGCCCTACCCTCCCACCCCATGTCCTTTTATCTGTTACAGAGTTGTGTAGAGTCAAAGTCACCGGTCATTCCAAAGAAAGATGGAAGAGGGTGTCTTCCTTCAGATTAATATTTGGCAGGTCAGAGTAGGATGATAATTAAATTAACTCTTTTAAGGAGTGTGTTGATTAAAGTCAACATGAAGGGTTGAAGGGTACAACAAAGGTTATATTTTGTTTTTTTTATCCACTAGATTGCAGCAAAGACAGCAAAATGAACTGATGTTTGCAACCTTCAGACATCTGTTCTCCTCACAGATCTGCATGAAACACCAGCCATTGCACTCGCTTGCCAAGCAGTCAAATTGAACATCAATTTCCAGCCACATATGAAAACAAGAAATTCCAGTCAGAATGTGTAATGTACTTTGTAAGCAACTTGCAGAAAAAAACTAAACAGTGTTACCAGTGAAGTACATACTGTGATTAATGTAACTTACCAATACATGCAATTGATTGTTTAGAATTGTATCATTTGGTTCAAAATGATCATATATAGAGTGAAAAAAGCATCAATACATTTTTGGACATTTGTTAGTTATCTTGGGTATGACGTTAAGCTTCATCTGGCCCTGTAAGCTGTCCTCCAACTTGCAGGGAAAACTTGGGGGTTGGTTGCAGGATTGGCACTCCAGCCACAATAAAAACTTCATGCAGCTCTGAAGCGGTGCGACTTGTGATGCAAATGCCATGTGGGAGACCTATTGTGACCAGACCCTGAAGGTTGCTGAGGGTTGTTTTGGTGTTTCCAGTGTGCCCAGAAGGAGGTATTTCATCTTGGATCACCCTGGATATCATCGAGAGAAATCACAGAGCACAGCTTGATGGCAACTCTGGTCTGTGCCTGGAACTGAGAAGAATGGCCGCGAGGGCTTTGAGGGCAGAAAGGGAGACATTTGTTAGAGGAATTTGTGAGCAAGCGACACACCATCTATGGTCTAGTGACTCGCGTCCTGCATGCATAGGAAATGAACCATTACACACATCTGAATCTGTTCTTCGGAGAGTTGCATTCAGGGCATGTGATGGAATGGTCCTTACGGATGATGCTGCAGTTGAGACCCTCTGGGCTGGCTACTTTGAGCAGTTGGTTAAATCTGATCCTTCGACTAGAACGTTGGACATCTCTGGGTCCACAGTTTTTGAGACTGTTCCTCCAATTAGCTTTGAACCACCCAGTCTCACTGAGATTAGGGAAGGCTGCAGGAATCTGTTTTATCTGGAGTGAATTTCTCCAGGCTGGAGGTAAGTCCGTCCTCCTGGCATTGAAGCAATATTTCCTACATTTTTGGAGATAGCATCATCCCATCTGACTGGAAAACAGGACTTGACGTTCCTATCTGGAAGGGAAAGTGTGATTGCCTGGATTGCAGCAACTACAGGGGGATAATACTGCCCTTGGTGCCAAATAAGGTCCTTGCTAGGGTGATCCTCAGTAGGAGTTGTGATGACTTGCTCACCTATCAGTGACCAGAGCAGTCTGGTTTTATGCCTAAAAGGTCTACCATTGATCTCATCCGGGCACTGAGGGTTCTCATCGAGGACAACCTTTGTTGATTTTTGTAAAGCGTTCCACTCAGTTGATCGTGCTGCCCTGTGGGACATTCTGACTTTGCAGGATTCCAATTGTGATGTTGAAGGTCAGCTCCATGCTCCCACTTCAGCTTTGGGAACCTCTTGAACCCAGCACCATCGATAGTCATGACTGGCATGAACTTGGCAGATGAGGAAAAATACACACAAAAGCAAGGGGATGGTGAAAAAGTGCTCTAGTGGTTTTATTATAAACACCCATCAAAAACAAATCAGTGTCCAAATAAATAGTGCAGTGCTCAATATGTTCAATAAATAAATAATCCAAAAACAAAAAGTGCTGGTGTAGGTTAAAAACAGTTCAATAAATAATCCATTAAAAATAAGGAGGTTAAAAACCAGAGAAATTCCATAAAAAGTGAACCCCAATGCTTCCCTTTAAACCTGGCCACTGACGCTGACAGTTACAGTCAACCTTCATATCTGGGCTCCGTTCCCTGCTGCCCTTCCTTCAGTGTATGCAGGACAACCAGTACAGCCCCACATGCCTGTTCTGCCACTCAACTTTGGCCTTTGCAAGAAGATGCCGTCAATGAGGCCTCTCCTATTCCCAAGAAAGTGCTCAGTAGGAGCACCGCTTTCACAGCCTCTGGCTTCCATGGCCCTGAGGTTCACTCCTGACCACCTGCCTCACTCCATTCGGCTTGGGCGCTCTCACTCTCCATTCTCTGCCTCTAACTTCTCTGTTTTCCTTTTCCTTTCAACCTTCTTTGTGTCACAAGTCTACCTCTCTTGGTCACTGGCCAGTATCTTTTCCTCTCGATCCTCCGATCTGCTTTTTTTCCTCCTAACACTTGCACATTCCTTCTAACATCAGGCTTTTGGCACAGCTGCGCCAATCAGCAGCTTCTGAAGCTAATTTGGGTTATGGGTGATCCTGCACCTGTGCACTAAATGCAGGGCCGTCCGCTCCTGCATCACACACGGGAACTGCTCTCATCATGCTACCATGCCCCCTCTGAAAGATGTGAGTGCAGTAATTATTTATTTAAAGTACGAAACCAGCCATGGACCTCAATTTACCACACCCCCGGTACTGTGAGTGCCATGCTGATTGAAGGCAGGCTGCTGTATTTTTCCCAGTTGATTCTGGGGTTCGTCAGGGGTGTGTTCTTGCATTGTTCAGGGTCTCCAGCAGCTGTGGGGCATCTGTTGGTGAAGAAAGATTCACTGATCTTGACTTTGCCGACGATGCTGTGATCTTCATGGAGTCAATGGAAACTCTGATCGGGGTTCTCAAAAAAACTGAGTGAAGAGTCTGAGTCTCTGGGCTTGCGAGTGTCCTGGATAAAAACCAAGATCGAGGTATTTAATGAACCCTTATGTCTGTCTGCGGAGAGAATGTCGACCTTGTCGAGAGGTTTACTTACCTTGGCCGTGACATTTAGGTCCCTGGTGACTCTTCCTATGAAAGCAGTAGATGGACTGGGAGAGCATGGGGGGGCATGAGGTCACTGAAAAGGGATGTGTGGTGCTCCTGATATCTTTGCTAAAGGACGAACATCCAAGTCTTTAGAGTTGTGGTGCTTCCTGTCTTGCTATATGGTTGTGAGACATGAGCGCTATTCAGTGATCTGAGACAAAGACTGGACCCCTTTGGTAATGTGTCTCTTTGGAGAATCCTTGGGTACTGCTTGTTTGACTTTGTGTTGAATGAGTGGTTGCTCATGGAGTCCCAAATGAGGCACATTACCTGTATTGTGAGGTAGATTCAGTTATAACACTATGGCGTGATTCCCTGAAGGTGATTCAGCTTGCAGGACCTGAGTGGCTGGACCAGACCAAGGGGATGCCCACATAACACCTGGCTGCAGCAGATAGAGGGTCATTTTTGGGGTGTGGGACTGGACCTCATGTCTGCTTGGGGGGTGGCCAACCAGTATCCCGAGCTGTTTCATCGTGTAGTTTGTGTGGCAACATGCTGTATCAGTGCATGCTCTCCAACCTGACCTGACCTGGGAAAATCAGTAGGACGATTGCAAAGAGATGATGCACACCAACAACAGAAAGCTCTTTTTACAGTATGTCTCTGATCTCAGTTAGACAATAGCAAAATCTGTCTTGTACTGAGTTTTGAGAAAGAAGCATTAATTATAAAATTAAGGCAAAAAATAAATGTATGGCGCCTGTTAGGGTGCTGACAAATTTAGTTTGCTGGCATTACTGGCATCAGGCTGTGCTGAAAGTTTTATTAGTTTCGGTTTAGTTCAACAATTGGTAATTCCTAAGATCCCACTAAAAATTAAGCTTCACAATTCTTCAGTGTATGGAGGACCTATTAGAAGGGGTTTATCTGATATACTTACCAAGTCATCAGACTACAATGTAGGAGACACTTTCACTTTATATCAGCAGTTTTAAATCGAAAGGAAATTTTGAGATGTTGCAGTGTCAATAACAAGCCAAATGTGACTGTTTCCCATATATCATCTATAATTTTGTTTTTGTAGATTTTACTTAAAGAAGTTAGTATCCCATACAATCAAGACTTACTTTAACAACAAAGACAGTAACATTACATATAATCGAGTAAGACTTAACAAACCTAAAATCAACCCCCACCTGAGAGAAAGAGAGGAGAGTCAACAACAGAGCAGTTCTTATAAAAAAACAACAAAGAACAGAGAATATCGTTCCCCAGATAGAAAAGCTTAATGTGAAATTTTATTAATTAGGTTTTGCCATGTTTTAAAAAAGTTTTGAACAGATCCTCTAAGTTTGAATTTGATTTTTTTCCAATTTCAAATAGTACAAAACATCAGTTACGCACTGACTTATAACAGGTGGGCTGGGATTCTTCCTGCAAGATAATGTGGTGTAGGCAATTTGTCTTTCTCCACTTTAAGCCCTTCTGAGAGTACGTCAAATACAGCTGTTAATGGATTAGGAGGGATTGCGACACCAAGGCAGTCAGAAAGGGATTTAATGATTTTGTTACAGAATGATGTTAATTTGGTGCAGGCCCAAAACATGTGGCCCAGTGAGGCTGGAGCTCGATTGCAATGTTCACAAGTTGGATCTTAACCTGGACACATTTTGGACACTTTTAACTGAGATAAATGTGCTCGATAAAAGATTTTGAGTTAAATGATTAAATGCTTTGTGCATATGGAGTAAGATTGTATTCTATGCATGGCTGCCTTCCACACCTTCTCTGAGATTATAAGTGAGAGATCCTTTCCCCACCATACACTGGGATCTTTGAAAGGAAGGGACTTTAAAATATGTTTATATATTATTGAGATGCTCAGGAATCTTTTTGATTGATCAATAGGTTTCTTCTGGAATAGAATTGGGAGGTAGGTAAGGAAAAATTGGCAGGTTCCTTTTAACAAAGTTTCTCATTTGAAAGAAATTAAAAAATTGTGTTGATGGGAGGTTAAATTTGAATTGTAATTGTTCATAAAATGCAAAGACATTATCTATATACAAGTCTCTAAGTGTTTTAATCCCAAGCAATTTCCAAAGGTTTATACTGTGTATGTTTGAGAGGGTAGAGAAAGGTGGTTGTCATGCAGAGGTATAACACAATAAAGCTTCTCTGTCTTAAAGTGCTTCCTACATTGGTTCCATATTTTGAGTGATTGATGGGCAATTGGATAATTTGATGGTAATTTGTGTTTACTGGGGCACAGAGCAGGGCATTTGAAGAAGTACAGCAAGACTTTATTTCTGTTGCAGACCAGGCATGTGTATATTCATTAATTGATGTCGATTTCCAGGTCCTTATAGCTTGTATATTAGCCACCTAATAATAAGAATGAAAGTAAGGTAGTGCTATTCGACCTTATGCTTTAGGTAGAATCACTCTTTGGATGCATGGATGTTTCAAATTCCAAATAAAGGAGGTTATAATTTAATCTAATTTCTTAAAGATTGAGTTGTTAATATATATGGGGATGTTCTGAATTAGAAAAAGAAGCTTAGGAAGGATGTTCGTCTTGACAGGGTTGATTCTCCCTGCTAGTGTAAGATGGAAGTACACCATCTGTTCACATCTTGTTTAATTTTTTCCAAAAATCAATAAAATTTTAAAGAAAAAAATTTAATCATAAAATCATGTGGACTATCATTACCTTTTCTTGTGTATGATAGTCTTGCTAAAAGGGCAGTGTCATATAACGGCATTGTTTATTTGTGAGCAAGCATGGTGACTTATTTCAGGGTCCTATTCTTGAAATCACTGACCATACACAGAAGAGATTAATGTGGCCTGTCAAGATTGTGTTATTCATGTAATGCCAATTCCCTATACTTTACAAAATACTTTCTAGTTGTTTTTGTGCCAGAAAATACTGGTGGCATTGTACTCAATGTTTCTTGAATGATCATTAATGTCTATCCTATTAAACAGGTCTGCAGTGTGTGGATGAAGCCACAGTGATGCAAAAGTAGGAAAAAGTGGATCTTTCTCTTATCAATTGAGGGTGTTCTTCAATACTGGCAAAAATACTGCCTGCCATCAGACTAACTGGAATGCTCTAGACACACATTACTGAAAAACAGAAAGAATATCTATGTATATTTTATAGTAAATTATGTCAATTTTGTTGTGTTGAGATGTGTTGTTTTTTCACCAACTACTCCTGGTGTTGGTAAAATGGCATGAGAACCTTTGGTGCCGCGCTGCCCAAAGTGAATTAGGGATTCTGCACATCCATTCTTACTCTACTTCTGTCTGGTCCCACTTGCTTTTAGATAAATGGATCTGTGGTTTGTGGAAGCTGTATATAAATAGAGTGTTGGGCTCTGAAACCACAGTGGCTGTCCATTGTCTGTTGTGAGTGGATGCCAGATTTCCAGGGGCAAAGGGCACCATTTGGATAACACAGAGCAGGTCTATGCTTTAGGGCGGCACGGTGGCGCAGTGGTAGCGCTGCTGCCTCGCAGTAAGGAGACCTGGGTTCGCTTCCTGGGTCCTCCCTGCGTGGAGTTTGCATGTTCTCCCCGTGTCTGCGTGGGTTTCCTCTGGGTGCTCCGGTTTCCTCCCACAGTCCAAAGACATGCAGGTTAGGTCAATTGGCGATTCTAAATTGTGCTTGGTGTGTGTCCTGCGGTGGGTTGGCGCCCTGCCAGGGATTGGTTCCCTGCCTTGTGCCCTGTGTTGGCTGGGATTGGCTACAGCAGACCCCCGTGACCCTGTGTTCGGATTCAGTGGGTTGGAAAATGGATGGATGGAAGGTCTATGCTTTATATCAAGGACCAGACAAAAGGAAAAAAAGTCACAGAAGACTGATAATATTTTTTTGTTTGCATGAGAACGCCCAATGTCATATCACAGAGAAGCAGTGGGATTCCTATTGGGAATTGTCTTAGGATTTAATGAAGTCTGCCACTCATCCTGCCACTGCCCTTCATATAGAGGGTTCTGAATGATGATGATGTGAGATAACTCCTCTGAAGCCTTCTAGCAATTCAACTGCAGGTAAGACTCATTGACCTCTGTGTTGTGCCTCTCTGGAAATCACAGTCTAAGTCTATTTGTGAGGCTCCTTTAGTCTGACAATTTAAATTCGGATCAAATATCTATCTCTTCTGTATTCTACTCATAAACTCACATTGTCAATTGCATTATTCTCACTCTTGCTCTTTACTGACCTGTGATTACTTGCAAATATACTCCTTGTTTGGGTATTATTTTATGCGTAGCATAACACAAGTCCATCTCCCTCAAGGTGGTATCACATCTTGGTGTAAATAGTAAGTCGTATGAAAAAGGTGTTTTATTGAACCCAGACATGAGAAGGGATAAACAAAGGAAGAACACAAAGTAACAGGACAAATAAGACACATGGTAAAGACTAGGTATGCCACGTGCCAAACCTGTTATTTGGAAAGGATGTAAAGATCATCTTATTAAACTCCTAGCCGCATGACCTCCTCGGCAGATCAGCTTTATTTTTTTTTACACCAAGAAGGTGATACTACTTGATTCTACTTACTATTTACACCAAGATGTGATACCACTTTGAGGAAGATGGACTTATTTTTTTTTCCAACTCATCTCCTAGCTGTACTTACTTGACATGTGGCAGTAAGCCGAATTTAAATCACATCCCAAGGTTACATTTGGGCAGGCTCTGCAAAACTCTAAAGCAACCACATCATAGTAGCTTCTCCTGGCCCCAAGACAAACTCAGCCTATTTTGTCTTGGAGCTTATGACCTCTCAAATAGGATCTGAGAAATTGAGCCCCATTTCTTGATAGTGCCTTTAGAGCAGGGATGCCAAACTCAAGGCCCATGAGCCAGATGTGGCCGTTGTGCCTTTTTAAAGCAGCCATGTATATCAATATTGAAAACTTGTTACATATAGCCTATAGTTTTCACAAAGCTCTCTTTAATTTACATTTCACAGATAGATTGTATATCCATATATAATTTAGGTTTAAAATTAAAATATAAAGTGTGTCCAATGCCTGCTAGAGTTTATTTGCACAACACAGTGTACCATAGCTATTATCGTGTAGTTAGAATGGAAACTAACCCAGGAAGAAAAAGTGAAAAAGAAGGTGACATACCACACTGCCATGCAGAACCTTGGTGTTTTACCATGATGCCAAAGATGGGGCAGTGTCATGAAGGAGATAGTAGCTCAACTTCACTTGCTGTTGCTGCCACACTGCACACTTTTTAAAGCTGCACAGGTGTAAATGCTGCCCAACCTATAATAGCAAGTGAAAAAGGAAGAGATGTCTTTTTCCAGTATCTTCAGGAAAATGAAAAGGTCTGGGGTAAAACAAAAAAAAAAAACCTGGCAGGTCATGGATGGTTGAGTTGTCCACGTTGCTCAACCAAACTGACTTTCAGGTTTTTGTGGACCTTAGGCTCTGTCTTCTGATGATGAATGCAACAGTTGTCTGCAGACTCTGCACAGGCAGAGAAAAGAGTTGAACAAGACATGCTGAGCTGAATAGCAAGTGCACATCAAGAGCGTTAGGAATGTGTAGACAGTAAGCAGCTCGCCAAATGCAGATGATGTTTCTTTTTGTTTGTCAGCCTGGAAAGTTGCCACACGCCCCTTGTAATTTAATTTTTTTTTCAAACCCATATTTTAAATGAATCTCTCAATTCCTTACAGAATTAATGTCATTTTCCCCCCACTTTATTAAATCTGCTATAAGCTTGCAGGCCGCCTATGCAGCTGTCAGTGGAGAGCTTGGAAGTCCACAGATGTCATGACTGTGCATGCACAGCAGTGGCTTTCATTTTTATAGTTGTGCAGTAGTAAGGCCAGACATTTTAGAGTACAGATAATATGTTTGTTTGTTTACTTTATAGTAGGCATCCTTAAGGGTGCTGTCTTTTACAAGTACTTTTAATAATAACTTATTGAATCTCATATTCCACAATTTTATTCTGTACATGATTTCTGATTTTGTAAATATTTTTGCCACATTTAAAAAAAAAAAAACAGTATTTTATAAATCATAAGGGAATCCAAATTAAATGCCACAGATTTTTCTGTACAGATGTATGGGAAATGAAGAGTGGAGACCGAGTAAGATGGGCTATTTAATGCTCAGTGTGTGAGTTCCTTAGACTTCTAAAGATTGGTAACATGCAGTGCAGCCTAGCATTTAGGGTGCTGTACTGTAAGCAGCTAGGCTGCCAGTTTAGTGCCCGCCATTGACTCAGCGTGGGACAATGAATATGCGCCACCTTACCTGCCACCACTTTAATAGTGCAAATATTTAAATAGATAGATCAGCAGATAAACAAATCAGTTATCAAAGGGGCCCTGTACTACTTCACAACAGAGAGGCCCAGATTTTTAATTAATTCATTACATTGGTATAATCAATTCTTATTATCAAAGGGGATAAATTTAAATATTAATGTAAACCATGGATACCGAAGTATTGATCCTATGGAAAAAAATGGGGTTAGGTTCTGGCAGAATGCTGGTTTGATGTGGGGGACCAGCCAGGGAAAACACATTCAGGCGGACATGCTGGACCTCCGGTCTTGCCCATAAGGGCTTGATAATTACCTTTCTACAGGTTCACCATTTGAAACCTTGTTAAAATTTTGACTTTACTTTTTTTTACTTTCCTTTCGCTAAAGTCAAATTTGACTTCAGAATGGTTGCTCCGAGGACCTCATGAAACTATTCAATCGATAATAGAAACAGGCGATGTGTACAAAGGACAGGGACATAATCAGTTTGAGCTTATAACCCACACTTGTTTGTGAGGAACAATTGCAAGCTCTGGTCTCCATAACAAATGGGGTTCAACAGCTTGCCCAAGCCTCTTTGCTCTGAATAGATGCACATTGATCCATTCAGTGAAGTGCACACGCTCTGTTTTTGCTCTATTATTGCTCAATCTCATGTTTCGCTGTTGCACATTAGGTCTCACAGAAATTTTTTTCTGCTGTGCATGGCTGCAAAATAGTCAGGAGTATCCTGCTGGTGTTGGAAAATGCATTATACTTTTATAGATAGATAGATAGATAGATAGATAGATAGATAGATAGATAGATAGATAGATAGATAGATAGATAGATAGATAGATAGATAGATAGATAGATACTTTATTAATCCCAAGGGGAAATTCACATACTCCAGCAGCAGCATACTAATAAAAAACAATATTAAATTAAAGAGTGATAACAATGCAGGTATACAGACAGACAATATCAGTATAATGTTAACGTTTTACCCCCCCGGGTGGAACTGAAGAGTTGCATAGTTTGGGGGAGGAACGATCTCCTCAGTCTGTCAGTGGAGCAGGACAGTGACAGTAGTCTGTCGCTGAAGCTTCTCCTCTGTCTGGAGATGATACTGTTCAGTGGATGCAGTGGATTCTCCATGATTGACAGGAGCCTGCTCAGCTCCCGTCGCTCTGCCACAGATGTCAAACTGTCCAGCTCCGTGCCTACAATAGAGCCTGCCTTCCTCACCAGTTTGTCCAGGCGTGAGGCATCCTTCTTCTTTATTTCCTCCCCAGCACACCACCGCGTAGAAGAGGGCACTCGCCACAACCATCTGAAGAGAACATCTACAGCATCTTATTGCAGATGTTGAAGGAAGTCTGTAGTAACATATAAGCGATCTATGGATGTTGAGGTTTACTGTATATGCTTTATATTTTGAGCATTATGCAAAAATCCATATGCAAAAACTAGACAAAAAACTTTAAATGGCAGTTGTTTTTCTTTTATTTAGCAAAAGAAATCTGCCAATGGAGTACTGTTTGTTTTGAATATACAGTATTTGTGTTGTCCCAAAATTCAGAGACATGTCTTCCAAACTTTATGCACTGCTCCTGAGCTCCCATTTTTTCTGGTTTAAATAGCCAGAAGGAATTCTCAGGAGTGGTGATGTCAGGGTGGCCCCACCTTTTGGGGTACCACCCACAGAGCATATGGACTGGCCACCACTTTAAGGTGACAATACGCAATTATATATGATATGTACGCTATGTAGCCCTCCCACCATTAAACTTGTTCAGTATTTAGAACATTGGGTAAATTTACTGGTGGGATTCACACACTCAAATTAAAGTAAGTAATCTACAGATTCAATGAATCACTTACAGTTATACCTGCTGTTAAATATCCCCACAGTTTAGCTCAGTTCAATTACTTATTCAGAGTTATACTTGAGTCACTATTCACAGAGTTTAATACATATGAATTGTTTATAATAAAACAAAAAAAAAGTTGGAGGTCAAATGTTGTTGCAGAGTGGTATCTACGCTGGTATCTGGAAGGTTGCTTGTTCAAATCCAATTACTACCTGAAGGAATCCTACTCCATTGGACTCTTAACCTAAACAAGGCCCTTAACCTGAAAATGACTGACTCTGCACTCTGATCCCCAGAAGGTCATGTGAAAAGACCATTTTCCCTTGTGTCGTCTTTTTGGTACTTTCGTTGCAGTCCACATTGATATCATTGATAAAACTTTGGACCCACACAATTTCACCTTAGGAATGCTGATATCTTTGGCTTTGTGCGTGATAAATTCAGTGTTCCCTTTACTTGTTGCTTTTAGTTGGCAAAAGGCAATGCAACAAGCTCCCATCTTTGCTACAGTTCTTGACAACTTTTTCAAAGCCAAGCTTTCTTTCTGTTTGCATTCCAATAAATCAAATTGCTCAATACCTCCTCATGCTTCACATTAACATGGACATAAAATTAAACAAAAGCCTTTTTGCAAGCTCGCTCTCAATTTTAGTACCCTAAGTTCTTGTCTATAAGCCGGACTCATGTATTAGCCGGAGACCAAAAATCATACGATTTTTAAAATAAAATCGTATCATAGATAAGCCGGACTCATGGATAAGCCGAACGTACTATAACCTATAACTAATAGAAGGGAGGGAGGTCAGTGGTCTCACTCGCGCCCATTTAATTTCTTTAAGGGGGGAGAGAGTGTGAGATATTGCCGTCTCTCTCACTCCCCGCATGGCGCAGTTGGAGCGGCCGGAGCGCGTTCTTTCTGCTCTGGGCGTCGCCGAGTCAACACGAGCGCGTAGCGGTCATTTAAATTGTGATTTTATATGTAAGCATATTTAAATATATATCGCGGATTTTTTGCTGGTTCGCAGATTTTTGCAGACAATGGGTCTTTTAATTTCTGGTACATGCTTCCTCAGTTGGTTTGCCCAGTTGATTTCATACAAGGGACGCTATTGGCAGATGGCTGAGAAGCTAGATTGCTTACTTTGCTGTCTCTCTTGCGCTGACTATCTGTGATCCTGACGTATGGGGATTGAGCAGGGGGGCTGTTTGCACACCTAGACGATACAGACGCTCGTCTAAAAATGCTGAAAGATTATCTTCACGTTGCTATCTTTTGTAAAGCTGATTCCTGAAAAGACATGCTGCACAGTGTTCGCATACTTAAAAGCTCGAAGGGCACGTATTGATTTTTGACTGAAAAACAAACTCTCTCTCTCTCTCTGTCTGCTCCTGACGGAGGGGGTGTGAGCTGCCGCCTTCAACAGCTTTGTGCCGCGGTGCTTCGCATACTTAAAAGCCAAACAGACATATTGATTTGTTTGCTTCACTCCTTTGAAGAGGAAGATATGTTTGCATTCTTTTAATTGTGAGACGGAACTGTCATCTCTGTCTTGTCATGGAGCACAGTTTAAACTTTTGAAAAAGAGACAAATGTTTGTTTGCAGTGTTTCAATAACGTTCCTGTCTCTCTACAACCTCCTGTGTTTCTGCGCAAATCTGTGACCCAAGCATGACAATATAAAAATAACCATATAAACATATGGTTTCTACTTCGCGGATATTCTTATTTCGCGGGTGGCTCTGGAACGCAACCCCCGCGATGGATGTATAAGCCGGACTTATGTATAAGCCGATATTCTATTTTTTCATTTTCACAACTTTTTTCCTTAGATAAGCCGCGGCTTATTGACAAGAACTTAGGGTACAAACTTTCTTTGTTCCATCTTTTCCTAATTCTCAGTCTTTTCCTACACCAGCAATTGCCTCCATGCGATCTTTCCTCTTTCTTCCTTGTTCTGCTCTCCAAAGAAAAAGGTATCTGATTGGTTAGCTAATGGTACGCCATAGTTTAATTGGTTGAAAAGAGCATCAGTTATGTTTTTCTGTGCTCTCTCTCTCTTTTCTCTTCCTGCTTTTGAATAACAATAACGGTTTGTTACTATTAAGAACAATTAAGTTCACCAATACAAGCAACTAGTAAGGCAGTACAAATATATCATATAGAATATACATTAAAAATAATTTCCTTCACACAACCCACCCACCTCAGTCCCTGCCTTGGACCTGAAGAAAGGTCTTGATGGAAATGGTAGTAAGAAAAAAATATTAAAAAAAATGTCATGTCTCATATTAAATCCATTCATTCATTTTCTATTCTGTTCATTTTAGTTCATTAAATTCAATTACAGAATGTTTTAAAATCATTTCTAAACCTTTAAAGTGCTGTTATGATTTAATTTACAAGATGAATGATGAAGAATTTTTTAGAATTCACTAGTAGTGTAAGTAGAAATCATTTTTTTAGCTGAAAATTTGATTTAGCCACATACCCTCTCTGAGAATGAGATTCTGTGATGAGCAATAGTGTACAGAGGCCCTGGGAGTTACAAATATGCAGAAGATCATAAAAACATCTACATTAGGAGGGACATGAGAGAAATAAAGTCTAAAAAATATGGCTGTGTGGTTGAGGGAGGGCAGAGAGTGTATGAGAGACTCTTGTCTTAAGCAAATGCAGAACTTCCTCTCCTATAGAGCGCAGAACAAGTGGAACAAACAGCACTTGACAATGCCTTGGCCCTAAGGCTATAGACTTGCTAACACAAAAAGACATCTCCAGAATAAATTGAGCTATTATGTGAAAGCGGTGGGTTTATTTATGCAAGATCTTGCAGAATACCTAGATTCATCCTGACTTCCTGAATTAGCTACTGCTCTACTGATTCTAGTATTATCTATTTTTACTCATTCCTCCAAACCTTTGTACAAAGCTGTGATTCAAACAGGCGACATTAAACCTTCTTCTTTCTTTATACACAGCTTACTGAAACACTTGTTTGCAAGACAAAGGCTAGAATCAATTACAAGTTGCAGAGGAATGTAAACAGCCCTTTGTCGAGTTCCTAAAGTTAAATAGCAGCAAGCTAGGTACAAAAATCAATCCACAATCAGGCTTCTTGTTTACTAAATATCCTTCGTAAAGCTGACTACTGCTCACCTCAGCAGACAAATAGCAGAAAGGCAGCACATGGAGGTCATCTCATGCCTTCTTTATGGGCAGACCTATTAGGATCTATGACATACAGAGCTCTGTCCCTGAGCTGAGTTACGACAGGAACACATAAAAAATACCCCTACATACTCACTCATTCATATCAACCAATTAGTTCATCTATGAAACCTTTACTTATTTTATCCTATCAATCAGTTAATCCACCACTCGATCCCATCGATCGAAGGGACCTTCTTCCATACATTCCTTTCAGTCAGTCAAATAATTAACTTACAAAATTTACTTTCACTCATTCCTGTCCTTCAATCAATCATTCTATGGAATACATTTCAATCAACCACTTAACTAATAAACCAATCCAATAATCAATGGCATGTCTTCAAATCAATTACACTAATCATTTAATCTGCCTATGTAATTATCTTTCAATTATCTGAAATCAATTAAGCTTTCTCCACTCCATTTGATCAATTGGGGTAATCCTATACCACTCTTGTTATCAATTAATCAATTAATTTGTTGACTAAACCCAATATTAACCATTGCTTTTAATTAATCAATCAGTCAATTATACCCCATTCTACACAATCCTAGCAATTCAACAATCAGTCATTCAATGGCACCTTCCAATGCAGGACACAGGCTCCAATACATATTAATCATCTTTTTCCACCTTCCGGCCTACTCCGTGTTTTACCTATAGAAAACGCTAGGTATTAAGACACTTAGAGATCTGTATATAGACAACTAGCCATCCCCCATGGCTTTGCCCGCATAATAGTGAAACGGGACAAACTTTAAAAATCAATAAATAAAAATGGAAAGTTACATTCCAAAACGTAGAGGTAGGCCGACTCCTTACTCCTGGTGTCACGCTTCCCCCTCCCCTTGGCCTGCAGCCTCTGTCTCGGATTAACGTGAATATATTGCTCCTGCGAGCGAACTATGATTCTTAGCGCCATGAGAGAAGTCATAAAATCAGCCAGAATGGAAAGGAAATTCCATAAAAAAGCAGATCTAAAGCCATTAAGTAGTTCTCTCCATAAGATACACCCTGAGGCTGTCGTGTGAGTGAGGAGGGCCATGCCCCCTCCCATTGGCCCTCTGTGCGTTTCTTGGATTTGCGCAAATAAATCGGTACCACAAGCAAACTATGACAGTTAGTGTGATGACAGAGGTCGCAAAATCAACCAGAATGTTGAAGCAAATTATAGAAAAAAACCCAATCTAAATCTGTTATGTAGTTCTCTTATTAAAAGTGGACAGACATAGAGACAGACAAACATTGGATTTTATATATATAGGAATGTATTTGCTCTTATGAAAAATTATGCTCCAAATTTAACTTTTCAGATGCACATTTTTTATACAAATTTGACATCTTTTGTTTAAAGAAAACTACCCACCGTTTGCAGCCATATCAATCCCTGGGGCCATGCTAGGTAGTCATGATGAAGACTCAGCTATGAGTTTTTTGAGAATTTCAACCATGTGTAAAAAGTATTTCAAAGAATCTACCCTTCAAAGATCCTACAAAACTGTGGGAAAGGGCCACAAGAGTAAAAAATGCAACTCTGACTAGGAGAAGGACACAGACCTTAAGGAGTCAGTTGGACCAGTTGTAAGTGATGAATGTAAGGCAGTGTGCAAGTTCTTTAAATGTGAATTGAGGGCTCATCACTCTGATTTAATCCAACACCCAATAATAGAACAGCTTGCTATGTAGCCTGTCATACTTCAATTAACTCGGGATCACCTTGGGGATGTTCAATTTCTTGAAAGGATGTGCGCCTGCACAGGACCAAATCCTCTGCTCTCATTAAACATTTAATTGTTCCAGGTATGCTTAAAGATCTCCTTGAAGACATTTTCTACAGAGTGTAGGGCTGGGATTCAGAAAGTGAATGTGGCTTGGTATGGATGAATGCAGTATGGTAGTTGGAAAGAACAACTCTGTGTACACACATCTGAGAGGGCAGAATGAAAATCTGCAGCTCATAAAATGTATTTGCCATTCAGTGCAGCTACATAACCTCTATGAGATGTAAGCCTAAGCCAGATTACTTAGGAAAACACAACCACAGAGTAAACAAAAGCATTTGGTGTTAAGTAGAAATAAAGTGTAGATGATATGCCAGTCTATTGCAGGGCATATTTTTGAACCGAGGTAACAATGCGCTCATTTACATCTACAGATCAACAAAACTTGCACATCTTTAGGAGAAAACTGAAGGTCCAAGAGGAAACTCCTGAAGACATGAGAAAAATGAGTGTACTCTACAATAGAGAATAACTGGGCTGGAAATCGACTGGATTGGTGAAATGATGAGAATGCAGCACTGAGCACTGCATCACACCCAGTAGGTAATTAACAACACAACAAAACATAGTATTTAATACAATTCAGGATTGTCTGTACTGGTAGCATTGGGTGCGGGACAGGAGCGTACATTGGACAGAGTGTTGGTCCATTGCAGTGCTCCGATAGCTCTGGTCTGCACCAAAATCTACCCTGGAAATGGAATTTGTCAACCACAAACTGTTTCTGAGAGATAATGGATTCAGTGAAAAATGGAACCTTGAAAAACATTGTTGATTTTTTTTTTTAATTTTTATTTTATGGGCGGCATGGTGGCGCAGTGGTAGCGCTGCTGCCTTCGCAGTAAGGAGACCTGGGTTCGCTTCCTTTGTCCTCCCTACGTGGAGTTTGCATGTTCTCCCCGTGTCTGCATGGGTTTGCTCTGGTTTCCTCCAACAGTCCAAAGACATGCAGGTTAGGTGCATTGGCGATTCTAAATTGTCCCTGGTGTGTGTGTGTGTGTGCCCTGCGGTGGGCTGGCGCCCTGCCTGGGGTGTGTTTCCTATCTTGCGCCCTGTGCTGGCTGGGATTGGCTCCAGCAGGCCCCTGTGACCCTGTGTTAGAATTTAGTGGGTAGGACAATGATTGACTGACTGACTGTTTATTTTAAGGCATAAGTGTTTATCAGACTCAAAATATTAATTTAATTATATTTTGAGCTGAAAAAATGGCAGTCTTCCTTGTTCTTAATGTAAGTTAAGGTGGAAACACATTTTTTGCACTCAATCAGTATCTTTTTTTCTTCTTTTTCCTTCAAAATACTAAGTCATTTATATTTAGAAGATTGCAAAGATGCCTCTTTTATCACCCAGAAAAAAAAGTTGCTGTTTAAATGTGTTTTACAGAAATATAGACAGCTGGACTGGAATGCCTCTGTCATTCCAAAAGATGGTACATCCCAAACATTACCAACGCCTTTATGAATTCCATACCAAATGGCATATAATAAAGACATATGTATGCAAACGTTAGCACTGAGGTCTACATTGATTACTTAGATTTCAACCCATCTTAGAGGTAGCACACATGTAGCATCCATGTCCATACCTGGGCATAATGTCATCTGGCATCTACAAGAGGGAGGGAATGTCTGATAAAGAAAGGAAATAAGAAGCACAAAGAAAAAGGGATGTTAAGACTGTAGCCAAAACTTTTCATTATTAAACATAAAACTAACAAACAATTTCTCAAATGAAGCTAAGAAATAGTTTCTTACATGGAGGTGGCTGTGATTATTTTCACATATCGCCATTCGACTTGTCGAGAAGCTAACACCACTTATTTTTAAATACTTGACACTTAAATGAGTTTTTATCTGCTTTAATAGCTGAGTGGAATCCTATGATATTTTACTTGCCCATATGTTCATTGTGACCCTCCCATATATTGCACTAATTTATAATTAAATGTAATCCAAATTGGTGTGAGTTTAGGATGAATTGCATGCAGTGTCTTGGTCTTAAATTTCTCATATTCACCCTCTCATTCTCCTGGCTTTTCAGAAATACCAGGCAATAAATATAAGTAATTTTAAGTATTTGTTACCCATTCACTGAAAACCAGATGAGATAATAACACAAGCTAGATCTTGAAATTTGTGTGGAATAAGATGGTTGGAAACAGTTAAAGCCAAAATCTAAAAATTACAAAGTGAATAAAGTAAACCATGAACATTAAATACAAAAAGGATAGAGTGGACATGCTTCAAAGTTGCACATTGCTTGATTTTTTTGCCTACTTTGTTTACATTGCTCCATTCTTTAACTTATGTAACATCGTGTTTACAGCAGCTGTGGTGTCTGGCTGTGATGCAGTCTCCTCATATGAATTCAGGACGATGGCTTGCACTACATCATTTTAGCCAGTGGCACTGTGGCTCACTGCTTTAGTAATTTCTTGTATGTGTTTGTCTTGGGGCTCTTTTTGTCCATATGGGAGTAAAAATCTACAGCTCCTACATTAGAGGAAGAATAATGGTCTGATGATGTCTTATTTGTTATGTGATTGATTTGGAGAAATGCTGTGCTCAAAATAATATGGGGAGACCTCAATGAATAAATCAAGTCTGCTTACTGTTAAGACTCATCATAACATTATTTCCATCTCCCAGAGTTCCTTTCATTCCACCCTTGCTTTACCCTGAACCATTTGCCCCTTAACACAACAAAGCACTGAGAGTTAGTATGCCTAATTTCCCAAAAAAGTGAATTCACTGACCCAGTCCAAGCACTGCTTGTCTGTCTAACAAGTTGGATTTTAACTTTGTCCTGAAGTGTAACGTGGGCAATCAGAGGTGTCAAGGAAACATAATCTGTTAGTGTTTGTTTGATTATTTAATTTTGAATACACTTTGCCCATTATATTTACATTTTTGTGGGTGCAAAACAAGAACCACCATTGGATGGAACTCGTGCCCATACCCTTGACCTCGTATCAGACCTTGACATCTCAGAGAAGAAACCAGAGAACCCAGAGAAAAATCCAGCCAGATAGGGGAGAATGTGTAAATTCAACACAGACAGTAATTGGCTAAATAAAACACAAAAATCTTGCCAAAATTTGATATCTTCTTTCATTCTTTTACTGAATACCTAAAGACAAAATATCTTCAAATATTTAAAATCTGCTTTGCACATTAAATGTGAGAACATCACAAAATATTCAACTAAACTAGGAGTCCAGTCATGGGCAGGCATTGACCCTTGATTAGTAAATTAAACGGCCTACTTTTCCTTTCACCTTAAACTACTGGCTCCTGTCCAACTTTATTTCTCCCCAGGGGGAAATTTGCCTTTTTATAAAAGTTAAAAATAAATAGAAATACATAAATATACATATTGTCGCAGGTGGCTGGGGGGGGGGGGGGGGTGTGACCCAGCTGGGATGCCCCGGAAGGACCGGAAGAGGGCTTACGCCTTCTCCCAGACCGTGTGGGAACCACGGGTACAGTGCTTTGAAGCTCAACTCTGTAGAGGCCCGTGGTCATCGCCAGGGGGCGCCCCAATGCCTTGGGAGCCCTGGACCTCAGCACTTCCGCCACACCGGCACTTCCGCCACACTGGGGAATGCCGGTGGAAGATTGCCGGGAGGCACCTGGAGCACATCCGGGTGACTATAAAAGGGGCCGCCTCCCTTCATTCAGGACTTGAGTCGGGTGAAAGAGAGACGAGGACTTGGAGGAGGCAAGGAGGTGGCCTGAAGAGAGAGAAGGCATTGTGTTGTGGCCAGGACTTTTGGGGACTTGGGGGCTTGTGAGCACTTTACTGTAAATATGGACTTGTATAATAAACATGTGTGGGGTGATTTAAACGTGTCTGCCTGTCTGTGTCCGGGTCATGTTTCACAATACTGTATATATATTGTCACAAAAAGACTCCAGACAGTTAAAAAGGTTTGGGGCAGCCACCCGTATATTATGATCCTGGCCGCAAAAGGTTGAAAAATGATTGAGTAGTTTACAAGACTGTGTCCAAAACAGAACTGTATATGTGGAGGTAAGATGGTGGTTTTAAGGGTTGGTGGAGGAAATGATGTCATCTATGCCAGAACTGGATGTGATATCATCAGAGGCATCGGACTCGGAAATGACATCATCAGAGGCACCGGACCCGGAAGTGACACCATCAGAGGCGATGGGAACTTGCGGGATTTCCTGGGAATGGTATGCAAGGAACTGAGAGAGACAGTCAGCATACTCCACCACCCCCTGGTCTGATGTAGTATTACACTTACTTAAACCCTTTAGCTGCCTCCTAATCACACGTGTGTGACAATATATATATATATATATATATATAAATTGTGGGCTTTTAACCCTTGAAAAAACAATGCTGGAACCAAGAAAAAGGTTTGCCCTAAGACAATATTTGAAAAAAAGAGATCAAAGTCTTTTAAATTACAAGAACATTTGACAGTGTGTACTTTGTGAAAATGGTGGATTTATACAAAAAGGATTATGGGAACAGGAAATGGTTGGCGTTAGGAACAGGAACCGGAAGTGATGTGATCTGGATGAGCCGGAAGTGATGTCATTGAGGATGGCCGGAAGTGACGTTGTTGCGGCCATTTTTATACCCGGAAGTGGAGACAATTATTTTTCTTCTGGCTTTCTGTGGAAAGAAGATATCCAGGTAAGTACCACATGACCAACTCATGTCTCGCAATAGTTTACTCACCTTTAGGCTCTTTGACTGCCTCCTAATCGCACGTGTGTGACATGACCCCCCCCTCAGCTGGGCGACCTGCACCGAGAGGTCGTGGACACGGGAGAGAGCATCCGCGTTGGCCTGCAAGAAACCTCTACGATAAATGACACTAAAACGATAAGGTTGTAGATCCAAAAACCACCTATTGACGCGTGGATTCGACTCTTGATTAAGGGCCATCCACTGTAAAGCGGCATGATCCGTCACCAGAGTAAATTCACGCCCCAAGAGATAGTACCTTAAGGATGTTATAGCCCACTTAATTGCCAAGGCTTCCCTCTCCACCGTGGCATACTTGGTCTCTTGATCCAGCAGTTTCCAGCTGAGGTACATAACGGGGTGTTCAGCACCGTCGACACATTGGCTCAACACAGCACCCAATCCTGTGGCCAATGCGTCGGTCTGGAGGATGAAAGGGAGAGAAAAATAAGGAGATCGTAAAATAGGCGCCGAAGTAAGAGTCAACTATAAGTCACCAAATGCTTTATCAGCCGAATCATTCCATACCACTTTTGAAGATGCTCGTTTCCTTGTGAGATTAGATAAGGGTGCAGCAATTTTGGAGAAATGAGGTACAAAACGACGATAGTAACCTGCCAACCCCAAAGAAGCCTGTACTTGCCTCTTATTTATCGGACGGGGCCAATTAATGATGGCATCTACTTTGCTACATTGTGGTTTAACAATGCCCCCACCCAATAGGTAGCCTAAATATTTGGCTTCACGTAACCCAAAAAAACATTTCTTAGGATTAATACGAAGCCCTGCTGACACTAGTGTGGAGAGCACTGTTTTAACCTGCACTACATGGTCCTTCCATGTGCCAGAATAAATGACCACGTCATCGAGGTAGGCGGCACTAAATGAATTGTGGGGCCGTAGCAGTGTATCTACCAGACGTTGGAAGGTAGCTGGTGCCCCGTGCAAACCAAAAGGAAGGACCCTGTATTACCAATGTCCACTTGGGGTACTAAATGCGTTTTTTTCTTTAGCGGAGGCCGTTAAGGGAATTTGCCAATGCCCTTTCATCATGTCAAGAGTAGTGATGAATTGTGCATTCCCCAGTTGATTGAGTAAGTCATTCAGTCGTGGCATGAGATACGCATCAAATTTAGAGACCTGATTAAGACGACGGAAGTCGTTGCAAAACCTCCATGACCCATCAGGCTTAGGAACTAGGACAATTGGACTAGACCAAGGGCTATAGCTCTCTTCAATAACCCCTAATTCCAGCCTTCGCCTAATTTCCAACTCTACTTCTGCTTTCTTTGCCTCCGGGAGCCTATAGGGCTTCTCCCTGACAATCACACCAGGGTCAGTAATGATGTCATGAACAATCAGTGCAGTGCGTCCAGGAATCTCATCCACAACTTTGGGGACAGACAAGATAGTTTGTTTGAGATCTTGACTTCGTTCAGACGTCAAGTCGGGACCGAAATTAAGGTGAGGTTGAGACATAAACAATGAACAAGGCTGGCCGGAGGAGGGATCAAGTTCCCTATCCTTCCACGGTTTCAGCAAATTAATATGATATACTCGCTCAGTCGGTCGACAATTGGGTTGTTTAACCAAATAATTGACGAGACCTTTTCTTTCCTTAATTTCATAGGGACCCTGCAAATGTGGATAACAATTTGGAATGTGAAGTTGGGACAAGTACCATTACACGATCACCTGGGACAAATTCCCGGATGGTGGTGTTACGGTTATAATAATGCGACTGTGCTGCTTGTGCCTTTTCCAAATTCTCTTTTTGAAAGGGCCTAATTTTCTCCAATCTATCGCGTAATTGCGCGATATATTCAAGAATATTTGAAGTAGGAATGACCTCCTCTTCCCAACCTTCTTTTAACATATCCAATAAACCTCTCTGCAGTGGGTTGGCACCCTGCCCGGGATTGGTTCCTGCCTTGTGCCCTGTGTTGGCTGGGATTGGCTCCAGCAGACCCCCGTGACCCTGTGTTCGGATTCAGCGGGTTGGAAAATGGATGGATGGAATAAACCTCTGGGTTGTCTTCCATATAATAATTCAAAAGGGGAGAAACCCGTAGAGGCCTGTGGGACTTCCCGGTATGCAAACAAAACGAGAGGAAGTAACTGATCCCAGTTTCTTCCATCCTCGTTAACTACTTTGCGTAACATCTGCTTTAATGTTTGATTAAAACGCTCTACCAATCCGTCAGTTTGCGGATGGTAGACTGACGTTTTCAGATGTTTTACACAGAGTAATTTTGCCGTTAGAACTTCATTGGGGATCCCCACACGAGCAAACATCCCTACAAGTTCCCATGCAATATTCTTTGTATTAGCTGAGCACAACGGAACAGTTTCAGGGAATCGAGTGGCATAATCCACTAGGACTAAAATATATTTAAAGCCCTTTACCGAGGGTTCTAAAGGTCCAACGAGATCAACTGCGATTCGTTCAAACGGGATATCAATAAGGGGAAGGGGCACTAGAGGAGCACGAGTCTGCCTTGGAATCTGGCAAAGTTGACACTCCGGACATGAAGCGCACAATCGTCTGACCTCCTCATTAATTCCCGGCCAATAAAATCGGAGCTTTATTCTCTCAAAAGTTTTGTCGAAGCCTGAATGGGCTCCCAGAAGGTGAGCATGCGCTAACTCACACACTTGTTGCCGAAATGTGTGTGGGATTAGCAGCAATGCTCGCACTTCTCCCCCGTGTTCTGCCACTCTATATAACAATTCATTTTTAATTACAAAGAACGGCATTGGTGGCATGGGATCTAGGGTTGTATAACCCTCGGCAGATACTATAGCATTCCTTGCAAACTTTAAAGAATTATCATTCCACTGTTCTCGTTTAAACGAGGAAGGTGTTAACAAAATCTGAGACAATAAATCTTGTATCGGGTCTTTATTGACCTCAATGGGCGGAGTTACTGCCTCTACGAGATCGCTGGGACATCAAATTCTTCACACTGGGTACCCGTATGGGTCCGTGCTACTGAGGGACACAGAGTGGAGGCAGTCGGAGCGTCATTCTCCATGACTAAGCCTAAATTCCTTTTTGGTACAGTTACGTTATTACCACTATTGATTTTATTCCAATCTCTACCCAATATGACTGGAAAAGGGGGATCCGGTAATACAGCCATGGCCATTCCAACTACGTTGTGATTTACTGAAACCACACAATGGGCTGTTTTGTAATACCGGATGTCCCCATGAATACATTTCAGACTAGTTTTTAGTTTAGTCCATTGTTGCGGTAAAACGAAACAGGCAGCAACAATAGAAATGTTACTCCCGGAATCAAACATCGCCCTTACTTTCCTACCATTTATGCTAAATGCACCTGTATATGGGAGAGATAACGGGTTAGTCACCGTGGCACAATACCTTTCCCCCTTCACCAATGAACAATCCATGGGCTCCGAAGTACAGTTTGGGGACAGGTGACCAAGCTACTCACACTTGAAACAGCGAGGGGGGTTGATCAGTTTGTCTCGTTTTTGAACGGTAGGCACGGGAGTTTGCCGGGTGGGCTCAGGGACTGCCCCACGTGCCTGTTGGGTGTGACAAGAAAACCGTTCTAATCGCCCTGATTTTCAAGCCGCCCAGTGATGCTCCGCAATCTTGATCACTGTGTCCATGTCCTTGTAGTTATGTTTTCGGACCTACTGGGCGATCTGGTCAGGGAGAGCATGCACAAAGGTTTCACAGGCCAGTAGTTCGGCCATTTTGTGAGAACTATTTATATCTGGCCTTAACCAGCGACACACTTTGCCCCAAGCTTCGAAAGCCTGGGCTCTCAATGGCCTCTCAGGGTCAAATTGCCACTCCCTCCATTCATTCGCTTGCTGTTCCGTTGATATGCCATAGCGCTTGAACACTTCAAGTTTTAGAGCGTCATAATCGGCAGCCTGCTCCTCAGTTAAATCATAGTAGGCTCTCTGCGCCGCCCCCTTCAGGTAGGAAGCCAGTAGATAGATAAATAGATAGATAGATAGATACTTTAGGCATGCCCATTCCGACCTCTGCCATGTGCTCTGCTTAGCGGTACGCTCAAAAACCAAAAAATACATCTCAATGTCGTCATCTTCTGTTAAATTTGTTAATTGTGTAGGAAGTGACCAAGCGGCCTTCGTTCGTACTGATATGGCTGCACGGGCTTCAACTTCAGCTGGCTGTGTCCTGGTCTCGCCCATCTGTACTTTTAGTGTGCGGAGTTCGCCCATAATAGTAGACAGCACGGTGTTCAGATCCTGTTCTTCTGTCATTTTTAAAGAAAAAGAACAATCCTTGTTGACTATGCCAATTGTGGGTTTTTAACCCTTGAAAAAACAATGCTGGAACCAAGAAAAAGGTTTGGGGACCGTCCCCGACTATTGCCCTAAGACAATATATAAAAAAAGAGATCAAAGCCTTTTAAATTACAAGAACATTTGACAGTCTGTACTTTGTGAAAATGGTGGATTTATACAAAAAGGATTATGGGAACAGGAAATGGTTGGCGTTAGGAACAGGAACCGAAAGTAACATCATCGAGGTGAGCCGGAAGTGATGTGATCTGGATGAGCCAGAAGTGATGTCATTGAGGATGGCCGGAAGTGACGTTGTTGCGCCCATTTTTATACCCGGAAGTGGAGGCAATTATTTTTCTTCTGGCTTTCTGTGGATAGAAGAGATCCAGGTAAGTACCACGTGACCAAATCATATCTCGCGATAGTTTACTCACCTTTAGGCTCTTTGACTGCCTCCTAATCGCACGTGTGTGACAATATATATATATATATATATATATATATATATATATATATATATATATATATAATTCATTACATTTATATAGCCCGTGTGGATAGCACTTTGAGTACTGAGAAAAGCGCTATATAAATGTAATGAATTATTATTATTATTATTATATATATATTGTCACGCAGGTGCGAGTGGGGGGACATTGTGTGGACCAAGTAAAGGAAATTCCACGCCAGGCCAGGGGAGGGCAGGGTGTACTAAGCCTTTTCCTGTTGTCTCTGCAGACCAGCCGCGGGAAAACCTATCTGAATCAAGAACGTCATTTCTGGTTCTGGCGCCTAGAAGAACGTCACTTTCAGTTCCGGCGCCTAGAAGAACGTCACTTCCAGTTCCAGTTCAATCTGATTGTATGGGTGGTTACCTACCAGGTAACGCTTGTGGTTGGTCAGCAAGTCGGCTAACATCCACCACGATGCCCTCAATCAGATTGTGATTCAGACTACGAATGCCGTGAATGTAATTACCCCGATCTACATGCTGTCAAATAAACGAACCACACGCCGTGGCGCAACGTTAGGGGCTTCGCCTCTAGCGCTGACGTCCGAGGTTCGATTCCTGAGAGGGAGTGCAGTAGAGTGTGTATGCCTGATGAGCCCCAGAATTAGGGCGAAACACGTGTTGCGTACTCTTTGCATTATTTGACAGTAAACTATTTCAACCATTCTATGATCTGCTTCTCACAACTGAGGGCATCGTGGCGGATGTTAGCCGACTTGCTGACCAACCACAAGCGTTACCTGGTAGGTAACCACCCATACAATCAAATTGTGATTCAGACTACGAATGCCGTGAATATATATATATATATATATATATATATATATATATACAGTGGTGCTTGAAAGTTTGTGAACCCTTTAGAATTTTCTATATTTCTGCATAAATATGACCTAAAACATCATCAGATTTTCACTCAAGTCCTAAAAGTTAGATAAAGAGAAACCAGTTAAACAAATGAGACATATTATACTTGGTCATTTATTTATTGAGGAAAATGATCGAATATTACATATTTGTGAGTTGCAAAAGTATGTGAACCTCTAGGATTAGCAGTGAGTTTGAAGGTGAAATTCGAGTCAGGTGTTTTCAATCAATGGGATGACAATCAGGTGTGAGTGGGCACCCTGTGTTATTTAAAGAACAGGGATCTATCAAAGTTTGCTCTTCACAACACATGTTTGTGGAAGTGTATCATGGCACGAACAAAGGAGATTTCTGAGGACCTCAGAAAAAGAGTTGTTGATGCTCATCGGGCTTGAAAAGGTTACAAAACCATCTCTAAAGTGTTTGGACTCCACCAATCCACAGTCATACAGATTGTGTACAAATGGAGGAAATTCAAGACTATTGTTACCCTCCCCCAGGAGTGGTCGACCAACAAAGATCACTCCAAGAGCAAGGCGTGTAATAGTCGGCGAGGTCACAAAGGACCCCAGGGTAACTTCTAAGCAACTGAAGGCCTCTCTCACATTGGCTAATGTTCATGTTCACGAGTCCACCATCAGGAGAACACTGAACAACAATGGTGTGCATGGCAGGGTTGCAAGGAGAAAGCCACTGCTCTCCAAAAAAAACATTGCTGCTCGTCTGCAGTTTGCTAAAGATAACATGGACAAACCAGAAGGCTATTGGAAGAATGTTTTGTGGATGGATGAGACCAAAATAGAACTTTTTGGTTTAAATGAAAAGCGTTATGTTTGGAGAAAGGAAAACACTGCATTCCAGCATAAGAGCCTTATCCAATCTGTGAAACTTGGTGGTGGTAGTATCATGGTTTGGGCCTGTTTTGCTGCATCTGGGCCAGGACGGCTTGCCTTCATTGATGGAACAATGAATTCTGAATTATATCAGAGAATTCTAAAGGAAAATGTCAGTACATCTGTCCATGAACTGAATCTCAGGAGAAGGTGGGTCATGCAGCAAGACAACGACCCTAAGCACACAAGTCGTTCTACCAAAGAACGGTTAAAGAAGAATAAAGTTAATGTTTTGGAATGGCCAAGTCAAAGTTCTGACCTTAATCCAATCGAAATGTTGTGGAAGGACCTGAAGCAAGCAGTTAATGTGAGGAAACCCACCAACATCCCAGAGTTGAAGCTGTTCTATACGGAACTTCCTCCAAGCCAGTGTGCAGGACTGATCAACAGTTACCGGAAACGTTTAGTTGCAGTTATTACTCAAAAAGGGAGGTCACACCACATACTGAAAGCAGAGGTTCACATACTTTTGCCACTCACAAATATGTAATATTCGATCATTTTCCTTAATAAATAAATGACCAAGTATAATATTTCTGTCTCATTTGTTTAACTGGTTTCTCTACTTTAGGACTTGAGTGAAAATCTGATAATGTTTTAGGTCATATTTATGCAGAAATACACCAGAATGACTAAAAAGGAAGAAAATGAAAAAGAAAGGAAAACTTCTGACATTCTCAATCACAGTGAGGCATTATGCAGATGCATTGCTGTTGGTATAAATGAGCCCCAGTTGCGTTTCTTGACACACTTCTGAATAATTTGTTGGCTGAAAGTCCTTAGTGTTAGTGTGTCAGAGAGAATGTGCAGCATTGATCATAATGGCATTCAGTGTTTATTTTTTCTTCTTCATTGTTATTTACAGGGGGTTCAGACTACCTCCCATAACTAAGCCTGCCCTTTTAATTCACTTGTTGATTCGGTGGGCCTCTCTTGAAATGATTTTACCAACCCAGCACAGCAAAGAAAATTGCACTGGCCATCATAGAGTTGTAGAAGATGTGAAGTATGGCAATTTTCACATTAGAGGAGTCTCCTAAGAAAAAGAACCTGCTCTACCCCTTATTATTCAGTTACTCTTTGTTCCAAGACTAGTCCAACCTGTCATTAATGTGGACTTCCCCAAGTACATGTAGGAGTGCACCACTTCTACATCCACTCCTTGAATAATGACAGGACATCCAGCAGAGTCTCTTTGGTGTAGCAATAATCCAAATCCGAGTCAATATATTCTGAGGATGCTCATTTCATACCTACCTATGATGCTTATGCCATTATTTAACAGTCTTTCAAAGAAAACTCGAGCATTAAGCTACACATTGACATAGATAGATAGATAGATAGATAGATAGATAGATAGATAGATAGATAGATAGATAGATAGATAGATAGAAACTAGTAATTCTGAAAGAAGCTGCAGCATTGCATGAGATTAAAAACAAAACACACTAAAACACATATAACAAGAATTATAATAATCTTAGGTATGCTAGAAAGGTAACAATACACATCTATAGGTAAATTAACAAAGTGTAGGTGTTTAAGGAGTATACAGTAAAATTGAAAATACTTATAATTTCATAGTACCAGATATAATTAGTTTAGTTTAGTATATCTGCACATAGCATTGTTGTCTTTCTTTATTGATTTTAATTAGATTTAATTAATTAGCCAGGAAGGTTAATTTAATTAATTAGAAACAGATAACATCCCATACGATCAAGTCAAACTTAACAAAACAAAGCAACACTCACCCAAGAGAAAGAGAGGAGAGCCAGAAACCAAAGCTACCCTATAAAATTAACAAGAAGGTAAGGGTATTCATTTCCCCAAAATGGAAGCTTATTGTAAAATGTTATTGATTGAATCCTGCTAAATTTAAACAAAAGTTCTGAGCAGATCCTGATTCTAAGTGAGAATTAGATTTTTTTTCCAATTTCAAGTAGTATAGAACAGGGGTAGGCAACGTCGGTCCTGGAGTGCCACAGTATGTGCAGGTTTTTGTTCCAACCCAGTTCCTTAACGAGAACTCAATTATTGCTGATGAAGCACATATTGCTTAAGTGACATTTTGATGCTTCATTTTAGTGTCTCGCTTGTTAAGGTTCTCCAACCTTAATTGCTTATTTCAATCTCAAACTGCTGCATTCAGTGTTTTAATTGCTCCTTATTAGCAATAAGATGTAAAAGACAAAGCAGCCAGCAGTTCTCCAGCTAGCTTTTTTCCACTTACACCTGTGTGTGTTCATCATGCACTGTTTGATTTAATAAAACACTTAATAGAAAAATGTGACAGACTGAAAATGATCTGTTTTAGGCTTCAAATCATTTGGATGATATCCTTGGAAAGGAAAAAAATCTACGATATAAAAGCCTTACATTGCACAGACTAACAAGCCATAAAATTAAATAAGGTCTGAGATTGGCAATGATTGGTTTCTAATTAAGCAATTGGGTTGGAATGAAAACCTGTAGCCACTGCGGCTCACCAGGACCGACGTTGCCTACCCCTGTTTTACATCTTATTGCTAATAAGGAGCAATTAAAACACTGAATGCAGCAGTTTAAGATTGAAATAAGCAATTAAGTTTGGAGAACCTTAACAAGCGAGACCACTAAAATGAAGCATTAAAATGTCACTTAAGCAATATGTGCTTCATCAGCAATAACTGAGTTCTCGTTAAGGAACTGGGTTGGAACAAAAACCTGCACATACTGTGGCACTCGAGGACCGACGTTGCCTACCCCTGGTATAGAACATCAGTTACCCACTGACTTAAAAGTGGTGGGGAGGGTTTCTTCCAGTTGAGACGACGTGATTCTGTATTGTGTCAATAATGAGGTGTACAGGGTAAACAAAAAGAAAGCCAGTACTGTGGAACCTCTGTGCTACTCATGACAATGCCAGATACACAGTCCTTAAGCTACATTAACTGTGGTCTACCAGTTAAGTAATCCATTATCCAGGATAGAATGGCATCATTAACCCTCATTGACTGGAGCTCCTACTCAAGCAGTTTGGGGTGTTTGGTGTTGAATGCACTAGAGAAGTCAACAAACAATATCTTCACCCTGCTACCCTGTTTCTCCAGATGGGCATAGGCTCTGTTAATCAGATAGATGACATTATTGTCCTCAACTATGTGGTCCTAGTAGGCAAACAACAGAGGGTCTAGTGCTGTACTAAGCAGGTGTTGCAAGTGGGCCAATACTAGCCTTTCCAAGGTCTTCATAATTTACGAAGTTAGAGCCACTGGCAGTCATTAAAGACTTTTAGCTGTACCATCTTGGGTGCCTGTACCACACCTGATGTTTTCCATACAGCTGGAACCCTTTGTAGGATCAGACATAAATTGAAGATATGCTGCAAAACTATACAAAGTTGCCCACCACACTCCTTCAGTACCTAAGGGTTAACATTATCAAGTCCAGCAGGTTTGCATTGACTCAGTCTCTGTAGTTCTTTCTTCACTTGGTCCACTGTGAAAGGGTAGCTGAATACGAGTTGGAAGGTTCTTTCTAGCTGATCCCATATTTAAATGAAATCTATTGTCTCCAGAAAGACTTTATCTTTGCTGTTTTGAAGAGGACTTTGTTTTCAGGTATGTTGAATATGATTGTTTCCTTGGTTGACAAGGCTGAGTGCTATAGTCTCACAGCTTATGTGGCCTGGTCCCAGACTGTACAGTGCATCCAGAAAGTATTCACAGCGCATCACTTTTTCCACATTTTGTTATGTTACAGCCTTATTCCAAAATGGATTCAATTCATTTTTTTCCTCAGAATTCTACACATACAGCACCCCATAATGACAACATGAAAAAAGTTTACATGAGGTTTTTGCAAATTTATTAAAAATAAAAAAACTGAGAAATCCCATGTACATAAGTATTCACAGCCTTTGCTCAATACTTTGTCGATGCACCTTTGGCAGCAATTACAGCCTCAAGTCTTGTTGAATATGATGCCACAAGCTTGGCACACCTATCCTTGGCCAGTTTCGCCCATTCCTCTTTGCAGCACCTCTCAAGCTCCATCAGGTTGGATGGGAAGCGTCGGTGCACAGCCATTTTAAGATCTCTCCAGAGATGTTCAATCGGATTCAAGTCTGGGCTCTGGCTGGGCCACTCAAGGACATTCACAGAGTTGTCCTGAAGCCACTCCTTTGATATCTTGTCTGTGTGCTTAGGGTCGTTGTCCTGCTGAAAGATGAACCGTCACCCCAGTCTGAGTTCAAGAGTGCTCTGGAGCAGGTTTTCATCCAGGATGTCTCTGTACATTGCTGCAGTCATCTTTCCCTTTATCCTGACTAGTCTCCCAGTCCCTGCCACTGAAAAACATCCCCACGGCATAATGCTGACACCAACATGCTTCACTGTAGGGATGGTGCCAGGTTTCCTCCAAACGTGACGCCTGGCATTCATACCAAAGAGTTCAATCTTTGTCTCATCAGACCAGAGAATTTTC
This sequence comes from Erpetoichthys calabaricus, assembly GCF_900747795.2. Taxonomy (NCBI): domain Eukaryota; kingdom Metazoa; phylum Chordata; class Cladistia; order Polypteriformes; family Polypteridae; genus Erpetoichthys; species Erpetoichthys calabaricus. The sequence continues at coordinate 105,814,094 of NC_041395.2, read as the reverse complement.
TTTCTCATGGTCTGAGAGTCCTTCAGGTGCCTTTTGGCAAACTCCAGGCGGGCTGCCATGTGCCTTTTACTAAGGTGTGGCTTCCGTCTGGCCACTCTACCATACAGGCCTGATTGGTGGATTGCTGCAGAGATGGTTGTCCTTCTGGAAGGTTCTCTTCTCTCCACAGAGGACCTCTGGAGCTCTGACAGAGTGACCATCGGGTTCTTGGTCACCTCCCTGACTAAGGCCCTTCTGCCCCGATCGCTCAGTTTAGATGGCTGGCCAGCTCTAGGAAGAGTCCTGGTGGTTTCGAACTTCTTCCACTTACAGATGATGGAGGCCACTGTGCTCATTGGGACCTTCAAAGCAGCAGAAATGTTTCTGTAACCTTCCCCAGATTTGTGCCTCGAGACAATCCTGTCTCGGAGGTCTACAGACAATTCCTTTGACTTCATGCTTGGTTTGTGCTCTGACATGAACTGTCAACTGTGGGACCTTATACAGACAGGTGTGTGCCTTTCCAAATCATGTCCAGTCAACTGAATTTACCACAGGTGTACTCCAAGTAAGCTGCAGAAACATCTCAAGGATGATCAGGGGAAACAGGATGCACCTGAGCTCAATTTTGAGCTTCATGGCAAAGGCTGTGAATACTTATGTACATGTGGTTTCTCAATTTTTTTATTTTTAATAAATTTGCAAAAATCACAAGTAAACTTTTTTCACGTTGTCATTATGGGGTGTTGTGTGTAGAATTCTGAGGAAAAAAATTAATTTAATCCATTTTGGAATAAGGCTGTAACATAACAAAATGTGGAAAAAGTGATGCACTGTGAATACTTTCCGGATGCACTGTGTGCAGTGTGCTTCTTCTTCCTTTGTCCATGTGGGTTTTCCTCTAGTATTCCAGGTTCTCTCCACGAGTTAGAGTGGTGAAGGTTATATTAACTGCTAGTTAAGTTGTCTGAGTGAGTATCATATCCAGTAATACTATTGCTTTGCTCATGATGTTGCCAGGATAGGCTTTAGAGCTTCCTAACCCTGTAATAAAAAAAATCTGAAAAATGATAAATTATTGCAAATTACTTCCTCTTAAGAAAATTATCCCGTGAGAGAATAAAAGCTTGAGATTTGCATATATCTCTGACAAGTGATGATTTACAACATGACAGATGTAGGTTTGTTTTCCTATGTGAATTTCCCATTGGGATTAATAAAGTATCTATCTATCTATCTATCTATCTATTCACTCTAAGTCTAGCAGCACATATGGGCCAAGACTGAAGAATATTAGAAGGCCTTGTTTGAGATTAATGCCTTTTTTCAGTTCGACTTACTTCTCTTTTAATGTACCAAGCATCATGCTCCATTACATAGAAAAGTTTAAAGATTTACTTTTATTAATGGAAGGTTATAATTAAAAAAATATCTAAACTATCTCTAACAAGCAGAATTCAAGGAAATCCTCCTTCCGTAGTAACAGTGTACAATGTCTGTATTTTTATTGGGTGTACCCGGATAAACAGTATTTTTTTTGGTTTATTGTTACTCAAGATCATAACTTAATAGACCTCAAAATAATCATCTGTTTGTCACTTTGCAAGCAGTGTGTTACATTTTAGCGGTTTCATCAGTCATCTCATTGCAGTATTATAGAATGAAAGTGATTTGGCCACTGGTGATGATTCTTCTTCACATATTTAGCATGAAAAATTACACATCTTCCATGTGAAAAGACAAAAGTTGAATGACAAATGCCCTCTAAACTGGCCCGGCATAAGTGAATATGGGTATGTGTAGTGCCTTGTGATAGACTGGTGTTCAGCCCAGTGTTGATTCATGGTGCAAATGTTGAGGGACACAATGGTGTGTCCTCTTTTAATAAAGTCAAATGAATCAAAAATGAGCACGATGGGCTCTACAAAAAGATGGTGTTTCCAGCTCAGTAAATAGAATCACTTCAATATTGCAGAAGCTATAACAATACAATGGAGCTTGTTCCAGGTTAGGTTCCAGGTTCTATAGGTTCTGTCCTCTGGGGATCATTTGAATTAATAGAGCCACACCCAGAAGGGGCGGGTCAGCTCCTGATGCTGTTGCCGGGTCACTTGTCTTCACTCAGTGGCCACTTGGAACTGCAGGTTGAAAAGGAGCACAGTTTGAGTGCAACCTCTCATCATGGAGTGATATCATTTACCTCAGCTGAGCCAGGAAGGTGATCTCCAGGTGCACACGTTTGACAAAGTAAAAGTTTCTGATCCTTCTGATCCTGGAATGAGATGAACAGGTTTGAAATTTGATGGAAGTATAGAATTCAAAAAATTGTTTGCCTAATTTTTTTAACACAAATGTGATTATTTTTAACCTATAAACATTTTAAATATTAAGAAAAGTACAGCATACATTTATTAATGTTTATTCTTTTTCTTCATATACTGCTATAACACTCTCAATGTGCAAAATCAAGTTTAGGTCACTGTATGTGCCGGTGTATTGTATTGCACTCTCACACTCACACAGCAACATTATGAAATCACAGTTCAGCTGTGCAGACAACAGCAGGGTGCGGATCCCATAAAACAGCACCTCTAAACATTGTAGCCCCATATCAAAATGTCCAGACACTAACATATTTAAGACAACTGCATCCATACAAAACAATGCCTTCAGTGAAAATTCTATTTTTTCCTCATTTTTAGTTGAATATCTTGAAATCTTTTCACCAGACTACAAGAATACAGTATATTTTTCTTGTTTTCTCTAGCTTCATATTATTTAATTTATTCTTCATTTCCTTCTTAAAATCATGCTTCCAAAGTGAAGCACTGATGGATTAGACACTCCCATCAAATACAAAGCATGTTTGATTAATGAGCCCCATACATAGAACCCACCTCCACCTCCACCCCCCAGCCCTGCCCCACCCCACCACATTGTAAAAAGCTGTCATCTTCCTGGCTATTACCTCACAGGTTTCAGTATCAGATTCAGGCATTGCATGAAATGGAGCTAATGAAAATCTACAATTATGAAAAATGGCTGTGGTCGTATTGGCAGATGCTGTAAGAATAGACTGCAGCCGTCTCCTGCGAACAAAGTGCTACAAATTTGATAAACGTTATTTGACAGTTTATGCCTCATTTGATTCATGGGCTTACAGACAGAGACGCAGAAAACCCTATATATTCATATGTATAAATTGTAGTTGACTCTTTCGCTTGGTCTACACACATTGATCGCTTTACTTTACATCAATATTAATTTGTATGTTCAAATCAGTGTATCTATATCTGAATCTAAATCTGAATTACTCCATATTTGGAGGGTTGAATTTGAACCCAAGTGATAGTCTATTACTATTGGATCAAATGCAATACAGTAATTTTTGAATAATAGACACAAATAAACAAGAAATTCCTATCCACACGCAGACAATGGTATTCTACAAACGGAGGAGTTATGAAACACATGAAAGTCTAATATATACATGTAAGCTTGCAGAATGAAAGCCCAACAATGGATGCATTAGACAGGTGACTTCTATGTCTTTGCATTAACTGATAGATGTTTTAGAGGTTGTACTCAGTAAATACGTGTGTGCCATGAATACTGGATCAATTTTCTTCTGTTTGCCCCAGCTGCTAAGTCACTATACATTAAATACAACTTCAGATGAAACGACGAAAGAAAAATCCACTTGTATATTTTTCTGTATAAAGAAAAGCAAATATTATGTGGTTGACCTTATACATACATGGAAATGATACAAGAGGGTTAATACAAAACAAAGCAAAAATAAAAGAAATAGAGCTGTACTTATTTTATCACAAGGTTTTGCAGTGCTGCATTATTAAGGTGATTTGACTAGTTGTCCTCCCTAGCAACTGTAAAACACCACCCTCTTGTCTCGTCTGTCACTTTGCTATTCCTTCAGAGTGAAGTGCACATTTCTATGCTGCAGTGATTTTTGCTGTAATTCACAAGGTGACAGTGTTGTGCATTGGCCCTTGACTCGGGGTAGTGACCCTGCAAATAACGTGAACTGACTAATAGGAGTCTTCTCCTTCCAGCTACAGGGTAATTAATACTGCACCTATAAGCACTTCTCAATCTACACTAGTCATGGATCTAAGGAGCTCTTCCAACAGATGACTTAGGCCTCATGCAGATGGAGCCTAACGCATTTGGTCTGATTGTCCTTCAGCACCCATTCCAAGTGTTTAATTTTGCAGATTTTGTGAATGCATTATTGAGAATAACCACTTGTACAATGCAGGAGTCCATTTGAGTCAGACAGCAGTCCTTTGTTCTTCCTTCTCCATGTTTAGAAGTTAGTTAATGAGTGTTGAATTGAAGATATGACAGTTCAATATTCTAATGTCCTGTATGCTAAAAAGACAAAGTTCTCATTGTGGTATATTCAAACTGCCGCAATAAAATGTTACAAAGGTATTGCCTAATTTGATAAGAACTGGGTTGATCATTACAATGCAGAATGGCTTATTTGAGTTTATAAAAGTAACAGCTTTTTCCAATTTCCAATCCACTTGATCCATCTTATCTAGAATAGAGAATGCAAACACATGCAAAGGAGTTTTGCTGTTGTTAACCCTCAGCTGACAGTACAGTAGGCAGTTTTGAAGGTGCATATACTGTAATAACTTAAAGGTTCTTTCTTTTATATAGTGCTTTTCTATAGTAAATTCCATCTCAAGGTGTTGACTTATTCTTTTAATCTATTGATTCATTTCCAAATTAACTTAATCCAGTTCAGAGTGATGGGGTCCCACAAACAATAATGGTTGGACTGGGTACAAGGCAGGAAACAGTCCTGTGAAGACCTGAAAGCAAAAAACACAGCAGATCTGCAAAGAAATTGAAAACTCCACAAAGACAGTGATAAGGTTGGAATCACTGAATTGAAACCTGATGAAGATTGGATATTCAAATCAAGATATCATTGGATTTAGTTCCTTAAAAGACGTACTGTGAACCATTGAGTACCAAGAAGGGTTGGGGTACCCCATTTAATGGCAGATGTAAATTATGAAAACAAAACAGCACCCAACGGTGCTGAATGGCTTTTACATGCAAATATTTGTTGGAATGCATTCTGATGTCTTAAACAATTGGTTCCACATTGAAGAACAACTTCCTGTTGGGTTGGGATTTATCTGTTTGGGGAACAGAAGGGGAGGGGCTTCAAGCTGGCAGCAGAACTGGGCCACAGGTCCTATGGTAAACGAGCCTTGGTTAAAAAACAGAGAGCTGATTAGTCACAGTGCCCTGTTTGGCATCGTTTACTTTCAGAGAACTCTGAAGATGCCCCCTAAACGTGTGCACATACAGTATATTATCATAACTACTTCATTCACTTTGGGGTTTTAGACTGGGGCAGCATTCAATTTAAGGATCACTGGGTTGGGGTAGTCCTTGTTGGGGTGCCAATTCATCTCAGTCACCTACTCATTTACACGGAATCAATTTAGAGTTGCCTGCCTGTTTTTGTGATGTGGATGGAAAAGTTCTAAAGACAAAACCTCAAGCATATAGGAGAAGGAAGTGCATATTCCACAAAGACTGTGATAAGATTAGAATGGCCGAAATTTAAACCTCATGCAGAGCTGGTCTGTAAATCAAACCTTTCTTGGATTCACTTCTGTTAGATTTGTACATATTGTAAATATAAAGAAGCGGGTTCAAAAACAAAGTGTTGTGATGTCAAGGGACAACCCTGTTTATGGTAGGTGGAATGAAAAAGGTCAAAAGAAATAAGCATGAAAGGGTGCCAAATAAAGCCAAGGACATAAAAAGAAAGAAGATATGTCGTAGTGGTCAGGGCGGTCTTCTGCTCTGGTCTTTTGGTATTCTTGTATCTTTTATGTTGAAATCCCTGGAGAAGGAGGACGTGGAAGTGACCTCACTGCTCATTAAGTTGAGAAGCCTCTGGACTATGGACAGAGAAAGAGAAAACATTAACAATGGTGTCCCCTTCTGGCTTGGGATGGTATTGTTCAACTTTTTAGTGCCCTGAACGTGACTCTGAAGCATTCATAAGTGACAATATATATATTCTCATTTCCACTTAATTCAAATTGTGGTTTTGAGGAAGCTGGAGTCAATCTAGTCATCACTGTGTGCAAGGCAGGAAACAGCTGTGACCAAAGTGACAGTCCATCACAGAACACATAAACTTGTCCACACTCATCAGTCTGAAGTCACCATTTAAGTTAACCTGATTCTCTTTTGAGATGTGGGAGGAAAATCTGCTCAACCCGTGGAGAGACTACAAACATCAAGCCAACAAAGACTGGGCATGGGATTTAAACTCAGGATAACAAAGATAAAGCAAGAGTCCTGGACACCACAAGATACATTCAAAGGGAAGAAGATTGAAACTTAGACATCCCCCTATTAACACTACATCCCTGAAGCCTACGAAAAAGTCATAATCCCAGGCCACATTATATTCCTTTTCACCTCTCCGTTAGCCTCTTTGGTTTTCCAAATGTGTCGATCAGCACAAGCAGCAAGCAGCCTGCTATACCATCCCCTCACTGCTGCAGCTCTACTTGGGCAAAAAGTTCTCCCAGCTCAAGTCTGTTTATCTGGGTGTGAGGTGCCTGGAATTGTACAGGATAAATAGTATATTGTTATTTCATGTGTGTTCCATGCCTACAATGATCTATGTAAATGTGGGATGACAGGATATGCGAGGCAAGAAATGTTGAACATATACCTAAAATAGAAACTTTTTTCATGTTTTAGTACTAATGACAAAATTTTGACATGAAGTGTATAACGTGTGAAGACCGAAGATCCAAATATTAAATGAACACTTTCACAAAAGTTACAAGTATAACAAAACAAATGCACTTTTATTCAAGAATATAACCGAAGCAAAAGAAATTGGGTTAGGGTACGTTGCTGACACATCTGCTTGGGTGGTGCAACGGTAAGAACTGCTGACTGGTAATCAAGAGGTTGTGGGTTCGATTCTGGGCCTTTCCTAGATTTACCATTTTGAGTAGTGAGCTGCTGTTATTGTTACTATTATAGAGTAAAAACATACATTTGATTTGAGTCTGTAACAGCCAGTGTAAATTTATGGTACTTGTAAAGGTTAGCTTTTTTTTATTTTCTTTTTATTTAGTTTTATTTTCTCAGTCACGTTCACGCTTCCCGTGATCTGACACTGCTGTTTTCAAATAAAGACATGCTATAACAGAGGTGAACTCAGATAAGGATGAGGATTCTACATCGGAGAAAGAGAACATAAGCCCTCCCTGCAAGAAACGACCACTCACACATAAGAAAATGCAGCTGCACCAGGCGTAAAGGCGAAAGATGGCACCATTTGGATGCAGCAATACGTTGAGCATCATCCTGACAGTGAATCTGACACACGCATGTTCTTCAACGAAACAGCAGGGTTGTACCCTAACCCAATTTCTTTATCTTCGGTTATATCCTTGAATAAAAGTGCACATGTTTTGTTATACTTGTACCTTTTGTGAAAGTGTTCATTTGAAACTTGGACTTTAGTCTTCACACATTATACACTTCATGTCAAAATTTTGTCATTAGTACTATAACAAGTTTTCGACATTAGTACTATAACATGTGTTCAACATTTCTTGCCTTGCATTTCCTGTCACCCTACATTTACCCAGATCGTTGTAGACACCGAACACACATGAAATGCATGTGTTCCAAATAATGATATACTGTATTATTTACCCTATACAACTCCAGACACCTCACATCCAGATAAACAGACTTGAGCTGCAGCGATTGGGATAGTAGGCTGCTTGCTGCTTGTGCTGATCGACACATTTGCAAAACAAAGATGTTAATGGTCTGGGATTAAAAATTTTATCGTAGGCTTCAAGGATTCTAGTGTTAATCTAGCATAAGTGGTAGTAGTATGCTATGTGTAGCCAGGCAAAGGTCTGGTGAAATGCACTGGCTCTTTGCAAACATTTTCAAGTTATGAACCAATAGAGGCATTGTTTTTTGGTGACTATGGGCATTTTCAGTTGACCCAAGAAATCATTCCAGCCTTACCCTAAGCAGGAGATCTCAAGAATGGACTAAAACTCTCTTAATCTCTTTCTACAAATTTGAAATGGAGTAGTGACAATACCTCATGAGAAGAAGTACTTCCTGAAGATATAAAGTGGGCAGAGGAAGAAAAAAAGGGGTGTTGCAAAATAGATGCATGTGTGGTAAATTCTTGGTGTAACATGCATTAATTTGTTATTTTATTTCCTTTCTGTGTGTGAATTAAGCAGTATTTATGATTATAACATCCAAATGTTGCCCAGAAATAATAGGATATAAACTATATTTTAACTAGCTTCTTGTGCAAAATAAACTTTCATTTAACCTACTCCTTACACTGTACTGTACTAATTTCTAAGAATCAGTGACATACTCTAGATTTTAGTGGTGGAGTTCTGTGGGCCAAACTCCAACAATCATCTTACAAAGTTTCTGATTTTATTTGCCATAAAACTTGAGTAAAACAGCAAATACATCTCTAATTTTGGTCTACTGCCAGTTTCTTGTCTACGTGGCAGATTTTGCTAAAGCTCTCTTGCATGAAAGCATAGCCTGTCTAGTTTAGATAGGGTCTGGATGCATTGAGGCAGCATGAACCTTAAGCAGACTTGGCACACATTTGAAAAAACAGGGCCAGAAAGCAGCTAAAACTATAATGACTTTTTGTTCACCATTGAAGTGGTTGTGCACCCATATAGAAACAAGTAAATGCAACAAGAAATGCATTATGACCAATTACAGATAAACAAGACACTATTGCCACTCTGTGTCTGGTTTTGAAAATACAGAAGGCTCTTTGCTCTAAACCCATTAGGGTGGCTCCTCTGAGAGCACAGTATTTTCTCCCTTTCTAAACGTTCCACTCTGAATTTAAAATCTAAGAGCTTCCACTTTATCCTTGTGCCTCTGCTCCTGGAAATTAATTGGGTTTCTTTATAGAAAGTAGGATCCCCTGGGGTACATCAGGGTTACTTTAAGGGTTGAGTTCTCAAATGGAGTTACCAAACCTATTGTTACAAACAAACAGAAAGAATGAATGTTGCTGGATGAATGGTAAGGGATGCTTTGAGTGAGTATGTGTCAATGTACACTCAGTGAACAAATTATTAGGAACACCTATAGAATCGCTTATCCATGCAGTTATCTAGCAGCAGCACAATGCATACAATCATGCAGGTACAGGTCAGGAGGTTCAGTTAATGTTCACATTGAACATCAGAATAGGGAAATAATGTGATTTTAGTGATTTTGACTGTGGCATCATTGTGGGTATCAGACAGGCTGGGATTTTCATGCAGAACAGGTTCTCTGGGGTTTACTCAGAATGGTGCGAAAAACAAATAACATCCAGCAAGCAAGCAGCAGTTCTGCAGACAGAAATACCTTGTTGATGATAGAGGTCAGAGGAGAATGGACAGACTGGTTTGAGTTGACAGAAAGGCTATGACAAGTCAGAGAACCACTCTGTGCAACTGTGGTGATAGGGAAAGTATCTTAGAATGCACAACATGTCAAACCTTGAGGCGGATGGGCTTACAACAGCAGAAGACAACATCGGGTTCCACTCTTGTCAGCCAAGAATAGAAAGCTGAGGCTGCAGTGGGCACAGATTCACCAAAAGTGAACAGTTAAAGACTGGAAAAACGTACCCTGGTCAAATGCATTTCAGTTTCTGCTTGGGCACACAGTTGATAAAATCAGAATTTGGAACCAATAGCATGAATCCATATACCTGACTTTCCTTTTGAAAATAGTCCAGGCTGATGGTGGCGGTGTAATGGTGTTAGCAATGGTTTCTTGACACACTTTATGCTTGTTAATACCAATTAATCATCTCTTGAATGCTACGACCGATTTGAATGTTATTGCTGACCATGTGCATCCCTTCATGACTACAACTTACCCATCTAATGGCTACTTCCAGCAAAGTAATCCACCATGTCACAAAGCAAAAGACATCTCAAACTGGTTTCAGGAACATGACAATGAATTCTGTGCTCTTCACCAGCTTTATTTGTCGCCAGATCTGAATCCAACAGAAGACCTTTGGGATGTGAAAGAATAGGAGATTAGCAGCAAGAATGCACAGATGACAGATCTGCAGGAATTGAGACATGCAATCATGTCAACATTGACCAGAATCAGAAAGGAATGATTCCACAATCTTTTGGAAGTCCATGCCATGAATAATTGAGGGTGTTTTGAAAGCCTTATTGAGTAACAGCATAGTTTTCCTAATAATCTAATCAGTGAAGGCATGTGTTGCAGTAACCTGCCACCCTGAACAAGGTTGTCTCCTGTTTTGCATTCAATGCTGCTTAGATTGGTTTCAGCCCCCATGTCCCTGAGCAGTGGATGGATGAATGAATCTTATAAAGACTTTCCAGGTTAAAGAAGGAGGTTTTAAAGACAGGGTTTTTATTAGTAGGACATGCATTAAGATGAAGTAGTCACTTAGGCCCACCTTAGGATCTTTGAATGGGACCATCATGTATAATTTATCTGATTAAATGTATTTGCATTCTGCGCCTGTACAGATCAAGCACTTCCAAAAGGACACTCCTATTGTAAGAATAATCAGAAATATAGTAATTGAAAAAATTGAATAAAATGAACTCTGCTTAAATGTTATAATTACGTTATAATTTTTTCCATTTATTCCAGTCCACTGTTCATTGAGTAGCTCAAGTTTTTAATGGTACCCTTAAAATAGATGTGCCATGTTTCTGCCCCTGAACCCACTCAGTATTTATCATCAGTGCCAGAGGACATAACTTAGATATGTGGTGGGCGGTGCTGTGCAGTGTTTATGCTATAAAATACACATCTTCTCAAATAACACAAACATTAACAACAGCAGTGGTGCACTCTATACAGCAACCAGAGAAAACACAGAGTCCACAAACAATCTGCACTCTGAATTATTGTGACTGGACCTGAGTGTGCCCATGGAAGGACTCAGTCAGGTTTAAATAAATAAGAAAAGGCTCTTGTTCCACATCACACTGCAACAGAAAAGGCAGAGTCGTGAAATGAATGCAATGGATGGATGCATTCATAATGATTCTATACGGCACAGAAGCCGGGGGAAAAATATGTATCACGACTTGCATCTGATGTTGCCAATCAAAATTACATCTGTTTAGCAACTGCAATTACTTTCTAGTCACCTGAGGCTTGTTGTATTTTAATTGCTTGATTATTTAAACTGGCTCCTAAAATTGCCACTGAATCAAATTCTTAGCCTCTGTGTTGCTGAGCATTGCCTTGCTTATGAGCAGGCACACTTGTCTCTTGATTACAATACTTGCTTTATACAGTACTTTCATTTTTAGTCGTCTGTTTTTGCAATTCATGGGCACCTGGCCACATGCTTGCCTGTTCTTTTTCTTACTGTTTTTGTTTGATTGGATTATTGACTGATGTTTCTTTTTGTTCCAGCTGCCCATTACATTAAAACAACATTATTGACTTCCTGCCCTGGACATCTAATTTAGGTTAAATGGACGTGTTTTATAGGGGCGTTTAGTTAAAGATTTTAGCCCCAGAGGTGGTCACAGCTGTCGTTGACAATGAGTGCGGAGACAAGAATAACTAGGTGAATGGATACATATTTCAACAAAGAATAAATATTGGGGTAAAGTTCCGAATGAAGTAGAGAGACACTTACCTGCAACAAACATATGTTCAATTGTGACCACTGTGATTTGCGTAGATTATTTAGCTATCACTCTCAGTTACTGTGCAGTGCTAATAAGAAGTGCATCCTCTTCATATTATCTCCATTTAAAACAGTTTTATTTAGTGTTTAACTAGAGGTTTCATTTGGTCTTTTTGTTAGATCTCTTACAGAGTAGTCTTTTTTTCCATCCAACTAAACAGCAGACAGACAAATTATACATTCATCTTTAAGGTACAGTTAGTTTCTGGTACAATTCTAATTTCTAGTATACAACTTTGTGAGGTCACATGTTAGGGAAAGATGACTTTTGGAATTATTTACCAAGGGAATGATGAGATAATGACAATTCATATTTTTTATTTTCTTTCTTTCTATTATTTGTGCACTTTGAGATTATTTTTTCTCTCTTAACATATGTATCAGAACAGTATATTACGTAGGAATTTGGGCTGCTTTTTCTTTAGATACAGTGGTGTGAAAAACTATTTGCCCCCTTCCTGATTTCTTATTCTTTTGCATGTTTGTCACACAAAATGTTTCTGATCATCAAACACATTTAACCATTAGTCAAATATAACACAAGTAAACACAAAATGCAGTTTGTAAATGGTGGTTTTTATTATTTAGGGAGAAAAAAAAATCCAAACCTACATGGCCCTGTGTGAAAAAGTAATTGCCCCCTGAACCTAATAACTGGTTGGGCCACCCTTAGCAGCAATAACTGCAATCAAGCGTTTGCGATAACTTGCAATGAGTCTTATACAGCGCTCTGAAGGAATTTTGGCCCACTCATCTTTGCAAAATTGTTGTAATTCAGCTTTATTTGAGGGTTTTCTAGCATGAACCGCCTTTTTAAGGTCATGCCATAGCATCTCAATTGGATTCAGGTCAGGACTTTGACTAGGCCACTCCAAAGTCTTCATTTTGTTTTTCTTCAGCCATTCAGAGGTGGATTTGCTGGTGTGTTTTGGGTCATTGTCCTGTTGCAGCACCCAAGATCGCTTCAGCTTGAGTTGACGAACAGATGGCCGGACATTCTCCTTCAGGATTTTTTTGGTAGACAGTAGAATTCATGGTTCCATCTATCACAGCAAGCCTTCCAGGTCCTGAAGCAGCAAAACAACCCCAGACCATCACACTACCACCACCATATTTTACTGTTGGTATGATGTTCTTTTTCTGAAATGCTGTGTTCCTTTTACGCCAGATGTAACGGGACATTTGCCTTCCAAAAAGTTCAACTTTTGTCTCATCAGTCCACAAGGTATTTTCCCAAAAGTCTTGGCAATCATTGAGATGTTTCTTAGCAAAATTGAGACGAGCCCTAATGTTCTTTTTGCTTAACAGTGGTTTGCGTCTTGGAAATCTGCCATGCAGGCCGTTTTTGCCCAGTCTCTTTCTTATGGTGGAGTCGTGAACACTGACCTTAATTGAGGCAAGTGAGGCCTGCAGTTCTTTAGACGTTGTCCTGGGGTCTTTTGTGACCTCTCGGATGAGTCGTCTCTGCGCTCTTGGGGTAATTTTGGTCGGCCGGCCACTCCTGGGAAGGTTCACCACTGTTCCATGTTTTTGCCATTTGTGGATAATGGCTCTCACTGTGGTTCGCTGGAGTCCCAAAGCTTTAGAAATGGCTTTATAACCTTTACCAGACTGATAGATCTCAATTACTTCTGTTCTCATTTGTTCCTGAATTTCTTTGGATCTTGGCATGATGTCTAGCTTTTGAGGTGCTTTTGGTCTACTTCTCTGTGTCAGGCAGCTCCTATTTAAGTGATTTCTTGATTGAAACAGGTGTGGCAGTAATCAGGCCTGGGGGTGGCTACGGAAATTGAACTCAGGTGTGATACACCACAGTTAGGTTATTTTTTAACAAGGGGGCAATTACTTTTTCACACAGGGCCATGTAGGTTTGGATTTTTTTTCTCCCTAAATAATAAAAACCATCATTTAAAAACTGCATTTTGTGTTTACTTGTGTTATATTTGACTAATGGTTAAATGTGTTTGATGATCAGAAACATTTTGTGTGACAAACATGCAAAAGAATAAGAAATCAGGAAGGGGGCAAATAGTTTTTCACACCACTGTAGATAGATAGATAGATAGATAGATAGATAGATAGATAGATAGATAGATAGATAGATAGATAGATAGAAACTTAAAAGAAGTGGTGAGGCGGCCTTCTGCTGTTATGCACCTAAAATCTGGAATAGCCTGCCAGTAGGAATTCGCCAGGCTAATATAGTGGAGCACTTTAAAAAACTACTGAAAACACATTACTTTAACATGGCCTTCTCATAACTTCACTGTAATTTAACCCTGACACTCTGTATATCCAATTCATTATAATAACTATTCATTCAAAATTTGTACTAACCCCTACTCTCTCTTCTGTTTCCTTTTCCGGTGTCCTATTGGTGGTGGCTTGTGCCACCACCATCTACCCAAAGCACCATGATGTTCCAACAATGATGGATGGATTAAAAGCCAGAAGTCTGTATAACCATCAGCATCAAGTGACTCCGTGAGAACCCTAACTACAAAGAGGACTATTTCATTTATGTTAGGTAGAATGCCCAAAGGGGACTGGGCGGTCTCGTGGCCTGGAACCCCTACAGATTTTATTTTTTTCTCCAGCTTTCTGGAGTTTTTTTTTTGTTTTTTCTGTCCACCCTGGCCATCGGACCTTACTCCTTATTATGTTAACTAAGGTTGTCTTATTTTAATTTCTTTTTTGTCTTTTATTCTTCTTTTCTTCATTATGTAAAGCACTTTGAGCTACTTTTTGTATGAAAATGTGCTATATAAATAAATGTTGTTGTTGTTGTTGTTATTAATCCCAAGGGGAAATTCACATACTCCAGCAGCAGCATACTGATAAAAAAAATATTAAATTAAAGAGTGATAACAATGCAGGTATACAGACAGACAATAACTTTGAATAATGTTAACGTTTACCCCCCCTGGGGTGGAATTGAAGAGTCGCATAGTGTGGGGGAGGAACGATCTCCTCAGTCTGTCAGTGGAGCAGGACAGTGACAGCAGTCTGTCGCTGAAGCTGCTCCTCTGTCTGGAGATGACACTGTTCAGTGGATGCAATGGATTCTCCATGATTGATAGGAGCCTGCTCAGCGCCCGTCGCTCTGCCACAGATATCAAACTGTTCAGCTCTATGCCTACAATAGAGCCTGCCTTCCTCACCAGTTTGTCCAAGCGTGAGGTGTCCCTCTTCTTTATGCTGCCTCCCCAGCACACCACCGCGTAGAAGAGGGCGCTTGCCACAACCGTCTGATAGAACATCTGCAGCATCTTATTGCAGATGTTGAAGGACGACAGCCTTCTAAGGAAGTATAGTCGGCTCTGTCCTTTCTTGCACAGAGCATCAGTATTGGCAGTCCAGTCCAATTTATCATCCAGCTGCACTCCCAGGTATTTATAGGTCTGCACCATCTGCACACAGTCACCTCTGATGACCACAGGGTCCATGAGGGGTCTGGGCCTCCTAAAATCCACCAACATCTCCTTGGTTTTGCTGGTGTTCAGTTGTAGGTGGTTTGAGTCGCACCATTTAACAAAGTCCTTGATTAGGTTCCTATACTCCTCCTCCTGCCCACTCCTGATGCAGCCCACGATAACAGTGTCATCAGCAAACTTTTGCGCGTGGCAGGACTCCGAGTTGTATTGGAAGTCTGATGTATATAGGCTGAACAGGACCGGAGAAAGTACAGTCCCCTATGGCACTCATGTGTTGCTGACCACAATGTCAGACGTGCAGTTCCCGAGACGCACATACTGAGGTCTGTCTGTAAGATAGTCCACGATCCATGCCACCAGGTATGAATCTACTCCCATCTCTGTCATTTTGTCCCTAAGGAGCAGAGGTTGGATGGTGTTGAATGCGCTAGAGTACCTTCTGTATGGATTATTTACAGTTACATGTTTTCTGAGTGTAATTACTAATTATTCGTGGTGCCACAACATATTTTGTTAATCAATTGGGTGGAACTAAATTACTATTCCCATTACCAGTATGTTGCACTGGAAGTTATGTATCATAAAACTGCGCCCTATGTTATCAGTGCAAACACTCATTTTACCTATGATTGGGATAAAAACTGTAAGGGATGAAATGCATGTTCTTTCTCTACTTTCTGGTTTCCGATTCTATTGTTGCTCTCTCTGACTTTGATTTTTGGTTTACAATCAGTCTATGGTGTTTCAGATTTGGTTTTTACGGTTTCGACTCATTTTCAACTCCTGGTCCTCTCGAAAATTGTTCTCAATAATAATTTATATATATATATATATATATATATATATATATATATATATATATATATATATATATATATATATATATATATATAATGTTCCTGTTTAGATATACATATTTGAGAAAGACCTTTAATCTGTTTAATCATTTTGGGACATAAAAATTTAGGTGTGTTAAAGATTACACCATTTATCTGTATGCTGGTTGGTACAAACTGATTAGAAAATCTAGATGAGAACAGGCCATTCAGCCCAACATGATCTGACCCTTGACTGCAAATTAGACTAACTTACTTAAGATCACTGCTTTTTTATATTCTCTAGTTTTGTCATGGTGAACTTAGCATTGCCTGTGGCAGACTTCCTTGTACTTTTTGTAGGAAGGACATCCAGCTGGTGGAGACATTTGTAACAGTGATTTTGGTTATTCTTTATTTAAGATACTAATTTATCTGACAATACTCAAATTGGATTATTCAAGATGAAAAGTTTTTACAGATCACTCTGAATGCACCCTAGTTGATTGGCATCAACACCCTGTAGTAAAACTGAACAAAGATGGATGAAAAATATTCCTGGAACATTAAGAGGGTGTTAGTTTTTATTTTTCTGTGAGTGGATGCTTGTGTACACAAAACTAGATAGGTGCTAGAGAAGCAAAGCTCTGTTTGAAGAAGTATCATTTGTCATGGTGGAGGACAAGAAATGATCATATATGACAATTAAGAATTAAAAGAACAAAAAATACTCTTTTGATTCCATGCTATCAATGTTTTCATAGATCATTACATGATGGTAGAAATTTGTTTTCTCTTACCCAGTTTGTCTTACATATCCATGATCCAAGATTGGCCCTGGGAAGTCTAAAGACTCTGGCACCTTGAAGGTTGCAAATGAGGCATGGCCTGAGAGGAATTATGTAATGTTACCACAGTGACACTAGAAGGCAGGTGGCCAAGAAGTTGCCAGGAATGTCTGGCCCACCTTATAAACAAACAGAAAGAGAGAGCAAGGGAGTAGGTTGGGGGGAATACAGATCTGATAAAAGGTAAAAAAAAACTTCAGCCCAACAGAGGGCAATACACAGTCTTAGGCTAGTACAAGAAGTAGTGGGTTGCTCCATTAGCAGTGGAGACAGCCAGACAGACTTCTTGGGGAGACAGTGATTTCTGAGAATCAAAGAGCTTCAAGCCAGCTGTCTTTGTTTGAAAAATTAGCATATTTGGTAAGCTTTTAGGCTTTACTTTCCTTTTTTCTAAATTCATAGAAGTGCTTAACTTTAGAACACAATTTTGTTTGGCAAATGTGAAATAACTTTGACATGAAAAACAGCAAACATATTCTTTTAATATTGTCACACACGTGCGCATGGGAGGCAGCTAAAGGGCTCGAGGGAAGGAAGTTCTGAGGCATGCCGGGATGTGGCAGAGTGCACTGATTCTTTTTTTCCCTTGCCTGTAGACCATTCCCGGGAGATCTCACCTGGCTATCATGACGTCACTTCCGGGACCGAGCCAATGGAAGAAGACCTGGACGGCTCCGGCCCCTGTGATGTCACCTCCGGGCTTGAACCAATGGCCGATGATTCTGAGCCAGACCCATACGACCTCACTTCCTGTCTTCCCCTTTAAAAGTCTAACCGTTTCCCCTATGTGGCAGTCTTGTTTTGGACTCTGTATTATGCACAACTGTGTTCTTTATTTGAAGAAACAACTTAGCAGCCAGGATACCATATTATACGGGTGGCTGCCCCAACCCTTTATCAGTGTGATGTCTCATTATTATGACAATATATTGTAATATTAACATAAAGTGTAATGGATGCATGGATTCATGATGTAGGGCGGCGCAGTGGTAGCACTGCTGCCTCGCAGTTAGGAGACCCGGGTTCGCTTCCCGGGTCCTCCCTGCGTGGAGTTTGCATGTTCTCCCCGTGTCTGCGTGGGTTTCCTCCGGGCGCTCCGGTTTCCTCCCACAGGCCAAAGACATGCAGGTTAGGTGGATTGGCGATTCTAAATTGGCCCTAGTGTGTGCTTGGTGTGTGGGTGTGTTTGTGTGTGTCCTGCGGTGGGTTGGCACCCTGCCCGGGATTGGTTCCTGCCTTGTGCCCTGTGTTGGCTGGGATTGACTCCAGCAGACCCCCGTGACCCTGTGTTTGGATTCAGCGGGTTGGAAAATGGATGGATGGATGGATGGATTCATGATGTTTACACCAAATTCATCCATACCATCTCCATATCACAGAAAAACAACATTTAAGAAACCAAGTGTCATGCTTCCAAAAAGTTAACTTTTCAATATTAAAAATTCTGAATTACTGTAAGATGTCCTAAGTAGTGTTCATGAGAAATGTAATGATTTACCCCTTGAAATAAAGGTACATAATAAACAAGTTGTGTCAAATACTTGAAATATTAAAATGCATGTTTCAATATAAATGTTTAAAGTTTAAATATTCTCAATTGTTATGTAAATGTGTCATTTTAACCACACTGATAAAGGTGCATAGAGGGTTAGATGCCTAGTAAAGAATCAAAAATCAAAATATACATCATATTCATAATCACTGACCTTGCAATTTATCATTTTTAACCTTCTGGGAGTGGGATAGGATCATAGATAAAGAATCAAATATCAAAAATATTAAAATATTCAAGATGAGCAGTCCTGAAATAGCATAAAGTGACACTCCAAACACTTGCATTACTAATGCTTATTTTTTCAAAGTTCTGTGAAAATCTTCAACTTTCACCCCTTGTGTCTCATTGGGATGTGAGACTCTGGCTTTGGTTGATGTGGCAAACACAACTTCAAGTCCTTCTGATGATTTTTGCTAAAGACACCTATTAATTTACTCTTCTTCATAACAGTGTAGTTTCCTGCATAACAGTGTTATTCAGGTCTGGATGGACAAAAAGCTTGCTCTCTTGCATAACTGAATTCTACATCATAAGTGGGGATTTTCTTCTACTGGTGAGTCAGGACGTGCTAGATATAAAACTGAAAGGATTTCAAAATACTTTTATGAGCACAAAAAAAAAGTATGAAAAGATTAATTCTACTCTTTTAAACAGATGTATTGATACAGTTCGCCCTGTATGTGAAAATTCCACACAGAAAAGTTTATCTGAAATTGCCCTCTGTATCAATATGGCGAGCTATAATTACAGTACAGCAGCCTTAGTAGTGACTCACTCACCTCTGCCAAAAGACATTTGTTTTCTTTTTATTTATTTTATTTTATTTTTTCGTGCACTGTCTTAATTATACGTGGCTCTTAATTATATGGTGTTTCTGCTGTTCCAGGATAGTGAATAGAATATCAAATGAGTTTTCATAGGCGCCTATTAACCTTTGAAGACACTGCAGATTATAACAGATCATATTTGTTTATGTATTTATAATTGAATTTCTTTAGTTTTACCATCTTGTATCCATCCAGATGTTAGTACGGTATGTCCCTTAAATTTGTGCCCTCAGGTAGCCCGATTCCTCAGAGTTGCTTCCTCCTATCCTCAAAATAATTCTTTATTACTTCAAATATGATTATAAATGATTTTACACATTTATATTTCAGAAACAAATAGAACCACATCAATTTTCATAAAGAAGAAAGGAAAGGGCTATAACGTAAGAATGCTCTGGTGTATGAAAAGACAGCTCCGTCCAAGAAGTCCTGCCATGTTGTGTAGGCTAGTGGATAGAACCCCATTCAGTAAATGTAATTTTTTTTCCATTTTCAGTTTGTATAGTCAATCACTGTGCCATTGGGAAACAGCGAGTATTGTACTCATCCTAAAATAGTGTGTCAATTCTTATTTAGCTTAAATTGCAATACTGGCACAACAATACTGGATGAGTTCCAAGATATTACTTTCAGCTATGCTGCTTTATAACTTGTTATGTCTACAGCTATGTTAAGAAATATCTCCTAATATTTCCAACAAAATTTACCTTTCACTATTTTCTAGTTGTGTTCTTGTTGATGTATCAATTTATACATAAATACCTTTGCATTTGTAAATCATAAAACAACTGTCTTTTCTGTAGTCTGTAGGAATAAAGTGTACATTATTAAACAAAACTGAAACATTATTTGTGGTATCTTCATAACTTCTGAAATGAGTTACAGATAAAGATAGAATAGTGACCGGACATCCAGCAGAGTCTCTTTGGTGTAGCAAAAATCCAAATCCAAGTCGATATATTCTGAGGATGCTTATTTCATACCTACCTATGGTGCTTATGCCATTAGTTAACAATCTTTCAAAGAAAAATCAATCATTAAGCTACTCATTGACATAGATAGATAGATAGATAGATAGATAGATAGATAGATAGATAGATAGATAGATAGATAGATAGATAGATAGATAGATAGTGTCACACACGTGCGACTAGGAAGACGTTGTATGGACCAAGCAAAGGTAATTCCACGCCAGGCCAGGGGGTGGTGGGGTGCACTAAACCTTCTCCTGTTATCTCTACAGACCTGCCCGGGGTAAAACCTGTCTAGGTAAAACCTGTAAAACCGATGACGTCACTTCTGGTTCTGGCACCTATAAGATTATTACTTCCGGCACCTATTCTGACTACTGAAGGACATCACTTCTGGTTCCCTTACATCACTTCCTGTCCTAGCCCTTAAAACCACCATCTTGACAAATCATCGACAGTTCTGTTTTAGACTCAGTACAGAGAACATCTCTGTATTCAAACAAGAATCTTTTGCAGCCAGGAATAATATACGGGTGGCTGCCCCAAACCTTTTTAAGTATGTCGAGTCGATTCCTTTTACAATAGATAGATAGATAGATAGTATTTTATTGTGTCCAAAAAGAATATTTATTTCCTCCAGCAGCAATACTAAACATAAAGTGTAAAACAATAAAAACACAAACTTTTACAGTATTACATAAGGCAAGACCCAGAACTATTCACAAAATCTAATATGAATGATACCATATTATGAAAACTTATTGTTCTAATGCCAATATGTCTGTTGCAACTGTCAAGAATGAAGATGGACAATATAGAGAAAACAGCCCATCTTAGCACCCTGCGATGGAACAAGTCGTTGACTAAAAGTGCTCCAGCACAGCATGATATGGAGATGATGAGCAGCATTAGTAATAATGGCATCTAGTTTTGTCACCTTTCGCTTTTTGCCATTTGCTACAGTGAGACCGGGGTCAAGATCTAATAAAGCTGGGCTTTCTGATCAGTTTATTCAGGCTTTTGCATTCCTTATGATGGGTTTGCTTTCTCAGTAGTCTAAAGTTGTTGTGATTCATAGGTATTTTGAATTAATACTATATAGTTTAAGAAATTATTTTTCTTATTTTTTTAATGAAATGCCATTTGTTTGTCTTTTGACATGAGTATTGCTCAGTCAGTGTCCACATTTTTAAAAAAAAAAAAGCTTAAAAGTGACATCTTGAGCTACTTTTGAGTTTTTGCTATTCATTATTATTTCTTTGGTTTGTAGCCATTAGCTAACTTTTTTGACTTTAGGTTTTTGTCTTCACAGTATTTTTAATCAACTAATATCAAACCCTCAGACAGTTTTTCACAACTTTTTTCCTGGTCCTTTTCTAATTTCCCTTTTTTACTCCAGGCACTCCAGGCAAACTGTAAAATTGTAAACTTACCACCATAAAATGTCAGAACATCCCTAACAGCTTGTCACACCCCTGAACCCTCTCAGAAAATAGCTTTTCTGTGGGGCAAGTCTATATTCCTCATACAACCCAGCCTACTCTTTAGTCTACTGTTCTGATGGACCTCCAAGAATTTAGAAGTTTTCTGCCCCTCTGTTTTGATTTGAGGTTGAAAGAACTGAAAGAAATACAGTGGGCTAGAAATATGACCAGACAATATTTTAGCTGGCTTATATCATAATCAACACAGTTTATTAAAGATTATTTAAAATAGGCCGAACTAGAAAGTGCAATTTAAGTCAAGCAAGAAAACCACAAGATACCAAAGTCGTCATCATATGTAAATATTCGCTTTATAAAGTGGCTCAGGTTGTGCAATATTATAACTGTAGTGCAAGTTTACAGTGAGGTGATTGTACTTTTAAGTACAAACAGTTCTACCAGGAGTACTTGATGGACTGATTTAGTGCGTTTAGAGCTCTTGGGATAAAACTGTTTCTGAAGCGCGAGGTCCCTACAGGAAAGACATTGAAGCGTTTGCTGTACTTTATGGGAGAAGTTCAAACATACTGTTCACATGGCTGAGACGGCATATGCTAGATGCTGTATCCCGGTAATCCGATCAGCTGCTGTACAGCTGTGATTCCACACTCCGATACAGTGGGTTAAATACTCTGAGTGGTGCAATGACAGTGACAACGCTAAAGCAGCTATAGTATTTGAAATAGTCTGGCCATTCTGTGCACCATTATATGGTTATGGGTTGATTACAAACAGATGCCTTATACTAATAAATGATATGCAGTTAATTTCAGTGCATTTGATTAATCCGCGTCATGGATGTGAATCTAAAAAATAAAGGGAAACCACACAGGAACAGTAGCACTGCTTTGACGCTGGGTGCCGTCAGTTTGCAAAACCGAGTGGAGAACTTGCGTATGCAAGGGATTGAGCTGGCATGAAAATGTGTGTGGCTTTACGCCAAGTTTAGTTTTTATACATCGCAATGTGAGCGTGGAAACGGGCGTACGCAACATTTTTGTATGTACGCACCGTTTATACATGAGGCCACTGGTCTTTTTAAAGAAACAAAGAGTTTTGGGGCAGGTGACTGTTTTTGCAGAGATACAGAACATTGAAAATATACTACCAAAATACTTAGGAGCACTGAAAAAAAAGAAAAATCTTTTTGTAAATCTGTAGCTTGGTCAGTTATTCATTCCTCAATAACAGGAACGAAACTACAGATATTGCTTCCTAAGTTGCAAGTGAAGAACTTATAATGAATGATCTAGTGGAAAGTACCTGTTTTAAATTATCTTCTTTATACATATTATACTATTCATGCCATTTAATTTTCATAATATAAGCTGAGTTTTAACATATGACATATTTTAGTAGTGTCAATGAATCAATTAAAATACGGAAAATATTATAAATGTACAGCTGCTACACAAAATAAATTTAAGATGGATTTGCTTATATTTTCTGTCCATCCATTTGTATTTTTTGGTTCATTTAACTCTCTTGTGTTATTGACTACTCCTTAGGGGCCTTGTGAAGCACACGTGCCTTTGAAATTCTGTGGCAACTTAATCGCTGAGGAACTTTTACTGCTGACAGGAAGGAAACAGCTGCTGTTCAACGAACGCCATTGTTTGTACTTTAGTATCCAGGGACAACTAGCCTGTCTCTGACATGGTGAGAGGAGAAGGCCAGTCATGTACAAGGTGTGCCAAAATTAGAGCACAGCATGGAAAGAGGGCAGCAGTGCTAATCTGGAAATGTTTTCTAGTAATGTATGGCAGCTCTGTAATCTCCATGTGGTAGAGAGATCTCTAGCTATTCACATTGTAAGCTATTTTATAAAGAGATATTTAAGAAAAATAATGCATATCTCAAAATATGTGTGGGATGCAAATTGTTTAAATATAATATATGACTATGTATAAATCAATAATCATGTAGACTACTACTACATTTTTTTTCCCTCACATTTCACAGAATTTCATTCCCACAACAATGTAACAGACTACATGTGTTAAAAGAAAAGATGGATAGAGTGGGATGTTGTCATCCTAGAGAAAAATTAACTGAGTGGAAATTGCCTTCAGCATATTTTCAGAAACCTGAAAGCTCTGTTGAGTTTCAATCACACTGCAAAATGATTATTTGTGCTGGACGCTTTAGTATAATCATAGTTTCATCAACATGAATGTGTGTCAGTGTCGCAAAGACTGCTCAAACTGAATTTGCCATACTTGTAATTCCATAGGTAGGCTTGAAGTTCAGAAGTTCAGACTTAAAGAATGGAAATCTAATGAGCCCTGTCTGGAATCTGATAGAGAAAGAGAAATAGGAACCCTAGCTTAATAGGTACAGATTAGGTACGGCCTCATTTACGAAACGTTGCGTGGATTCAAGCGTGAAAATATGAACACTCCAAAAAAACAAAAAATGCATATGCCAAAAAAAAATCAGATTTATAAAACCGGGGGTACACACATTTCTATATGATTTACCCTTTATAAATTGTAATCACCTTGAAAATATCCATTCATGAACGTGCCTCAAACACCACCATGAAACATCCATACATATAGTATGCTGATCAACCTCATATGTATACTATCATAATGCTGTAGAATTTCATTGGTTGGTAGAGCAGCCTCTCCCACCTGATGCATCAAAACCCCACATCCTGCATTCAAGAGTGTTTGGCCATGCTCCACAACTGAGAGTGTAAGATCATGCACAGCATTACAGCACCTCCCCTCTCTGGGGTACGGGAAAGACGTTAGGCATCTTACCTGAGCGGGTAGCCACTCTCACATGGCACATGTAATGACATGATTGCAGATACATTGAATCGTGAAGACCATATGAAACACTGAGGATTCAGCCAGTTACCTTACCAACAAGCCAGACAAAATGTACAGCATCATCATCACATCTGTAAAAGCCACTTTGCCTCAAAATAAATGAACCACGGGCTGACTGAAGCCACTGGGATACAGTGTTTGCTGGTCACATCTTGGATTACTTGTGCATTATTGGAATGTAACTGCTCATGGATAAAATAAACAGCTTCATTCTCACTAGGTGCCCTTATTGCAATTTCAGGGCATTTAATTGCTCCGATTACATTAGGAGAGCCAGACATGGCTGCAGATTGCCTTACTATGTTGGCAATAACAGTTTTTTTTCATTTCCACCCATCATATGAAAACTTGATGTAGTGCCTCGCTGGCACTACTTGACTTCCAACACAGCAGGCATGATGGAGTGAAGCTTGGTTGCCATATTCCTGACCTGTCTGCCAGTTCCCTGAGATGTGACAACAGGTAGCCAATATAAAGTGACGAAAAACCAAAAAAGGTCATCAGTACAAATACATACAGTGCATCCGGAAAGTATTCACAGCGCATCACTTTTTGCACATTTTATTATGTTACAGCCTTATTCCAAAATGGATTAAATTCATTTTTTTCCTCAGAATTCTACACACAACACCCCATAATGACAACGTGAAAAAAGTTTATTTATTTGAGGTCCATTTTAATCCATTTTGGAATAAGGCTGTAACATAACAAAATGTGGAAAAAGTGATGCGCTGTGAATACTTTCCGGATGCACTGTAGCATTGGCCCTCTTAAAATACACTCTGTGCAACATATTCATCACTTTTGAGGACTCATCTCAATAAACGTTATGATAATGGCTCAAGGATATGAAATATTATGTGCGTGTATCATTAATTAGCTGGTTTAGCTGCATTTCCCGACTTGATCATGGGTGTCTAAAATGTTGTGCATGCATGAGTCAGTGAGAAAGTGTGTCTTTGGTTAAGTTTTCTTTTCTACATTCTGACATTTGCACGGGAAGCTGTGTTTGCTCATATTAAGTCTCTTTTTGTGTGCATCCAAACTTTAGAAATGAGGTCCCTGGTGAATGTCTGCACTAATCCAAATAATAGTGCAAGAGTTGAAGACAGCTAGAAATCCAGTGAGTACTGAGAAGTAAATGAGCCAGAAGTAAAAAAATAGATAGGTGAGCATGGCTGCAAGTCCAGGATCTGAGAGCTTCATTGCTGTTTCTGGAGAATTAGTTAATTGCAAGAAACTCAAGAAATATTACAGCTAAATATGAACATTATTTTAATAATCCATCTTTACATTGCAAGACAAGGGGTTGATTTGCGGTACTAACGTCCTTCTCTCTCTCTCTCTCTCTCTCTCTCTCTCTCTCTCTCATCAGACAAAAAGAAGAAAAAATAAAACACTCCTTACTTCCATGTTCCAAGATGGCCGCCGAGACATCACTTCCGGCACCTCTCGATGACGATACTTCCGGCTCCTTGCAATAACGATACTACTGGCTACATCTTATGATGTTAACTTCCTTCATTGCCTCACTTCCAGTCCCCCTTTGATGACGTTGGATACATCCAACAGTTTTAATGTCATCTCTTGCCAACTCACTTCCATCCTCCATTTTGTCTTTTGTATATAAACGCCATCTTTGTATGTTACAATTGCCAATCGCTATACATGCTTTTGATCAGAACAAAGTCTTTTGCTTTTTCTTTTTGTCCAATGAACATTATATGTGGATGGTCCCCATACCTTTTTCCTTTGTGGAAGTGCTTTATTTGGAAAAGCTTATTACAACTCATATTTAAAACAAAAGGTGGGAAAACATGATTCATCATTTTGTATCTTGGTCTTTTTAACATTTGCACAGTCTTCCTGTGTTTGAGCTTTGACATACAAACTTGTTAAAGTTGTACGCTGTTGGATTAATGTACATTATTAGGTGGATGGTGGTCAACAACAAATTGTAAGTGTTGTGAATACTATATAAACTATGTCTATTACAGTTGTCACACACTTGCGCATGGGAGGCAGCTAAAGGGGTTGAGTGCAGGCAGTTCTGAAGCATGCTGGGATGTGGCAGAGTGCACTGACTCTTTTTCTCCCTTTCCTGTAGACCAATCCCGGGAGATTCCATCTGGCTCTCTTGACGTCACTTCCAGGACCGAACCAATGGAAGGAGACCTTACCAGCTCCCGCCCCTGTGATGTCACGTCCGGGCTCAAACCAATAGCTGAAGAACATGGGCCCAATCCTTATGACCTCACTTCCTGTCTTCCCCTTTAAAAGCCTGCCCCTTTTCCCTATTTGTCAGTCTTGTTTTGGACTTGGTTGTGTGCACATTAGTGCTGTATACTTTAAAAGAAGCAACTTTGCAGCCAGAAAACAAATTATATGGGTGGCTGCCCCAAACCCTTATATGACTCTGTCTCAACTTTGTGACACAGTTTAAGTTATTGAATATACGTACATTTTGCTGTGATGTACTGTATACTATTCAACACTTTTGTTGCATAAATGTCTGGTTGTTTGGCATTCCAGTATGGAAAAATGATTAGTTTTCCATTGACTATTCATTCCCAGCTAATTTAGTTTAAGTGCTTTTTTTATGTAGTGTTTCAGAAATCATAAAATTATGCATCATTTTCAGGAGTGGATTCACTAATAGCATTAAAATGTTTTGGAATATCTGTCCAGCATCAACTGTGAGCACCTAGTTGTACAATAATTCACTCGGCACAATTCAGTCAATTTTTTTTTGAAAGACATACTAGGTCATGCAAACAGTTTTTTGCTTCATGTGACTTGTGAGAGTTAGAGCGGCCACTTGTGCCAAGATTAACTGGGTTGAGATTGGATGTAGATGACGACAGCCATCAGGCAGAGATGAAGGTCAGCTACATAATGGAGGATGTTAAATAAGAGAGGAAAAGAAGGATGTGAGAGTGAACACACTTCCTATTAGAAAGGGCATACTCCACTCTTTCGTGTAGAATAATAACAAACTTACACATGATTTATTTTTTGTCTATATGTTCACTGAACTATAAACTTTCCTTTTTTGTATCATGTATAGCAGTTCAAGGACAACACTCTTAAAGGGTACAAAAAGTTTAAACGTGAACAAAAGAGCAAGCCTGCCTATTTACATTAGGTTTTTGCCATGCCCTGGCACCCAGAATATAAAAAAAAGAAGCCAGAGTTTGTGTGTGCTAATAATTTTCCACTTCTCTGGCGTTTGACCCATGGGTCTGATTGTTCAAAAGACTGTCTCTCACTGTCTTGTTAGATAATAGTCTGTTTTCTGGAAAGCACTGAATGCTCACTTCTGTGCCCAGACCAGGTGGTGTGCTTTTGTGGACTTGGCACTGATGTGCCTTTCTGCTCTGTTCTAGTTTTAGCTCTGTAGAGTAAGTCTCCTGATCCCTTCCTTCAACCTTTGACTCACAAATGAACTGTAATGAGTAAAACTGGTGGCAAAATGAATTCATATGTATAGACACAAAATTATATTGGTTTAAAACAAAAATGTTTAGCACAAAACTCGACAAATACAAACTCAAACTTTTACATTACATACTGTACAATACGTAACTGAATATCTAAAGCTAAAAATCAACATCTTTAAGTTGAAAGGATTCAGGCTTTGATGAGAATGAATATTCTCTTTCTGGAGAATGTGGAAAATATGTTTTAGATTCTGAATGACATTATATTTTTGTGTTGTAATATAATATGACAGAACGGCACATGAAAAGTTCACACTTTTAATATATTAATTAAATGCTGTGAACATCTTATCCTGGGATTCTCCTGATGTCATGTTTTGACTGGGGTCTTGCCCCATAGCCTTTTCATTTTAGCCTTTCTGGCTTTTTGTCCTTCAGTTGTAGGCCTGAGCTTTACTAAGACCTCTGACTGTAATACCTTTTTTATTTTGGCTTTTGATAACACTTTAGTTGAATCTCAGTTAGTCAAGAGGAGTCAAGAGAAGAATATCTGGTCAAAAGGAGCTACCTTCTAGACACACCCTCCATTTAAACTGTTATGGGAAGTGGTCAAGAAAGGGGACACCCAAACACCTGCAATACAAGAATGTTATGACCAGTTTTCAGGGCTTATGATTACTGCAACAAAGTGCATCCACAGATGATTTGAAGTACAATAAGTATACTCCTTGCTGGTCATAAGAAACTCAAGACCATCCACGAGTATGAACAGTCACACAGCCCACATGTTGTCGGAACCTTTCTAGACTCTGGCATATGGCAAAAGTGGAATGAGTGTGTTGAAAGTCTGGAATTCACGTACTTGAGTCACCATGCCTAGGCTATCTTATGACATCTTAGAGACACTAATCAGTTGAAATATTGAACCTCAGAATGCCCATAGCCTCCAAACTCATGGGGAACACAAAAAGGCCACTTAACAAAAAGACCACAAGAGATGTTTGCCATCAGCTGCATTAGATAATGACCTCTATTCACAAGCTCTCACAGCCGTTAGTTGTAAAAAATATGGTCAGAAACCATGGAACTATATACACCATACTAAAACACAGAAACTGAGTGATGATCCAGCAAGCTACAGGCTGATATTGCACTTTGGTTCCCAACCTAAAATCTCATGGAATGCATTACTGTAAATATGCAGAATCAGCCCTCTTATTGAGGCAGTCATCCCTGACAAGCAAGCAGGTTTGCATCCTAGACATTGGTTACTGCAATCAAGTCTTGGCCTTCACAATATAGCATGGTTTCCTAGAATAGCCAAGACAGATGTTACAATTATGGTCCTGATATTGAGATGTGACACCTTCTGATCGATCAGCTTGATCATGAGGCTTTTAAAATGATGCACCTGATATGGGCAATGCTAGGCAAGAGGCACTTACTTGTCCACCTGGACAAAACAGTTTTGCCTTGATTCCTCAGTAAATGGTCTACTTCGCAAATCAGTTCTTTTACTGGTGCTCTTTAATATTTAAATGTGGAACATGATACTGCCAATAATATCTGTGATTATGAGCAATTGTTTCCTGGCAACAAAAGCTAAGTCTGAGTGACTTTGAGTTCACCCTTAGTAAGGATATTAACATCATAACTGAGTACTTCCTGAAATGGAGGCTCAAATCACACTCCCATAAAAGAACACCTTATTCCATCATGATAATAAAAGTTCTAAATGCACCCTGAATATGATCTTCTCTGGCAAAACAGTATGACATGATCCCACTCTAACCTGTGCCATTAGTATCAGGTATAGATAGGCACATTCAGCTTTTGAATGTTCAACTGAAGAAAGTGATGCAATCCCTGAAATGCCCCAACACACTAACTACCCATGCTGTCGCACACTGCACCCCAAACTATCTGCTGTGAAGCCTGATAAATCAAGTTCAACAAACAACTCCCTGTCCATCAATCAATACCACCTCATCAATATCCCCCATAAGGGTTTGAGTTATGCACAGAACCTCAAGATATGCAACTTTAAACCTGAAGAGTGTTAGAAAACTGAATGGACCTCACAGCAAGTCATGAAGAAACACCTTATGAAAGATCTGATGTAGCAGGTTGATGGCTTTGACCTTCCAAGAAGCTCATTCACATAAACCATGGCAGACGATACACAAATGAAAAATTAAAAACTCTGAATCATGTGAACTTTGCTACATAGAACAGACTATAGAACACATAATAACTCAATACCTGAAATGAAGGAAGAATCACATTGATACAATTTGTACCCCAAAGTGTTTTCTTGGATTGCCCACTTTAATGTGAAATTATAGTTGTTTGTCTTTTCCAAGCCATATGAAAACAAGAAGAAGAAAACCAATTTTTAGATGTGATTAATTTAATGTAATTATAATTAAATAAAGAGTGGACTTGTGCTATACAAGGAGACCAATGCTTCCACGCATTTCCCCAAACAGTAGGATGTGTAGCCATTCCCTTTTGTTACAGTGCAGGAGTAATTCTGTTTTGTGGTTTCGCCTTTTAGCTTGTATTATTTTGTGTTCTTGTGCTGTGTGATCTGTCACAGTTCTCACTTGTGACTTCTCATTCCACTTCATTGCTGTCATGTGAATTTCTGGTCAGTATGTTGAGCGAAGTGTGAAACTGCTGTTGATTTGCTACGTGGGCTTAACAGAAGAAAAAGACAAGAAGCATATTCAATACAGTATACAGATATTGCATCACTACATATGGAAATTTACCACAAAAAATGACTTTCCAGCTGTCCTAGTTAGGATTTTGTTTTATAGTACTGAAACAGGTGAGAAGTCAGGGTTACATTATAACATCAAGTAGCACTGGTGTCCCCTGGAGCATGAATACAGCATAAGATATAGGTTTGTTTTATTTCACTTTGTGGACTTTCAATGAATTTAGGGAGTAGGTGCTTTGTTGTGCACTAGTTCAAAAACCCTTTATCCTGTCATTTTTAGAATAATCCAATTAAACATTTTGTGATTCAATTATTGAAGTAACTCTTTTTTTCTTAAAATCATAATCTTTGTAATTTTTTAATATTTGAGACCTAAGGTCGTATTGAGAACTGTTAGTTCTGTTGACTAAATCTGGTGTGGAAGGACTCCATTGTCAGATTACTTTTCTTGGATTTTAGCTTTGTCTTTAACACTATTATCCCCTAAATGCTGGTGAACAAACTATCATTACTTTATCATTAATTAAACTTGGTACTTTGCAACTGAATTTTGGATTTTCTCAAAAGCAGGTCCCAGTCAGTCAGAATCCATGGAATTACATCTTCCATCATCATTCTCACCACCGGCTTCCCCCAAGGATGCGTTTTGAGTCCTCTACTGTATACTCTGCTGACCTATGCCTACATATCTCACTATCCAAACAATCACATAGTACAATTTGCAGATGACGCATGTGGTGGTCACTCATAATAATGACATACAGAATAGATATGGCTAAACCATAGGCTAGGTGTAAGGACAACAACCTTAGATTCAAAGTCAAATAAAACTAAGGAAATGACTGTGGTCTTTTGGTGGATTGGTACTCTCCCTCCTCTCACCCTTTACATTAATGGAGTAGAGGTTGCAATTGTCATCTGCTTCAAATACCTGGGGGTGCATATTACAAATGGGGCTACAATATGGCCTCTCTGGTAATGAAAACCCATCAATGCCTCTGCTTCTTGAGGAAGTTGAAGTGGGCTGGTCTGTGCCCCTCCATTCTTATCTCCTTTGACAAATATATGGTAGAGATCTTCCTCACTTCGTGTATTACAGTATGGTAAAGTAGTTGTTTGGCCACAGACAGGAGAGCACTGCAGCGGGTAGTTAAGTCTGCACAGCGGATCATCGGCAGCAGCCTACCATCTGTCGAGGACATTTACACCAGCAGGTGCAAGAGTAAAGCCTCCTCCATTATGGAAGATGTCACTCATCCTGCACATGGACTGTTTTGCTTCTTACTTGGATGATATTAGACTAATGAATACAACAAATCTGACTGTACACTCTGTGACTTATACTACACTTTGCATTTGTGCATTTCAGTAGTCTCATGTACTAAACTATTTTCTGCTACCTTTTTTCTTTACTTGCTGCTAATTACAGGGCATACTGCAATAATATTTCTCTTAGGTATAGTTCTCTTATGTGTGTATAAATGTTATTTCATTCTATTTTATTGTGTCTATCTGTGATGATACGCTTATCACAAAGCTTCGGGGGTACTTATGGGGTACTTTTAATTATGAAATTTTTTATGGGGTTATCATGGGCACTGTTCAATAACTGGGACCTGAGTACTGAATTTTGTTTCTGCCTATGGATGTTGTAATGACAATAAAAGATCTTTGATCCTAAATAATTGTTTCAGGTTTATTAACTTCATCTTTAAATATCCCAGTCTTTGATTTTGTTGTCATTTAATTATTGTTATTAGAAAGTCCTGCCGATTTGGCTTTGTTTCTTTATTTGAAAATTTGAATGTCTTGTTTTACTGCTAATGTGTCTGATTAAAGCTGACCAGTGTTCAGTGCCCAAGAGGTCAGATGTGGGTTTTAGCTATAATAAAAATTCTGGGAGGAGGTTTAAATTAAGGTGTGGAATGACGTAATGAACTGACTGAAGGTGATGCTCGTTAATTGCTTTTTAGGCTCTTACAAAAATGAATTTCTGTGTAACTGTCAGTCTGTTCTGAGCTCTTCACTTGTGATGATCAATTTTGTACCCTTGTCCTGTAACATTTGTTCCCAAACAGTCCTGACTGATGTTACTCGATTATGTTGATCTCTTTTATAAGTCACTTTGGATAAAAGCATCTGCTAAGAAAATAAATGTAAATATAAACCGAGCCATAGTTGATTTCCATGGCAGATAAGTCCTATGTTGTTTGTGATAACCTTTGGGGTGGCCAGATAATGTAAATCATTTATTTAATTGTTTTCATCGAAAGCAATAAATTATTTAAAATAAAATTGTATTGCAAGTAATCCACTGTGGTAGTGTTATCAGCTTTCTTTTTATACATATTTATATTTATATTTTTAAAACTGAATACTGTTTAGTAGGTACACTTGTAGACGTTTTAATTACATAAATAATTATACCTTTATCATAGCTAATAAATTAAGCAGCTAATTCTCATCTAAGCAGTGGGTGAGTTAACCTACAAAGGCGGAACTTTATTATTGTGCGACAATCAGATACAGCAGATGAGCTCTCCATAACGTAATCCGTGCTATAAGTTTGTATGTTCAGCTGTCAATAGCATATTGAATTAAGAGTTATTTTCAAAATGCCAGGTGTTGGATCTCCGATGCCAGGATGAGCTAGCCTAAGGGAGCCTCTTCCTGACTTTTATAATAATCTTGTGCACCATGGATTCTTGAGAGCTATGTGACATTGCACAAATAAAGAGAATTTTGGGTCACATGATTTGTTTTCGTCTGCTAATCCTTCAGGAAACATGCAGAATTCTTTGAGTTGTGTAAGGCTCCAGCCTGTATGGCAGTGGACTGGGGCTTAAAGACAAAGGGCCACTGACAATACAGAAGTGAAAAGGATGACATTGCTGCTAAAGTGTATTACAAGTGATCAAAGCTGTGGCAATTGGTGACATTACCGCTTATGCGACAATCATAAATGTATCCTGATAGCTGCCAGATAATTTCTTATTTCAATCATTCAGGCATCCATAATCCTTTTAAATCAGCCAAATCCTTCTGAATCCCTAGAAGTTTTTTTTTTTCTTCTTCTGAGAGCAAAAGAAAGCAGTGTATGTTTGTGCACTACTGTACATGCTGATGTGGATAAGGGAAGACATTATACAAGATGGTGAGAAAGAAAGAAGTAGTCATGTAAAGCTTTCCCTTTGCAGACAGGCTGTGGGTACTTTTTAACTATCATTTAAGGTAAAAAAGCAAGAAGGAACTTCTGAAAAAGCTGCTGTCTCTCCTCAGCTCTCAGCTTCTACTGCAATTGCAATCAAATTTGAGCCCATAACTGAGAGATGGAAAAAACAGACCTCTGGCTGTTCCACAAATGTATCTAATTAGAAAACAGTCTGCCAGGCTTTGTGAATTTTCTCCATTTTTTCATATTTGGCAGCAGATGTAGAATTTTGTTACAGGATATCCCATTTTCTGCAGTAGATGTCACCCTTACTGAAACTGTCGAGTGTCAAATTCAACTTAAATTAAAGCAACAATAAAAGAAAAGAAGTGAAGTGATATTAAGAAACTTACAGAAGAGTGGTGTGTAAAGTTCTGCTAAAGTCATAATTTTATAGTAAGAGTGAAACAAAGAACCTGGATTTGTGGCTCTCTTTTGTAGTCCTCAGTAACTGAGACTCTAGTTAATAGTAAGGTCCATAAACACTTACAGTTGTCTTACAATATATAATTGGACTATCTGCTCTTGGTGGGCAGTGGCTCAAATGGGGAGGATTTGTTACATTTGACTCCTGGGGGCTCATGTATAATACCTTGGGTAGAATTCTGATCTGATGCTACCTTCCCTCCTTCTCCACCTTCCTCCTGCTACAGATTTAAGTATGGTTGGCTCCTTCCCTTACAGTTTATTTAGCTTTCCCCATGAACCATTATCTGGCATTACAAATCCAGTCATTCCACCATTATCAGGACTAGGGAAAGGCACAAACTGCCAATGACATCCCCCCCAAACATATTACAACCGTTTGATACTTTTAATGCATTTCATCATAAAAATAATATCAAGTATGCATTCTAGTATTCTAATAGCTCACAGCTCCAAGAGGATAGCTCTGCAAAGTCTAAATCAACTTAGGAACCAGTCATCATGGTACAAGACATTAGCATGATCTCTAAATATGTGCTCTCTTCTAATTCTTCCATTTGCAATTTCTTCTTAACAACACTAAAGCAACAATATGAGTTGGAATAGTTTGGCCATTCTGTGTACCATTATATTGTTACAGATTGATCACAATCAAGTGCTTTGAATTTGTATCATGGATGCAAATCTGAAAATGAAAGGGAAACCACACAGACGCTGGGTGCCGCCCGTTTGCAAAATTAAGCTGAAATGTGCATACGTATGGTGTGAGGCTGCCGTGAAATTGTGCGTTTTACTTTAGTTTTTATACATCTTGATGTAACCATGGAAACAGGCATATGCATCGTTTAGTTTTTACATGAGGGCCCAGGACACTATTTAGAGTTTTTTTAATTTCACTGGAAATTTGGAAATAACATTGGGGCATTATAATATTCACAGCCTTGCCAAAAAATATTTCTTCATGATTAATTTTAGATTCTCAGATGAAACCCAACATCTCCTCTACTGAGTATTTTCTTTAATTTCCTACTATAACACTTCTTAACGAGACAAACGTGTAAATAATAGATTTCCCATCTAATTACATGAACTACCAAATGCAAAAGTTCATGTCAAAACACATCAAACCAAAGTTGTTGTCAAAGCACATTAAATCAAAGTTTTTTTGTGCCAAATATTCAGGAAGCCTCTAGAACCGATCATCTAGAACAGAGGTTCCCAAACTTTTTTGCCCCGTAGACCACTTACCAATTTTTTTGTTTTTCATAGACCCCCTGCCTGACTAATATTGAATTTTCCTAAACTTATTAACTTCAAATGTGTTTTTGGCAACTGACACAGAGCTGCTTACTTTCATAGGATTTTTTGTAGAATGGACAATTGTAAAAAAAGAAAAACATGTGCAATTTTTATTCATACCTTTATTGAAAAGACACAAAATGCAAGTAAATATTTGGATTTGGAACGAAACAAATCAGAACCTAGTAAAATTCTTACATGTTGTGTCCGCTCACGTGGACCACCATTTACATCTCGTGCACCCCCAATTTTTTTTCTCACTGACATAGACCCCCTGCAAGTCAAAATCGACCCCTGGGGGTCCGTATAGACCACTTTGGGAAACAGTGATCTAGAACCATAGATTACTGTTAGATGTCCCTCAAGGAAAAAGTAAAATTATTTCGATCCAGAACCCTAAAGTACAATGTAAAATGATTTTATATGCATTGTGATCTGTTAGTAAGGAAAACAAAACAAAAATAACAATCCTATTTTGCTTTCTATGTTTTGTCAGCTTTTGGGTTTTATAGCAGATTTTTCTATTAGGATTCCATGTTTTGACAAATTACAATGATTTTATCTTTACTCTCATTCTTGTCTAGATAAGTCTTTGAGAATGGACTAAACTCGAATTGAGCTTAGAAAAACTTTGTTTAACAGTTGCTGTTGGTACAGACAGTGTGGTTTGTATTTTCAAATGTTAAAGCAGCTTTGGAAACAGAAAATTAGCATCAATCTTTTTGACTATACTTAACTTTACTTGGGTGCCTTTCTTTGGACAATTCAGAATTAAGTCCTGTCAGCTCTGTCAGTAGACTCCACCTAATCTGAGCTCAAATGGTACTGAAAGATATGAAACGCAACCATATTCAGTCTCACTTTTCCTCAAAGAGTGAGCAGTCACACATGCAGACACTGAGAAGCATTCTCAGGTTCTCACTCACTCTTTCAGGATGCATTGCTTGTTTGCAGTGTGCTTGAGTTGATAGGCAGAAAATACTGTGAAAATACCGTTAGATTATGAATCTTCATAAACTGAATTGAAAGTGGTGAGCAGCTCATAACCATATTAAGCTCTCCAATCACAATCATGTTCAGTTTAAAATTATACAATGCAATGGAACTTGGTCATCAGTGACCCCCAAACCCCACCACGAACACACAGAGAGTCCCAGGTTCAAATAATGGATGGTTTATTCACCACAAAGCTCC
The DNA here is from genome assembly GCF_900747795.2 of Erpetoichthys calabaricus. NCBI lineage: Eukaryota > Metazoa > Chordata > Cladistia > Polypteriformes > Polypteridae > Erpetoichthys > Erpetoichthys calabaricus. The sequence continues at coordinate 105,777,258 of NC_041395.2, read as the reverse complement.
AAATTTGTTGTAAACACAAAGCACAAATCACAGGATCACTCTATCTCTCCACAATACCATCCATCCATCCATTATCCAACCCGCTATATCCTAACTACAGGGTCACGGGGGTCCGCTGGAGCCAATCCCAGCCAACACAGGGCGCAAGGCAGGAAACAAACCCTGGGCATGGCGCCAGCCCACCACAGGGGACGCACACACACACACACACCAAGCACACACTAGGGACAATTTAGAATCGCCAATGCACCTAACCTGCATGTCTTTGGACTGTGGGAGGAAACACAGAGCACCCAGAGGAAACCCATGCAGACATGGGGAGAACATGCAAACTCCATGCATGGAGGACCCGGGAAGTGAACCCAGGTGTCCTAACTGCGAGGCAGCAGCGCTACCCACTGCGCCACTGTGCCGCCCTCCACAATACCAACCTCCACAATTGCTTTACATTCTCCTAGCTCTGTCTTGCCTGGATAAGGGAGTGCAGTCCCTTTTAATGAGAAACTGGGAGTACTTCCAGCACCAGGGCCACTGCCTGATGGAAGTACTTCTGGGTCATATGAACCTCCCATATTCTGGGGAGTGTATCTCCCTACAGCATACTCCCTTGCAGCACTCATGGACCCCAGCAGGGCTGTGTTGCCAGACTACAACTCCCGGCATTCCGTGCTGATTCCCAATGGGCACCAACAAGGAGGGTTGCTGCCATCTAGTGTCTGGGGGGAATAAACATCCACCAAAGATGGTCCTTCCCTGTCCTCTTCTTCTGTTGTGGCCAGGGAAGTTATGAAGTCCATTTCCATTTGGGACACATGTCCATTTATGTGGGGCTTCACGCCCGGGTAAGGAATCATTTACTCTGGCTGGGATGTCCATCCACCCATTAATGCTGCCTAGTCCAGGTGCGACCCCCTTCCCTTTCTTGGCCGGGATACCTTTTTGCTCCTATGGGGCCTCTCCTCCAGGTAAGCGATCTTCTGGACTCCTGGTTGGGGTGCTCATCCATGCTGTGTGCCTCCTACAATAGATTGTATATAACCCTCCTGTAATTGCCATTTAATGGGCCTGGCTCCTGACCCACTTTGTCATCTCTGCTCTTTAAGTACTACTGGCACTTTTTTGCACATGTTCTGGCTCGTAAGCTTGTAAGCTTGATGTCAGGATATATGTTTAAGCATGGTCTGTGCAGTTTTTAGCCTTTTTTGTTTTGATGCTTATGATAACTGGTCCACTGCTAGTTGTACACACTTCATCGGTTTACGTGTCTTCAGTAGTGATGGCCGTTTCAATTCACTTGACTGATTCAATTCTTTCAAACTACCAATTTAAGTGAATCGATCATTTGATACTTTTATAGGAGTAGTGCGATTTTCCCCCTCTGCTCTCATCACAAATATATAATTGAATAATTCCTACTGTCATGCTTGTACGTTGGAGATTCTCCTTGCAGTCTCGATTGAGGTATGTGATAACCCAACAGGGTGAGAGGGGGCAATGTTGCTAACATTCCCTTCTCCTTCACTCCCCTCAGCTCAGAGAAACTGCCTAGTGAGGCCACTAAGCCTCGCCTTTTTCAATTTGTGTGATATAAGAAGCCCAGCTGCCCAGAAGAACGCATCTTTTGCAATCAGAGTAACCCACCGGATGGAGCTCCAGAAATTTACCCTCAATTTTGAGACAAAGAGCCAGATACATTTGTTACTATTTGCTCAAAGAGCTGCTTGTACAGACCGTTTGTTGGACTTCTTCCAATTAAACTGAGTGACCCAGTTGGTGTCCCAACATTTCATTCTTTCTATGACCTGTGATTCCTACACCCTGCTACAATAAATTATTTTGTGTGTATGTGTGATTTTGTAATTTATTATACTGTATTTTTAACATGATGATAAATCACATGACATTGTCCTGTTTCAGTACACAAGACATGATAAGAAATTTAAGATGCATAATTAAAATAAGATGTTATGTTTAAGAATCACAAGTGAATGAGAATTGTGCAACTCATTCTTGGGTAATGAGTAATGCGCAAATCCATTGAACAAGCATCATGAGAGTAATTCTCAGGTAATGATTTGTTCACAAATCAAATGAATGAGAACCATGAGACTCATTCATTGATCAGATGAATGAGAAATGCATGACTCGTTCTTGGGTAATGATTCAATGGGAGCTCGAAAGAATTAGTGAATGATATATGTTCTGTGCATTTAATGAGCCATAAATAGTGTATAATAAAGTTAATTTGAAAGCAAATAATTGTTAAAGGTTAGAATGATATTTGTATAAGGTTCAGTTTTGAGTAACTAATTTGTTTTATTTACAAAGGGATATAACTGTATTAGTTTAATATTATGTTTATATATTCTGTTTAAAACAATTCCAATAACAAATTGTACAAAACAATTGATACATTCTAATATAAATGTGTTGTTACTTTATTGTACTTGTATGATGAACAAGGGAATTATCAATGGCAGCGTACTTGTTTGCTGAAAATGATTTAGTTCTAACTAGAATTAGATGGGCAGTACTAATAAGATTAATATAGAATAACTTAGCATCATTTAAACAATATGTTATATTTGGCCTCTAAGAAACACAGTGGTGTATCTTAGTTTGAATAAAAAAATGGTTCAAGTGTCTAAAATTATATGATTTTCTAAAAGCATATTGTAAAAATGCAGATTACAAATAATGCTATGTAAGCAAAACACCATAAGGTGTAATGAAGTGCACAGGAATTTCAAAAAAATTTAAAACTGTCTGTCTAAAATGTGTTCCTGGCCATATAAACATGAGGAGCGTGTGTCTTGAAATAAAGATTGGCAGATGCGTGACTCCTTTCTAATGATTGGCTGGTAGTAAAAAAATTGGGTGAGTTAATTGCTGTCATTGGAAGAATGACTGAAATCTACCACGCCCCCTTCCCAAGTGTCCAGCTTGCATTTTTCTCATAGGAGAGATTTTGGCAGTGATTGGAGGCAAGAAGGGTTATGGCATTTTGTCAGCCGGCAGAATGTAGATGGTATTTGGTTGGAGGATGAATTCTGCTTGGAAAAAGATACAATTTATGGGTGAATTTTGACACAGGGAACAGGGATATTTTGTTAGAAGACAGATGCTTTATTGGCAGAGGTAGCAGGGGTGATGTAGTTTTGCTAGAGGAAGGATAGCATTTTGTCACATGGAGGAAGATGTCCTAAAATGGATAGGATTTTCTCCAAGAACTTTGATTTTCCTCCCACATATCAAATTCTTATATTAGGTTAACTGACAACTGTAAACCTCCTGTGTGCAAATGATTATTGATGGGAGCATGTATAAGCTGGATTCCTGCGTTGCTCGCAATGTTGCCTGGTTAACTGCTGGCTGATCTTGACCCTGAATGAAAAAGCAGGTTGAAAAAATATGGATACATGGATTGATTTTGTGAACTATAGAATTTAATTTATAATTAAATATTAATATTTCCTTAAACTGCAAAAGCCTAGCATTGCTCCCAACATTTAAATTGGCAAAACAATTCTTGATAATCTTTATTGGGAAAAATGCTATATAAAATAAAATGCTTAATTATATTTCTTCTTTATTTGTAAAATATTTCACCATTGTCTTTAGTGTGAAAAGTGATATACTACATACTTTAGAAGGCGGCAGAGTGGGTGCAGTGCAGTTACTACAGTATATTTAAAGTTTAAGTTGCTGCCTCTGTAGCATTTACATTCATTGAAGTCTCTTTCTTGACTGTGTATCTGTTTATGGAATGATGCCACACTCAGAGAGAATGACTTTCTTGCATTTAATGTTTATGGGTAAACAATCTTTGTAATGCAGGCAGTGTGACGTAGTGGTTAAGTCTTTGGATTTCAAACTCTGAGGTTTTGGGTTCAAATCCAGCTACTTGACACTGTGCCACCCTGATCAAGTCACTTGACCTCCCTGTGCTCCAAATGGAAAGCCAAAAGAAATGTAACCAAATGTATCATAAATGTTGTAATTTTCCTTGGATAAAGGTGTCAGCCAAATAAGTAAATGTAAAATCCTGGCTTAGCTTAAGCAAAATTGAAATTCAGTGAACCTACCAGTCCCCATGACTTTTCAATTCAGTTAAAAGGTGACTTGCTCATTTTGCTTATGTCACTTCAAGCAGCAGTTGTACGTGTCAGAATGAGGCCATGGATCTTGAGAAAACATAACCCAGCCTGATTGTTCACAAACACAGAGAACAAAAATAACATATTCTTTTGTAGTCTTTTTGTAGTGTAGTGGTTAATTGCCCATCAATTTATACAGAGCACAAGGAATGAAGAGAACTTCCTGCATCATCTGCTGTGCTGACAAGATGCCAAAATGGCATTTAGAATATCTCTGCCTTGTTCTTTTTGTCACCTCTCTTACACTTCTGTGCCCATGCTCGGTGTAAACAGGACTCCTGGCTGTCATGCACAGAGATTTAGAGAGCATGCAGGTGTGAGCTGGACTGACGTCTACAATGATACTATGAACTAGCTGAGAGAGAACAGTTTAAATGAAAATACATCTTGTTCTTTGTAAAGAGTCAGCATTAGTTATGAGATTGGACTCATTAGATGGGTAGAGATTTACAGTAGATTAAGACAATATTTAGACACTTCACTTTCTTCACACTTCATTGTGATGCAGATTTGAATTTAAATGAATACATTTTCCCTTTTGGCCATTAGTTTTAACTCAATAAACCATAATGACAAAGTGAAAACATGTTTTCAGAAAGATTTGCACAGTTATTAAAAATTAAAAACTGAAATCTTTTGTTCATATAAGTATTCATATCCTTAATTCAGTACATTGTTGAAGCCACTTTGGCAGCATTTACAGCTCTACACACTTTACATACCTGGATTTGGGCAATTTGTCCCATTTTTTCTGGCAGATCCTGTCAAGCTCCATTAGATTGAATGGCAAGCGTTTGTAAACAGCCATCTTCAGGTCTCTCTCCACATGTTTTATGGGGTTACGTCTGGGCTTTGGCTGGGCCACTCAAGGACAGTCAAACACTTGTCTCTAAGGCACCACAGCATTGTCTTGGTTCTATTTGTTTGGTTATTGTCATGCTGAAAAATAAAAAGTGGCTTCAGTGTGAGGTAGTATGCACTCTGGTGAAGGTTTTCTTTAAGGACCACATGCGACGTTTCATCCTGCCCTCAATTCTGACCAGTCTTCCTGTCCCTGCCACTGAGAAGCACATGCTGCAACCACCATGCTTCTGTTACTGTAGGGCTGGTATTAGGCAGGTGATGAGCAGTACCTGGTATTCACATTAAATAGTGCTTAGAATTCTGTCCTGCATCACAGGTCAATTAATGGAAGGAATTATTAAAGAAAAGATTGAGCAACACATGGCAAGAGCAGGAGTTTTACTGAACAGTCAGTATGGGTACAGAAGATAAAATGCATGTTTTGCCAACATGCTGGAATTCTATGAGGATGCAACCAAAAGATATGATCAAAGTGGAGCATATGATATTATTTTTATTAACTTTCAGAAAGCATTTGATAAGGTGCTACATGAGAGGTTGGGCATCCAACTGAAAGAGGTGGGAGCTCAGGGTGTTGTGTGTAGAGGGGTGCAGAATTATCTAAAACACAGGAAGCAGAGGGTTATGGGACAAGGAAACTAAACAGAATGGGTGATGTTTAAAATTATGTCCATCACGGGTCAGTGTTATTTGTAATATATATAAATTAAGTGAATAGGAATATAGATAGTAAGATGGTTAAGTTTGCAGACAATAGCAATATATGTGGATTGGCAAATAACCAAAAATCTGTTGACTCATTACAAAGGGACTTGTACTGCGTACAGGCAGATTTGTGGCAGATGAAAATGAATGTAATTAACCGTAAGCTATTACATGCAGGAAGTACAAATGGGAGGTATGAAAAAATGTAACATACTACTTATGGGAAGGAGTAAGGAGTCATAGTGGAAGCCATTAAGAAGGCTAACAGAATATTAGATTATATAGCACAATGTGCAGAGTACAAGTCCAAGGAGGTTCTGCTTAAGATTTATAACATGTTAGTTAGAGACCTTACCTGGGGTGCATACAGTTTTCCTTTCTGGAATACAAAAAAAGTCATAACACTGTTAGAGAAAGTCCAGAGAAGAGTGACTAAGATGATATCAGGGCTACAGCCAAAGTAGACTTGATTGAAGTGTTTAAAATGATGAAAGGAATTAGTACAGTGGATCCAGGCTGCTACTTTAAAATGAGTTCAACAAGAATACGGGGAAACTTGTTAACAATGAATTTCGCACAAACATTAGAAAGTGTTTCTTCATACTGAGTGCCATAGACACATGGAATAAGTTACCAAGTAGTGTGGTAGACAGTAAGACTTCAAAACTCAACTCAGTGTTGTTTTGGAAAATTTAAGTGGATAGGATTGGCAAGCTTAATTTGGCTGAATAGCCTGTTCTCATCAAAAGTGTTTTAATATTCTGATACTTTCTCAATCGACTGTACAATTTTGCCTAAGCATATCTAATTAACATTTGCTTGCTTGGAATATGTTATCACCAAGCAGGAATTGCTGCCATAACTCTGTAAGAATGTAACATGGAGAAGAAATTCACTTTGTATTGAAGAAAAAGAAGTTATGCTTAATGTCATGGGAAAGAAACATCTGTCACTCTACGGGCAGTAGACCATATTCTTCAGGTTGGACAAATCTCAAAAGTCCTGTCTAATAACCTCCCAGCCAATCTGCTTGCAGAATGTGATCTTGTTTATGTTCTTCAGTAATGGAAACATTTTCATCAGGTTTCCTCTTCCTGCAGTGTGATGCCATGACAGCACAGAGGGAGAATTCACCGGTATATTATATGACACCAGCATCTTCCTCTCTGATTTATACCCCATTTTCCTACAGGAACAGCTGTGTATTCTATTTGAATCTTACTGTCCGTCCTACTTTGCGTAAATGTAAATAGAAATGGTCTCAATACATTCTCATATACACACCATCCTTTTCATTCTATATGAAAGTCTGTTGTTTCTGCAGTATGCTGCACAGACATGAATTTGCACTTGCTAATATTAATTCCCACAAGCCACGTGTTTGCTTCTCCCACATATTGTATCCAGATGTTTCTAGATGCTGCTTCATAACTGTCTGTCATCAGCCAGTTTCAAGATCTTGGAGCTGCTTTACTTTCCTGAGACATTTTTGTAAAGAAGGAGCAGTACGACTGCTAATGCTCATCTCTGGGGACCACCTCTCCAGACATCTTCCTGGGTCGAGGCTGCCTGCTAGCAATTGCTTTCCACTTTCTGATAGTTATCCAGTCGCAGATCTACTGTATATGCTGGCATTTTGTACAATCCAATTCCTGGATGCCTTTAGTTTTGCCAAAGGTTTAATTTGCTTATTGTGCCAAACACCTTTTACAGATCCACATGACTGTTATTGTCTGTTAATTGCACATTCACTGAACTGTTTTTTTAGTTATATAATTCAGAAATTTGAGGCTTGTTACCTTTTCATAAGGCATGGCCACTGATAATATCAAGTAGATAAAGCTTGTTCACTTCTCATCTGCATCTTGTTTTATCCTAATGAAACTTGGGACAATACAGTATGTGGGGATCTCCCAGTGCTGCACTCTCCAGGCTATGGCCAGGGCAAGTCAGGGGAACATCCTTCATTTATGTGTCCTGTCATGCAAAAGCTCTGGGGAGTAACACCTACATCTTTTGGTTCCCATGCACTTGTCCAAACCAAAGGAGTAACATGTCAAGCTGGGATGTTCAAAGCTGATGGTGACTGCAGCAAGTATACAGAATGTTTAGCAATAACTTTAATCTGACCAGGTGACCGCTTGTAACCTTTTAATATTCCCAGTGCTACACTTCCACCCAAAAAGATTTGAGGATTAAATTCTCTGTTAGTATAGACTCCCATTCCAAAACTCATATCCCACTTGAGTGCCATTGTTAATATAGATTTATATGTGACAGGTCTCGTCTCTAGCTTGGGAGAGGACATGCCTTTTATCTTTTTAGGGAGAAACTGTACCACACTTTTTAAGAAGCGTATGAAAGTTACAGCCATTTTCCAGGTTTAATGTTTTGAATGTGGATGTGACTTTCTTCTAATTTTAAAATAGTCAGTTTTCCATAAGTAATAGTTGTGCTACGGCTGCAAGCGTAATATATGACCATGATTATTTCATTTTTTTTGGAATGTGAGAGGGCAAAATATATCAAATTTTAACAGTGGTTGTGCATCCTGCAGGTCCCTTATAGAAGCTACAGTACCTTTCCATGTTCTAATACCAAAGAGGCCTGCGATTATTTGTGTTTGTTTTCTCTCACTTTTGGAAAGTGAAGTAACATTTCCTACTTTCCAGTCACTTGAGACCTCTCCTGTATGTTAATGTGAAACTGCCACGACTCTTTTTGAATGAAGAATGCTTCTGAGCCTTGGCAGCTAATGGATTTTTGTTAGACGAGTGTAAATTCTTTGCCTGCTGTGGCTTTGAAATATAAAACCTGAATGTTGTACAGACATTCTGATGTAAATTGTCACAGGGCGCATTGGCAAATAATTGGAAATAATTTGGCAGACGACTGCTATGAAGTTCAGGGACTTGGTCGCTTTTATAGCACACGCTGAAACACTGCCACTACTGCTTTTTATTTTCAAATTACACTGATGCAATGATCTTGGCATTCATCTTCAAGGGAGTGCATATTACGGAAAATAAAAAAATAAAATTATCTCTATTTTTCAGCTCCTCTGATGTCAGTGGAATTTTAATCCAGATAGCAGGTGTAAGGAATGTCATAAAACACTAAAATAATAAAATGAGGGAGAGTCTGAAATACTATAGGTCTGTCGACAGATGGGTTTAATCTAATCATACAACAGCTAAAAAACAAGATTAACATCGGTCAGCAGTAGAGAAAAGAATAATAATAGTTAAGAAACAAAAAAAGTGTGTATTAAAAAGAAAGAAAACAAACTTTTTAATAGCTATGTTCAGACAATTTTAATGCTTGTATTGTACTATTTTAGGTGATGAGGGTGTAAACGCTGGGCTTCACATAAATATTAATGGTATTAATTACCTATGTGTTTCTGCAATGGGCGGCACGGTGGCGCAGTGGGTAGTGCTGCTGCCTCGCAGTTAGGAGACCCAGGTTCGCTTCGCTTCGTGGAGTTTGCATGTTCTCCCCGTGTCTGCGTGGGTTTCCTCCGGGTACTCCAGTTTCCTCCCACAGTCCAAAGACATACAGGTTAGGTGCATTGGCGATTCTAAATTGTCCCTAGTGTGTGCTTGGTGTGTGTGTGTGTGTGTGTACATCCTGCAGTGGGCTGGCACCCTGCCCGGGGTTTGATTCCTGCCTTGTTGTCTGGGATTGGCTCCAGCAGACCCCCGTGACCCTGTAGTTAGGACATTGCGGGTTGGATAATGGATGGATGGATGTTTCTGCAATGAGAATAATAGCACAGGTTTATCATATTATGATTTTATTTAGCTAAGATCTGGAATTCTTCAGAAGGAAACCTGAAACATGAAAAAATCCTAAAAATTAGCAGAGGTCAAAGTCAGGAAAATCACAGATCTCGAATAACTAATCTGAAATCTTAACCCAATCAAATCCTAAATCCTAAAAATCATAAAGACTTAAACACTAACTATTCTGTCTAAAAAAGTTTTGTTTTTGTCTAGAAACAAGGAATGCCACTACTCTTATATAGTCACTGGAGGAAAATGTCATGCGTCTTCACATACAAGCAAACGGTAGCAGTGCCACAATGTTACAATCTGCTGAAGGTGTTCTGTTGTAGTAAAAAAACTGAAAATGGTGAAGAGTCATCTCAAAATGAACCACGGAATGGCAGCACAGTAATCTCATAAACAAAATAAATACATTTCTTATAATCAGAATAAATTTTAAACCACAAATAACACAATTTATTCCCAAGTGTAAAATCATGACAATCCAACAATCATATTGTTACTGCCCTTTAAAAGCAAACAATAAGATCTTTGGCACTCTTCATAAAATATATGGTTGTGGTATCAAACTTTTCTGTGATAAACATTTTTATATCTAGGAAAACCAAGATTTACCAAACAAATTTACCAAATACTTTAGGCCACTTTTTATCCTGTCTGTAATGTGTAGCAGCTTCTCTTCTTTCCCATAGTTCTACAGCCAGGGTTTCCTCTCCTTCCCTCTGTAGTCCAATGATTACACCTTGCCTGAAGAAGGGTCCTGAGTTGCCTCAAAAGCTTGAATATTGTAATCATTTTAGTTAGCCAATAAAAGGTGTCATTTTGCTTGACTTCTCACTGTGTTTCAGATAAAAGACTTAAGGTGTGCTTCTCAGTATTTCATTCTGAGTTTCCCAAATTACTTTCTGGTTTACAATTCTGATTTGTGTTTTATGTTACTGGCTTGGTGAAAGATCAGTTTTTCTCTTTGCTTTTGACCCCAGCATATACTTGCTTGTTCTTGCTTCATCTTCTAGTTCCGAAAAAAATCATTCTGCTTTAGCAGGACAGTACCATTTCTGAAACCTTTTTTGTTTATTTATTGGTGGTGCTGTTAACAAGCTCTAATCACGATGCGATGGGATAAAAGAGCACCTCAAAGTTGTTTCCATATCCCAGAATACAGATTCCTCAAAATCCTCTTGTTGCTGCTTTGATTAAATACTCTTTTGGATTTTTTTGATTTTGAATGTCTTTTGACCTTTTTCTGACTACAGTACTAATTTTGTGTCACATGTTGGCTTGGTTGCTAGTATTTTTGATTTTCACTTTGTTTATGGCCTTTCCTCTTCTCCCAGATGTCTATTAAATCATAGTGCTTATTTTTTTAATGTTAGCGTTTTAGTATATAGATAATTTATTGGGCATCAGCATGCTTCCAATTTGTTGAAAGTCTTTCTTACTTGAACTCCGCTATTTTGCTTGTAGCGATGATATGTGACTTGCAGGGTAGTCACCCTGCCTCTATAAAAGATGGTGGCATCCATTACCTGATGTTCTAGTTAGAGATTCTTGTTTAAAACAAAACCTAGTAAATGTAGTCAAATCTTTTTAATATTTCTTTTGTATAGTTTGGGCTAAGGAATTTTAGATATTGCTAGGATCTTAGCTTTTCCTTGCTAAGATGAATTGGATGGCCCCCTGGCTCAGGGTATTCAGGAGTTTAAATTATGTATGGACTGATGACCCATGTTTTTGATCGAGTTTTTCAATTCTTTGTTTCTAGCAGATCTTGGGCTTTGGCATATGTAGTTTGTTTGCAACTTGGTATGACTGAGTGTGTTTTAATTTTTATACAATAGCATTACTCCTGATGGTGTGTTTAACATTTTCAAAACTAAGTTTGTAATATGTTTCACTATTTTAGAACACCTTTTTTGTGTTTTTCAATGTTTTTTTTTTTTCAAATTTTATGAGTTTTCCTTATCATTAACAACTAGTATCTATGTCCTGTCTACGATAAAGAGGAATATATTTAAAATTGTATTCATTGTCTAACTATAAAAGATGTAATTTGGAGGTCTAAATTCTGGACAAAAAGTGACCCAAAGCAGTCATTAGGCAGTGTGGCTCAGTGTTACAGAATTTGAATCAATTCTAGATGATACAGGTTCAAATGCCAGTATTGACTCCATTTATGATCTTGACAAGAAGGCCATAAAGGTCAGCCTGTGATCTTACTGTAAGTGAATTGCTCTGACCTGCACTATGAGCAACAAATCTACACAGACATGATGAGGCAACAGTGAAGTTTAGTTTTATTCTTTATACAAAAGTTCCCTCATTGTAAACAAACAGCTTGCTTATTTGTTTGCAATATTCTGCATTCTCTTGTTTGCCGTATGTCCTCCATCTGATTCACCTCCGTGCCAGCACACTGTTGTTCCTTGAATTCTTGCCGGAGAGACCCATGCTGTGACAGCTTCCCTCAGGGTGCATCTCTCGGCACTGTTAGGCTCTTGATTGGCAGGAAAAAACTTTTCTACTACAACCTGGTGGCCCAGGCCATCACTACACCCCTGTTTCTGTGGCCTTAGCAATGTTTAACAGACTCAGGCATATGGCATGTCTAGAATTTTAAAAAGAGGATGCAGCATCCCTGCAGTCTTTGCTTCATTTTATGTCAGTATTGGAAAAATGATGAAAGAAAAGCAGCAACATTTCAACTCAAGTGGGGCACCACTAACTCAGACATCAGAATACCCAATGTTTGAAAAAAAAGGAAATATGGCAGCTACAGTCAATAATCAGAGGGAATTACATGCAAGACACAGCAAGGTCACTTTAAAACATAAGTTCTTAGTGTTTGTGAACCACTGATGGTCTGTGAGCATACACCAGGTTACCCATTGCTGCTCTTTTTGTCTTTCTTAGATTAACTTCCTCACTGACAGGGACAACCTTAAAATACCCAACAAGGAGCATCATGTCTGCCTTTATCACCCATGATAACATCTTTTACTTCTATCTTGCTCTTGATTGGTTGTAATGATTATTCCCTCTTTTTCAACACAACTTTAAACTTGCTGTCTCCCATCCAACCAAACTCTGTAACTGCATGGAAATCTTTTTCTTCAATCCACCTTGACAACCACTTTGAGAGTTGATCGCTGGAAATGACAATTCCTTAATTCTGTCTATCTGCTGACGCACGCCACTTCTGCTGTATTAATGATCAGTCTTTCTGCTGTTGCTCTATCTTCAAGTCCGATAGCTCATCTCTGCCTGAAATCTGGGACTTTGAAATGTAAATCCTACAACATCAGATTTTAATGAGAGTGATGACAATCGGACAGTGTGTGCCAACTGGACCTGCAGGCAAGAAGTAGAAACATGCAGGGAAAACCAAATAAAAATGAGCCCAATGAGTAGCTCAGGGCTTTTTTTTTTGCCAGTTCAGAGTAGGATTGTGAGGAGAAGCGTGCAACAGAAAGTGACTGAGGGGCAATGAAAGTTTCAGTGGGCCCTGTTCATGTTGGGGTTTTGTTGTTTTTTTGACAGGGGCCGAGAGAAGGGGAGCAATACACGCATTTAAACTACTAGAGTGTTTTCTGATAAACAGCCCTGAACTAACCAGCTACTTTTATGCAAGCAAAGACAAAGTCACATTTGAAGATTTTTCCAGTGATTTTCAGTCATAGCTTCATTTATATCATTTTAAGCAGTCAGAGGAAGTCAACGGCACAGTCTTGTGAAGGCCAATTGTGCAATCTGACATATCCAGCGATTGACCCCAACTAGTCCATGACTTGCTCTGACATAAACATAAAGGTTTGATTTAGTCTTTAGTCGTAGGGATGGACTCTGCATGCATGAGAGCTGACAACCAAAGAATGCTCATATAGAAGTGCAATGCATAGAATGTAGAGATGAGGAATTAAGGAACACGGATGTTTATAAACAGAGAAGGGGATGAGAGTGCAGCTGAACTTGCCATACCTGTTAACCCTTTGTACAGCACCAGCTTCATCGCTGTTGGCTGTCAGAGGAGATCATCAACTGCGGTCAGCAAGTTTGACATACCTTACAACTAGACGTTGTGTAATGTGACATTGGCTTTATTCATCTTTGTACTTTTGGCCGTTACAGTATTTTCACATTGCATCCATAATAATAATTAAAATAATTGTAACACAGAAATTATGCTTATAATTGGTTGTTGGATGTAAGTGGCCCAATGACCAAAGTGGTCATTGGTATAAAGTTTAAATGCATAAAGTTTATGTACATCACCTTTTATTATGTGAATTTCCAATTGGGGTTAATAAAGTATCTATCTATCTATCTATCTATCTATCTATCTATCTATCTATCTATCTATCTATCTATCTATCTATCTATCTATCTATCTATATTAGTGCATCCGGCGCCGCCGTGAGTGGCAGCCTTTTCAGCAGCTCCGTGTATGACTGTATATGTATGTGTACTTTTCTACTATTATTTTTCTGTCTGTTTTTTTCACCTGTATTATTATCATTCTTTAATTTAATATTATTTATTGTATCAGTATGCTGCTGCTGAAGAATGTGAATTTCCCATTGGGATTAATAAAGTATCTATCTATCTATCTATCTATCTATCTATCTATCTATCTATCTATCTATCTATCTATCTATCTATCTATCTATCTATCTATCTATCTATCTATCTATCTATCTATCTATCTATCTATCTATCTATCTATCTATCTATCTATCTATCAGCATTTAAATTGCAAATAGCTGTTACTCTAGGCAAATTGAACCCATATCCATAGTAGGTCTGCGAGGTGCCTGCCTTTGGAATTTTAGAACATTGCAGGTATGGCAAATAAGCAAAGCTGGATCTGTAACATTTTGGTAAGGACTGGCTGTAAGGGCTAGATATGTCAGGCCAGGAAACAAGGCTAAGCTCCATCTCCTACCCCTGGGCCAGTATTGGCTACTTCCTGTTTCTATCCAGCTGGGACTAAAGGGTTTAGTTAACGTTTATATGTATGTAGCACCAGGTACATCAAAAAGGTAGCTCAATGGCTGCTTTCATGGATAAGGCACATCTTCAATGCAGTTCTGTTTACATTTGCTTTTTTGAGCTTTAGCCCCCAAACTCACAAATTATCACAATCTTAGTGCACTACAATGCTTTTTGTTATATAGGCAACCCTTTTTGGTTGCTTAATATCAAGGCTTTAATCATTTAACACATATACTGTATGAGCAGTACTGTTATGGAATACAGGGTACACTCTGAAGCAATTGTTATCAAGAGAAAATAACAAGTGTGATGAATTGAACATTAGGAGTATACATAATAATTACTAAACATTAAGGAAACTACTAGCACCTATGAGAAAAAGGGTTATCCGGGAATGGGAAAAGTTTAAAAACTGTCATTTAAATTATGTAGATAGGCAAAAGTACCAAATCAATAGCCACAAATTAAAAAAACAGCAGAAGTCAAAAGCAGAGGATTATTCTGCTTATAATCATTCCCTGTCCAAGTTCAGCTTGAAACAATTTCTTTTTGTTTTGCCCAGTGGGGCCTCGGTGGTCTTTTGGCCTCGCAGATTTTGTTTTTTTTCTCCTCCCAGCAATCTAACCTTACCTCTTTCTTTTGTTACTTATTTTTTAATGTTATTGCCAAATCGTAATTGTTTTATTTCATGTAACTTTCTATTTGACTCCTTGTAAAGCTCTTTGCACTACATTGTTTATATGAAAATGTGCTATATAAATAAATATTGTTGTTGTTGTTATTGTTGTTTTTTGAGATCTGGGGGGGTATTTTTCGTACGTGGATTACTCGCTTAGCCGGATGTAATTGTTGACGATTTGGCCTGATCCTGGATCTGTCGGTTTTTTGAAACTCTTGCTGGAAGTGTTGTCATAGCAACACATCCAAATCCGCAAACCTGCTCGGAGCAGGTTTGTTCTGCGTAAACAAGGATTAGTTTACACACGTGATCAGTGACGGTGTGGAAGTCATCCAGTCAGGGCTTCGCCGTTCATGAATGAGCGACCAATTGATATTGGTGCGCAAATTATACGAAGAGAATTTCATATAAAGAGGGTTTTGCGCGATCGGCAAGATCCTTTATTGCCCCCGGAGGAAATTCTGTACGAAAGATACCGCATTAGCCGAGGGGGAATATTGTACCTCAAAGATTTATTAGCTCCGTATATTCGAAGTCAAACTCGGCGAAGTCGGGCTCTCACAACCACACAGACAGTAGGCATTGCTTTGAGGTTTCTTGCAAGCGGCACTTTTTTATATACTGTAGGCGATGCGGAACATCTATCGAAAAGTGCAGTTTGCCAGGCAATTCGTAAAGTCTGTTTGGCTCTGAAATATTTCCTTCAGGTTTTCATTGTGTTTCCTGGACACCTGCGTGTGCAGACAATAAAAGAGGCGTTTAATGCCATTGCAGGTAGGCAATACACAGGCTAAAACACCCACAGTTACATAAAGAATCCCACAATCAGCCTAACATTCTCATTACCAGGATTTCCAAATGTGATTGGGGCACATGGGACTGATCAGAGTGGAGTTTGATCAAACATTATTTGGAAAATGTACCTCTCCTCCTGATGAATAATCAGACACAGTGTCTTCATCAAATATTTGACCTTCGTTAATATCTCGTTGGTCAGACACAGGTTCAAGGGATATGACATTCCCTGCAACTGACCCAACAAAAAAGAGGGCTATATGGAACATACCTATAGCACACATGGAGGACAAATATGCAATGACCATCCTTTACCTGAAATGAAGTGACCACTGCATCCTGCCACTGATTCTGAGGAGGAGCTCCCCCTGGAATGCCCTCAGAAACAGGGCGATGGGCATTTTGCTGGAGAGCCAACTCTTCTGCAGGGGTTAGGTCTGGACCGCGTGGACCTCCACCTGTTTTTTGCTTGTCTGCCTCCTTATTAGCTTTAAAATTAATGTTTTTTATATTATATATGATTCTTTATGTCAACAATTCTTTAAATAGTTATATACCAATATTTACCAGTTTGAAGTATATTCTTGTACTTCACTTTAACCTGTTCCCATGTTCTCCTTGTGCTCACGTTTGATCTGGAATTATGACATATTAAATAATAATTAATCTGACACATAGGAAATGAAACGCTGCATTCAGTAAGTACAATGTACACTACTTAGCATTTAATTTTTTCGGCCACTTTTTGCCAGCCGTCTTTTTTGGTCTGGGCTGCTTTTGCAGTGTTACCCCTTGTGTATATTAAATCTTGAAATTCTTCGTGTCCTTCGAATAAAAGGTCTTGCGCCGCGTGTGTGAAAAAAATGCGCCCGTTCTTTTGTCATTTTGTTGCAGCCTATCAAAGACTTGCTGATCATGTTTTCTAGACTCAATATATATGGGCTTTTCACTCAGCGCGGGCGCGCACATTCATCTCATATGATTAGATCCAGCTACACTAATCTAATACACAGCTGCGTTTGAAAAACCGACTTATCTGGATGAATTTCACTGGCATTAACTCATTCAAGATGAGGCACTTGATCTCGGATGGTTTAAGCGAGTTACGAAAAATACCCCCCTGATGTTGCACGGGACATTTTTGCAAACAACAATATGATCAAAAATCATGATGCTCGCAAGAAAAAGAAACCACAAAATGGCATTGTGACGATGTCACAAATCTTATATATAAATGTCTTACACGTGGATGTGTGTGTGTCTGTCCGGCCCGGAAGTGAGAGGTGGAGTCGGGGTAAGGGCTCCACCTCCGAGGAAACAGAAAACTAAACGTCTACATGTGGAAGTGTGTGTGTCCGTTTGTCCGGCTTGGAAGTGCGAGGCTACTACAGCATGAAGCTCAGAGAGCCGGCAAAGTGGCCCCAAGTTAATGAGTCAGAAGAAGAAAGCAACTCTGTTGTCAAAGTAAAACCGCCAAGAAAAGAGAGAAACTCTTACTCAAGCAAGACGAGCACATCGGCAAAACAGTATCCCCTTTACTTTTCCTCCCACCGCTAATACACAAACGAGACGAGCACGTCAGCACAAAGAAACCTAGGAGAGAGATGCCCAGAGTAGTTCCTTTCAATTATTTGACATCTCTACATTTAGATGTTTTTTCTGACAATTTCAATATTTTCTAGGACCCCGGGCTTTTTATAGCACAGACTTACACAGCTAGTATAGTTATAATAAAGTATATCAATTAGAACAAACATATTACACAGTATCAATAACAAAACATAAAAAAATAGTAAAATTGAATGGATAAGAGTCCAAACTAATAAAGAAAACACCAGCTGCCTTTCTAGGCCTAGCTAACATGTTTGTTCCTATTTACATTTCAGAGTGGCTGCCCACTTGTCTAACTCAAGTATTGAACAAGTGCTCCTCAGAAAGCCCCTGATTCTTCCCTGTAAAGTCTTTCCTGATTCCCTCCTGTTAGGAGAGTCCTTGCCCTGACTCATCTTCAATCTCCATAATTACCAGATGTCTTGCAGAAGGTTAATTTTAAGCTCCATCTTGAGGTTGTGGAGACTGGCCTGGACGCAGACAGCCGGACACCGAAGGTTCAACAACCAACACACGTTTATTCATTCTTATATATACAAAGTATCACACACAACCCAGTTCCCCTGCACCAATCACCCTTCAGTCTTGGCCTCTTAAAATGCCTTTTCCTTTCCTGACCGCCTCCACTCCTCTCCTCTTCTCTGAGCTCTGTCCTCTTCCACCAGACTTCAGCCCTCGAATGGAGGGAGGTGGCCCCTTTTATCCTCACCCGAACGTGCTCCAGGTGCCTCCCAACGAGCCTCTGCCGGCACTCCGCGGTGTGGCGGAAGTGCCAGCTGTGCACCCGGAAGGACTTCGGGTGTCCCTGGTCTTCGTCCCCCCAGCACTTCCGGGTGTGGCAGAAGTGCTGAGGGCCAGGGCTCTTCAGTGCATCTGGGCGCCCCCTGGTGGTGACCACGGGCCCCTATAGGGTTGAGCTTCCATGCTCCTTTCCCGTGGTCCCCATAGCCACCAGGGCAGTTGCCCCCTCAAGGTCTGGAGGAGGCGTAATCCCTCCTTCAGTCCTTCCAGGCGTCCCGGCTGGGTACTGCCCCCAGCCGCTCGCCACAAGGTTTACTGTGGGGCAAATCTTTGACAATTTCTGGAGTTAGAAATACTCTAGAACTTCTTGGGCTGAGCCCCAGCACACTTGTAAGGGACTAGATTATCATCTGTAGCTAGCAAATCCACCATAATAGCAGAGGACCATGTGCTGCGTGTTGAATGCTACCATATGTCTGACCAAGTAATGTCTATTATGTTATATTCCTATTTCCACTGCTATTGTTTCATGCATATTCCACTAGATAACTGCTCTTGGAAACGTTTCACCAATACTACATGAGGAACTGCCTCCTGGTTTTATACTAACCTCTGTTTCAGCATAATAAGCATCAGTGTTACCAGAGCCATTTTCCTTTTATTATCAGGGCACATGTTGCTGCAGCTCTCCTACACTGCTCTTTCACTCCTTTGCCAGGTTGTAAAAATATACAATAACAATAATAATATCTGAAATATAAAGTATTTTGTTTTCTGTTACCATGACGAATTTTATGTTTAAAAGATATAAAAGATTAGTAACACTTTAGTTTAGGTACTGTACAAATGCATCTATTACTCATTTACAGTACCATTATGTAACAAGACCATTAACATAAACTTTATTGGGTCTTCAGAACACTTACAAAGCTTCAATAAAGTGTTTACTCATCTCTACAATGTGACCTACTAAGGAAACTTCACTTTAGAGTGGTCTGAGGTACTTAACTGAGACACACTTCTCTTGATATTACATATTTAGCATTAGACCTGTGAATCCTTCATATTAACAAGTAATTTTACCGTCATGTCAACATGCAACACTGCACAGAGATGAATGACCTGTCTAGTGATGTTTAGTAAGAGTAATGAAGAGCAAAAGAATCCTTTGTTAAGGTTTTGTTACATGAGAACAAATAAACAATAGATGTGTTTTGCAGTACCTGAAAGCTCAAATTTTAACTTTTTGCTGAGAAGATATTTTCTGAAGTCTCCAGGCAGATTAAGACTGTGAATATAAATATGAATTGGTAATATTAATTCCGAATCCCTGTGCAATGTATTATAAAAATGTGTGGTGGGAAATCAATTAAATTATGGGCAATTTTATAAACTCCTTTATTACACACATATGGGGATCAGAACCAGTCTTGTCATACTGTTATCACAGGTCCCAGGCCAGGCAACTACCACCCTAATTAAGTATAGAAAATGATAAGAGCAAGCTGCACCACCACAACAAAATGAGACTTCTGTCCTAAGCCAGCCAAAAATTAAGAGGAACACCATCATGCTTAGAGAGAAAGAATGCTGTTTTAAGGAAAGGCAAACTTCTACAGGACCTCTCCATCATGCAATGTTGCAGTTCGTCAGACAGACAGAAATAATTTCCAGTCACTGCATGACATTTTCTAATGCACTTGCCCACCAGCTTATTTTTGTACTGGGTCTCCCCAGCTGCTTTAAGTGCCTCCTTGCAGTTCAGCTTTTTTTCTTTTTCTTTTCTTTGATTTACTACTGTATGGACCTTGTGTGTGTAAATAAATAAAAACTGTTTATTGTTCTTCTGTGGGCATCCATGTCATTCATCTTGTTTTTCACCAGTGCATTGGCTGTTAAAAGTCATATATAAGTTAGAATCCATTTTATGGTCATGATTGCTCCAGAACAGAGTCAATGTGACACAGGGGAAGGAGTGTGGTGACAGAAAGCAGCCTTGAATGGGCCCACACATATACCCACATGTCCCCAGGCCAATTTAGAGATACAGGGTATCTTTGAAAAATACATGTGAAAAGGATATGCAAAGTGAAGCGACAAAGTTATCTAGGGACTTGTGTGAAATAAGTTTAAAGAGCAGCCAAGGTGGGAGATTAGTGCTGTGGTTAGCGCTTCTGCCTTACAACTCCAACGACCAAGGTTCAGTGTTTGAATGAACATCAGAATACATATCTTCAAGCACACAGGAAGAGTACTTTGCCCGTTTGTAAAAATATGTCTTCCTTGTTTTGTTTTTCAAAGTGCAATTTTTAACCTGTGCTGAGCTTTTTAGTTTTCTTATTAGGAGGACTGATGGTTATACTTGAGTGTTCTTGGCAGTGCATCTGTATTTAACTCTCCACGCAGCATTTGATTTTGTTCCTAAGTATCATGCAAATGTTTGTTAGACCTAATTTAACTATGAGCTCTCTTTTTTTCTAAGACGAACCTAACCTGTGGGCACAGTAATATCCCTCAGGAGACTTGTGACTGATTACAAATCCAGAGTAAAGCCAGTCCAGAGCTGAATTAATAATCGCCAAGTCTCCCTGTGGCTCTGCTCAGGGCTGCAGGAGTGGTACTCTGTTGAGATTCTGGGTCACTGGTATCATTTCTTTACAAGTAGTCATACCATCACTCAAATTACTGAAGAATAATTGTGCACTGAATGGCCAGCCACTGGATCGAGAATATCTAATGTCCTGTCAAGTCATGTCATCTCATGGTACTTTGCACTTTAGGAGCTAAGGAGATGCATTCATATCAAGTATGGCCATTCAATGACAGCAAGGAACTGTGAAAAAAATCAGAGAATTGAATTTGCATTTAACTGGCTGCAAGGTCTGTAAAATAATATAACACAGCAAACATCATCACTGGGCCAGGAAAAACAAAACATATTGAAAGAAATATAACTTTACGAATAGTAAATAGGCAATGGCTAACATCAGTGTTAAAAGTATGGCAGCATAGGTGTCCTGAAAGCTCTTGCTGGCTACAGCTCGCAATGAGACTTCTGCTGTTGGGTATGAGATATATGATGGTTAAAATGTC
This sequence comes from Erpetoichthys calabaricus, assembly GCF_900747795.2. NCBI lineage: Eukaryota > Metazoa > Chordata > Cladistia > Polypteriformes > Polypteridae > Erpetoichthys > Erpetoichthys calabaricus. Next base: position 105,755,833 of record NC_041395.2, on the reverse strand, counting down.
ATTGTAATGATATAAAGCAATTAATCTATAGATATATTTTTGTTTTTATTTCATCCCTTTTTAATCCGTTTTCAGAATCTACTTGGTTCTTTATCAAGCCAAAGGATTCATATCAATAGTCTTTTTAAATTCATTTGCTTGAGCAAACCCAATATTTTAGTAAATCTAACTTACACTAAACATCCTATATCAATTGAAAACTGCCTTCTGCTAGTACAGTACACCAAATGTATCCAGTACAGTGTTTATGAATGTACCTATGGATATACTACATGATGTACCATCCATCCATCAGGTCATGTCAGGTTGGGGAGCATGCACTGGAACAGCGTATTGCCGCACCCACCACACAATGAAACAGCTTGGGATCCCAGTTGGCAACCCCCCAGGCAGATATGCAGTTCAGTCCCACACCTTGGAAATGACCATCTATGTGCCGCAGCCAGGTGTTAAGTGGACATCCCCTAGGCCTGGTTCAGCTGCTCAGGTCCTCAACAACAAGGATCCTGTGAGCTGGATCATTTTCGGGGAATCGTGCCACATGGCCATAGTGCTGTAACAGAAGCTCCCTCACGATGTAGGTAATGTGCCTCCTTTGGGACTCTGTGTGCAACTACTCGTTCAACACAAAGTCAAACCACTGGTTCCCAAGGATTCTCTGAAGAGACACAGTACACAGTCTCAGGTCACTAGATATGAAAACTTATACAGCAGATATAAAAATGTCTGCTGTAAATGTGGCATTTGTTGGCTGAAGGTTTAAAAAGATTGTACCGATGATTCACCAATTAAAACACAGTATTTGCTAGAGCCTTGATGAGTGAAACGGTCAGCTTTAAATTCAAGTTGTACTTCATATTGCATTTGGAGGAAATATTACAGACAGAATTAAATAAACAAACAAACAAACAAATAAATAAATAAATAGACAATAAAAACATAATCCCTGACAAATTTATTTATTTACGCTCATATTTCATGGTCTTTTTTGTTATTTACATTTCATAGTACTTTTCTTTATTTGTGTATTTATTTATTTACTTACTTTTGTGTAAAATGCTCCTATACAATGTATGTCCAACATGTTTCAACCAGTTACTTTAGTAAAAAATGTGTATATTGTTTTGATTAATATTCAAGCTATTGCTTATTTATTATAAATGAGTGTTTCATTGAAAATGCAGGTTGACATTTTTTTTTTTTTACGCACAATAACTTTTCTTTTCTGCTTTAGTGAGTACACAGTGTGGAAGAATAATTTTAGGGTAACATAGCATTCATCTTAAATAAATAGTATAAAGAGTTAATATGAAGGGGAGTCAAGCTAAAGTTAGAAAATGAAATATATTAGAAAATGGAAAGAACCTTAACAAAACTGATAATATCATTTCTCAATGCAGTATCCACCCTTCTCAATGCACTTGCGCCACCTTCCAGGAAATGCCTGGATTCCAGAAGAATAAAAGGTTTTGTCTTGTCCTGACAAACCACTCATGCACCCGAGTTATTGTCAAACACTACATGCCGAGGGATACTACAATCACTAGTGCAAGTTACTGTGATTTGCTGGAGACCAATGTAAAACCTGCTATTTGATCCAAGCGGTGGGGACTGCTGTCTCAAGGAGTCCTTTTGCTGCAAGACAATGGCCGTCCACACACTGCTAAAAACACCAAAAAAAACTGAAGTATGAGGTATTGCCACATTCTCCTTATTCGCCAGATTTGGCACCGTGTGATTTCCACCTTTTTGGACCGCTAAAAAAACATGTGGGTGATCGTCGATTCAAGACAGATGATGACGTGAAGAAAGTGGTGAGTGAATGGTTGTGAGGACAAGACAAAACCTTTTATTCTGCTGGAATCCAGGAACTTCCAGGCAGGTGGCGCAAGTGCATTGAGAAGGGTGGAGACTACACTGAGAAATGACATGATCAGTTTTATTAAGGTTCATTCCATTTTAATAAATCCAATTTTCTAACTTTAGCATGACTCCTGCTCGTACATGTCAGAAACCTGTTTGGGCATATCAGGAAACAAGATAAAGGTCAAGTGAACAACAGAGACAAAAATGTAATACTCAAAATGTACTGAAAGATGACTAACAGATCAGATGACCTATATTTAACAAGATTGGACAGTTGTTATATACACAGAAATTTCAAGGGTGGTCGCTCAACTCAAAGAGGTTGGGAGCCTATGCTGATAGTGTGTTGCCGCACCCACCACACAAAAAACCACCTGGATTGGGATCCGAGTGCAGCAGGTGACACATCTGCACCACACTGGAACAGAGTGAGGGTTTTTTTATGGTGGCTGAAGTGCCAATCCTGTCAGTCCTGCCACCAACCCCCAAGTTTTCCCTGAAAATTGGAGGACCTGCTTGCAGGGCTAGATGCAGATTAATGTCATACCCAGGATGAAGCAATTGCAGGTTAAGGGCCGTGCTCAAGGTCCCAACAGAGTAGAGTCACTTAGATATAAGAAAAATAAGCATATAGTTAAACAGACTTATATTTTATATAGATCATTTGTGTGTAAAACAATGAACCAACCAGAATAAAGGTATGCATTGATTGACACTGTTATGAAAATTCAGTTGCTTATAAAATAGACCTGCACCTTAAGAAGAAGAAGAATATTTGACCATTCTCATCATGCTGTAACATACTGTTGTTAGAGACGCTTCCTCCTCAGCTTGGTGCTGCAGGTTAAATAAATGATGCAGATAGACCAGCTTTTTCTTCTGCCTGATTATTGGTGTGTCTCCTGTTAGAGGATAAGTTTCTGTCTTTAACATAGATGTTGATTTCTACCACAACAATTATCTACTTTACATCAGCCTCTGAATTCTTCTACATATCTAATGGAAATTGTCTATAGCTACTGTATACATAGTGTATTCCATTTTTATGATTACATTTGGAAAGTCTTAAGTATTAACATACTGCTTAAAGCAGGGATCTCTCCTTTTTGCAGATGGCAGTGCCCTTTATGCCTCATCTGAATACAGCCTATATCATGCCTTCTAGCAATCCAGCGACCCAGTGTATTGCAGTCCAAATCTCCAAATTTGAGATCAGTTCTGCCACTATAAAAAAGCTTTTATTTTCTGCTAATAAGAAAGAAAAATTTATGACAAGAAGAAAACATTCAGAACTGCGTATAGTTTGACAATCATTATTCACCCAACTATTTAAAAAATATTGACAAGTGTTAGGTTTAAAGATTCCTAAAGTTCTACTGTCTACACTATAATACCAGGCAAACTACTCCTTGCATCTTTTTTTTCTCTGCATTAACCTTCTAACCTTAATATGAAATTTGTGAAAAGGGAACAGCTACTGCATTGAACAAGTTAAAGAATCTCAGGGGCCGTAACTTTATATTAAAATAAGAAATTTTTTTATTTTACATTCTTCTACATAATTCTACATTTTCTACTGATCTTTAAAGAATCTCAGTATGCTGTATTTTTGTGTTCCAGATTTTCACTCCTGCACTTCTGTTCTGGTGAATTACAGCCAATTTGTACCTTATGTATACTTTAACTATGACAAAAAAATAATAAAAATAGGTGATTGCAATAAAACGGTATGTGATATGAAAATTTAGGTTTGATTTTTTGGATCAGCAGCATCCAGCCTAATGTGTTTTTCATGTATTATAATTTTATTTATTAGTGATAATATTTTACCTTCATTCTATCTAGAAAACTAAACAAAATAAAATGAAAATTACTTTTTTTACATATTAAAAAACATATTGAACATATTAAAAAATATTTAAAAATCACCATTTCTCTTATTGGGATGTTTAAGGAACACCTCCATCAATGGAGGAACTGATGATAGTAAACAATGACAATAAACACTAAAACTGTTTGAAGGGCATATGAGTGCTATGTTTTTGTCAGTTAACAAATGAGATGCAAGGATGCAGTGTCTGCTGCCGTGACTTTGTATTATGGTTTGCCTGAAATGATTTGGTTACATTTTTGGAACTGTAATTCATATGTATACTTTATTATTTGTTTATGTTAACATTATAATGGTGATATCATCTCAGCTTAATTTTGTGTTTTGTTTTTAAATGTTTTCCACCATTTGTTGACCATTTTGAATGTTTACCAAAGTGTTTGTGGGTGCTATGCCTGTTGTCAGTCATGTGACACGAACTGCCTATAAAAGATGGTGGTGAACGTCTTCTACTATTGATTTAAAAAAAAAATTGTGCTAGAACAGTTAGAGTAACACTTATAGTTATCTTAGATTCTTCTTCTTCTTCTTTCGGCTCCTCCCATTAGGGGTCGCAACAGCGGATCATCTTCTTCCATATCTTCCTGTCCTCTGTACCTTGTTCTGTTACACCCACCACCTGCATGTCCTCTCTTATCACATCCATAAACCTCCTCTTAGGCCTTCCTCTTTTCCTCCTCCATGGCAGCTCTATCCTTAATATCCTTCTCCCAATATACTCAGCATCTCTCCTCTGCACATGTCCAAACCAAAGCAATCTCGCCTCTCTGACTTTGTCTCCCAACCGTCCAACTTGAGCTGACCTTCTAATGTACTCATTTCTAATCCTATCCATCCTTGTCACATCCAATGCAAATCTTAGCACCAAGCTCTGTCTCCTGCTTTCTGGTCAGTGCCAACTTCTCCAACCCATAAAACAGAGCTGGTCTCACTACTATTGTTGTTTCAGTTTTCTTTAGTTTTCTATGCTGTTCAAACTTCCAGCATGTCCCTTGACCATCTCCTTCTATTTTAACTAATTGTACTTTCCATTCTCTAGCACAGATCTAAAAAAATATTTCTGACTTTTGGCTTTGTTTTTTTTTTTTTTAATCAATCTTTGTTTCATATGTTGAACTTTGGCAATCACTGTGATTGTTATGTATGTCTGTCTGTTTGTTTGTCTGAATGAAAAAAAAACAGCTCCCAGTGGACCAATTTTGTTTGACAAACTTACTCTTGAAAGACGTTTGTCAAGAAATTTCAATATTAGTTGAAATATACTGAATAGAGTGTTCCATACAATTTTTGAAATTTCAAAATCTCCTTTTGAAGACCATTGGTGAATCTGTGAACTTATCTATTTTAGAACAGAGAAACTAAAAAAAAAGCTTAATTCCAGAAAAACAGCACAAACGTGAACAATAAAAAAACAAAAAGAAAGTAAAAATGCAGCACAGTGTAGTCCTCACCTAGCCTACTTTCTAAGTGCTGGCTTCCAGATGCCCTAACACATACCTAAAGAGTCCAAAAATGTACATCACATAGCATCAAAAGAGTACTATAGCAGCCCATTACTGAATATATGAATTGCAAAATCAGACTTTGGACAGAAGAATACAGAACTCAAGAAGCTCCCCTCCGGGGAGACATGATGGTGGATGACAAATACTGAAAACAAACTTGGCCCCTGTTAAGGATACAGGAAACAAGGCATGATCGCTTCATCATGATGGGGCTTTGAGTAGCATCACCGGATTCATGCCTGCTGGCGAGGGTACAGGCATCCAGTCTGCAGTGCCTTCCAATGAAACCACCAACAGCAAGACTACAAGTTTCCCTACTGATATGGATGTGAATAAGAAAACTTCACCGCCCCCAGGTGAGGTCCAAGAATTATTGCAAAACAAGGGTTTTCTGTTCAACTTGGGCTTCACAACTTGAATACAGAAAAAGAGCCAGGAGCCGAATGTCAAGTACAATACATTACAATATAATTTATTTTTGTATAGCCCAAAATCACACAAGGAGTGCCACAAAGGGCTTTAACAGGCCCTGCCTTTTGACAGCCCCCTCAGCCTTGACTCTCTAAGAAGACAAGAAAAAACTCCCAAAAAATACTCTTGTAGGGCAAAAATGGAAGAAACCTTGGGAAAGGCAATTCGGAAAGAGACCCCTTTCCAGGTAGGTTGGGCGTGTAGTGGGTATCCAAAAATGGGGTAAATGCAATACAATACACAGAACGGAAGACAAGTAATCCTCAATACAATACAATAGTAATATTACAAGTGCAATGAAAAATGCAAGAGTAGATTATATCACATAAGAGGATTCTGATTTGTTCAAAGTCCTGGAGACCTCGGCCATCAAGCTGCCTCCCTCCTACCGACCACTCCACAGCTGAGTCAGTGCTGGGCCGGCCAATCTGATGAAGGGACCCTTCTACCCGGTGATTCCAGTGCTCCTCTATCAGAATATAGGTGGGGTAATATCGTGTATTAGGGACTACAGTGACTATTGTCATACCACCCATACATAGTATTACAGCATACAGTACAGTGGCACAGAGTGACATTCCTCAGGGCCTTAGTGCAACATAAACCAAATCATATACAACACATACAATATAACATAAAAAACAGGATAAGTACAGGACAAGTAAGAAACTGTATTTTACTAAAGCTATACCACACTGTACTATACTTATTGATTAATTAAATACATAATGAATAGACCAAATAATTTTAGATAATTAATTATAGATTAATGATAACAAAAAATGACAATAAGGCACAATAGTAACAGATGTACGAGTATGGTATATCATTCAACTACTAGAAGCAGATCTGAGGGGAGATGGACAGCACAGAGTTCTGATTCCAAATAGCCAAATGGTAGAAGCTGTTGCAGAACCTGACAGAAGTGGTTTGAATGCTATGATACCTTCTGCCAGATGGGAGTAGGACAAAGAGACTGTGGGAAGGATGGTAGCGATCGTTCACAGTGCCATTGGCTTTGTGAGTACAACACTTGATAAAAATGTCTTTAATGGAGGGTAGAGAGGTTCCATCGATCTTTTCTGCTGTGTGGGCTATCTGTTGTAGGACCTTGCGAGCAGAGAGATTCAAGGTCCCAAACCAATGAGAAGGGATTTATATAAATCTGCTTTCACAAGATAAGGTTTACAATAATTTTCACCTCCCGATCCTATTTGCTAGACTTAACTTTGTTATCCAATTTAATTGGAAATATCCAGACTGTCCTTTGTAAAATTTAGTTGGGGGTGGGGTGGGATAGAATTAAAGATCTTGATGTGGATCTCAGGCTGGCCAGTTCTTGGTCTAGGTCTAAGTCTTCTTGCAATGTATCCTGTCAATTCTGTATAAATTGTATACTTAAATTGTATATTTTCCCCATTATTTATAGCATAAGTTGTGAAAACTTCATCACAAACATTCATTTTGACAACTTCATATGTGACAAACATTTATTTTGAAAACTTCATCCTACCTGTCAAATATATCCACCCCACTCGACATTGCCCTTCGTACACGACATTCGGCTCTTGACTACAGAGATATATACTTGGACTGAAAGGCAGGCAAAATAAAGAATCATTACCAAATAAGGAAAAAGTTAGTAAAAGACAATGAAAAATAATTCTATATCAAACAGCAAAAACCTAAAAATAATTAACAGAAAAATGAACACAAAACATTAACAACACAACAAAACAAAAGGCCAAGATAGATCTCCAGAGTAGACAGTCCCATTAACCCCACTATCCCTAATGACTTAGAATAGGGTTTCAGAGTGAAGAGAATTCCTTAGTTTCACTAGTTACATTCTGAACATTGACCTTTATCATCTATATATCTGTCCACTTTCTAACTTCCTTACCCAAGGATTTGTTGCGCGGTCACACTTGGTACAAAGCAGTAACCAGTCCTGGACAAGGCACTAATCCATCACAGATCACATACAGTATATGGCACGTTCTGTCTTTATAACCTCATTACAAAAGCTTTGAGGCCATTAACGCTCAACACCACTGTGAGAAATTCAGAGTATCTATCTATCTATCTATCTATCTATCTATCTATCTATCTATCTATCTATCTATCTATCTATCTATCTATCTATCTATCTATCTATCTATCTATCTATCTATCTATCTATCTATCTATCTATCTATCTATCTATCTATCTATCTATCTATCTATTATTTACTCATTTAATGTACTTATTACATAATATTTTTCCCCTGATGTAACGTTTTGTCATTTTCTTTGTGTCTACAAAAATTTGTTTTCTTTTTTTAAAGGCATGCATTTCCTCCCACATCTTTGCACATGCTAGGTCAAATGGAGACTCCACACTGGCCCAGTTGTAGTCCATCCATCCATCCATCCCTTCATCCATCCATCCATCCATCCATCCATCCATCCATCCATCCATCCATCCATCCATCCATCCTCTTCTGCTTATCAGAGATTGGGTCACGAGGGCAGCAGCTTGAGCAGAGATGCCCAGATGTCCCTCTCCCCGGCCACTTCTACTAGCTCTTCCGATGGAATCCTGAGGCGTTACCAGGTCAGCCTGAGGCTTCCCCGGAGCCTCCTCCCACTTAGACGTGCCCGGAACACCTCACCAGGGAGGCGTCCAGGAGGCATCCTGATCAGATGCCCGAGCCACCTCATCTGACTCCTCTCGATGCTGAGGAGCAGTGGCTCTACTCTGAGCTCTTCCCGGATGACCGAGCTTCTCACCCTGTCTTTAAGGGAAAGCCCAGACACCCTGCAGCAGAAACTCATTTCAGCCGCTTGTATTCGCAATCTCGTTCTTTCAGTCACTACCCACAGCTTATGACCATAGGTGAGGGTAGGAGCGTAGATCGACAGGTAAATTGAGAGCTTTGCCTTACGGCTCAGCTCCTTTTTCACCATGACAGACCGATGCAGAGCCCACATCACTGTGGACACTGCACCAATCCACCTGTCGATCTCCCTCTCCATTCTTCCCTCACTCGTGAACAAGACCCCGAGATACTTGAACCCCTCCAATTGGGGCAGGATCTTGCTCCCAACCCTGAGAGGGCACTCCACCTTTTTCCGGCTGAGGACCATGGTCTCGGATTTGGAGGTGCTGATTCACATCCCAGCCGCTTCACACTCAGCTGTGAACCAATCCAGTGAGAGCTGAAGATTATGGCCTTCAAAACAAACAAACAGGACAACATCATCTACAAAAAGCAGTGACACAATCTCCAAACCAGACCCCCTTAATGCCCTGGCTGTGTCTAGAAATTCTGTCTATAAAAGTTATGAACATAATCGGTGACAAAGAGCAGCCCTGGCGGAGTCCAACTCTCACCAGAAACGAGTTTGACTTACTGCCGGAAATGCGGACCAAGCTCTGACATTGGTTGTACAGGGACCAACCAGCCCTTATCAGGGGGTCTGGTACCCCATACTCCGGGAACACTCCCCACAGGATTCCTCGAGGGACACGGTCTAACGTCTTTTACAAGTCCACAAAACACATGTAGACTGGTTGGGCAAACTCCCATGCACCCTCCAGAACCCTGCCAGGGGTGTAGAGCTGGTCCACTGTTCTGCAACTAGGACCGAGTGTCCAAGACATGTGGACGCAAGTCCGACGACACAATCACGAAGTCAATCATCGAACTGAGGCCTAGGGTGTCCTGGTGCCAGGTACACATATGGACACCCCTATGCCTGAACATCGTGTTTGTTATGGACAATCCGTGACAAGCACAGAAGTCCAATAACAAAACAACACTTGGGTTCAGATCGGGGGGCATTCCTCCCAATCATGCCATTCCAGGTCTCAGTGTCATTACCCACATGAGCATTGAAGTCTCCCAGCAGAACGAGGGAGTCCCCAGCAGGTGTGCCCTCTAGCACCCCCTCCAGGGACTCCAAAAATCGTGGGTACTCCAGACTGGTGTTTGGTACATACGCACAAACAACAGCTACTACCCGTCCCCTCACCTGAAGGCAGAAGGAGGCTACCCTCTCGTTTACCGGGGTGAGCCTCAATGAACAGGCAATAAGTATGCCCACACCCGCTCGGCGCCTCTCACCGGGGACAACTCCAGAATGGTAGGGAGTCCAGCCCCTCTCAAGGAGATTGGTTCCAGAGTCCACGCTGTGCATCGAGGTGAGCCCGACTATATCTAGCCAGAACCTCTCGACCTCGCGCACTGGCTCAGGCTCCTTCCCCTTCAGAGAGGTGACATTCCACATCCCAAGATCCAGCTTCTGTAGCCGAGGATCGGAACGCCAAGGTCCCCGCCTTTGGCCACCAACTGACTCACACTGCACCCAATCTCCTTGGCCCCTCCTACCGGTGGTGAGCCCATGGGAAGGGGGACCTACGTTGCCTCTTCAGGCTGTACCCGGCTGAACCCCATGGGTGCAGGCCCAGCCACCAGGCACTTGCCATTGAGCCCCACCTCCAGGCCTGGCTCCAGAGGGGGGCCCCGATGACCAGCGTCCGGGCGAGGGAAAATGCCATCCAAATTTCTTAATCATCATAGGAGGTTTTCTGAACCGCTCTTTGTCTCATTCCTCACCTAGGACCAGTTTGCCTTGGGTGACCCAACAAGGAGCAAAAGCCCCTGACAACAGAGCTCCTAGGATCATTGGGACATGTAAACCCCTCCACCATAATAAGGTGGCGGCTCGAAGAGGAGCCCAGTTTTAGTGAATGTACAAAGTGCTGGCAGCATACTCAGGGTTGCTTTCTGTCTTGTGCCTGAGGTTGCCCTGATAGGGCCAGTGGTCGTGATCTGGATTGTGGGTTTGAACATGGATGGGATAGTATGTTGAATGTCTATATCTATAGATGTTTATTTATTAATTGGTTAAAGGTATGCCAGCAGAGGCCAATGTTTGATTGATGCAGAGAGTGAAACATATCTTAAGACAAATAAAGTACCCCTTTTCGTGCAAGACATAGGTAAAAAAAAACTGTGGAGTGACAAGTCCTGATAAGAAAAGCTCACACTGTTTCCATTCTTGTCCACTGGATGTGTGCTGTACTATACCTTAAACAACTTTAGTAGCTGAGGTAAGAACTGTGAAGCAAGTGATCTATTTCAAAATTGGCAGACAGCCAGAATGAACGACTCTTTAATTATTAACACTCCGAAGTTTCTCTCCAATTGTATTAAAATAAATGTTTACTTAATTAATCATAGACATTTATTTCTTCAGTTTTAGGGAGAAAGTTCCATTACTCAAAGATAATGATGTCAGGTGAGCAACATCTTAAATTCACGTCTTTTACCATTTAATGCTCAGAGATATATTCTTTCTTTTATGTATTGAATAACTTCTAGTGTCTGGGCATATACTATAACTACTTCAGAAGAATAGACAAATAGACTATCATTTGGAGGATTATTTTGTAGAATATATTAGCAAATAATATAATAAATCTCCTGCCACTGATTATCCAAACCTGCTTATTTCATTTTGTTTATAGCACTGTGTACAGTGCCTATACAAAGCATTCACCTTTTGGAAGGTTTCAAATTTTATTGTGATACAACATTAAATCACAGTGCATTTTACTTGACCTTTTGATACTGATCAACAGAAACAGTGCCTTTATTAACTGCTAATGGGTATTCCCACATGATATCTACTACATTATTCATGTAAGTATTACAGGGAAAACACCAGATAGACATGCACAAATCCAGGCTTTTTTGGTGCAGTCTTCTTCAGTTTTATTTCATTATTGTATCTAGAATTGTTTTCTCAGATGTTTCATTCCACTTCTTAGATTTATCCATCTATTTTCACTGTTGAACCGTACAGGGCCTTGCTTATGAAGCACAGCTTCACTCACGAGCCTTTGCACCCATAGCAGGAATTCATCATGTCCTAAAATTTCCAATAATCAATATAATATAAAGCTCAGGAGCAGAGGACCCTACTTCAGCCCAAGATGTTACACAAAGAAGCACTTTAACCTGCATTCTGCTATTTACCAACAGTTTTCTTTCTCTTCTTTTTTACTTCTGACTTACATGCATGTTCCCACCATATTGAAAACAACTTTTCTTTCTTTTGATCCATATTCAGATTTGACCCAGATTCCCTGGTAGCTACATCCAGGGGGTAATCTCAATGGAGAGCGCAGCAGGAAAGAACTATCCTCATGGCAAAGCTCACAGATGTTCAGTCGTCTCTCTGCAGTATGCCAAACAAAACAACAACCATTCCGATAATAAAGCATCCCACAGTTCTGAGGAAGGCTACTTCTCTTATGGATGAGTTTACCACTGCTGATCTCTCTCTTTGACTTTAATTCTAATTTGCTGCCTTAAAGAGAGAAAAAACAATCACTGTTTTTTACAAGTATTATGATTTGGCAAGGAGTGTAAGGTAGTTATAGTTATAGTTAGTATATAGTATAGTATAGTAACTATAGTATAATTAAAGGAACAGGCTGGACTGAAGACCAGAAACTGGCAGGATGTCTAAAGGTTAAAAAAAGATTGATACCAAAACCAGAAACAAAGATCAAAGTTGGTAGCTGTCTTTTAAGATAAATACATTGTGACAAAAGTTGCAGAGAAAGATGGGGGTTTGGGGGGATAATGGAGCAAATGCTGCAGACCACAACAATATTCTGCCAGTTTTATTATTTACATAGCTGGACTGACCATTAAGGTTTTCCGAACCACCAGACCACTTTGGTGTCATCTTTGACACCAGTATGTCTTTTAAAATACACTATACAAAACATGTTTTTTCCATCTTAAAAATTAAGATATTTTCTACATTTGGAGGATACTGAGAAATGACTTTCTGCATTTATTTCCAGTAGGATTGACTGCTGCAATGTATTATTCACAGGCTCTTCAAATTGTTCTCTGTGCAGCTTTCAGTTAAAGGATACATTTGGCATTTTTCAAGTTGAAGTTATTTCTTCACAGTCATGGTACAGATTAATTAGTCGCATGAAATCTTGTTATAAAGTGAAACATTTTTACAAATTTGAAGCAATACCTAGCCTACTCTTTTGCTTTGAATTGGACTTTATAATTATATCCTACATATGTGTCACCCACCTTCTCCATAAGGAGATACACAACAGACTTCAGGTTCGAAGGCAATCCATACAACATTAGAAGACACTACACCAGGGGTCCATAACTCCGGTCCTGGAGGGCTCCAGTGGCTGCAGGTTTTCATTCTAACCATTTTCTTAATTAGTGACCTGTTTTTGCTGCTAATTAACTTCTTTTGAATTCATTTTAATTGACTTGTTTTTTTAAGATTTCTTCCCCTGAATTTCTTCATTGTTCCTCTTAATTGCTTCCATTCTTTCCTTAAACAGAAATGAAATGTGAAGTGACTGAGCCAACAGAAGACCAACTAAGTCAGGTCCTCAAAATCCAACCAAGTTTCACTCCAACCAGTTGTTTAATTAGGCTCTGATTCTTGTTGTTAATTAAATCCGTTCTTTAATTCCATGGTTTGTTGCTGCTCTTATTGTGCAATAGCAGACATTTCGAAAGTGTTGATTTTCTCTTTTCTAAGAAAAGTATTAAAATGCTTTAGGGACCAGAGCATATCAGCATTCCTGAGACCTTCACCTTTCTTTATTTTCAGATATTGTATGATGGACACAGTTTGCTGGTCATGTTTTGGTTCATTTTATATATCATTATTGTTTGGCTGCTAATTAAGGAGAAAGAAAGAATTAGGGAGTCTGAGTCTTCAAGATCAAGTCAAATAAAATTAATTCAAAAGAAGTTAATTAGCAGCAAAAATAGGTCACTAATTAAGAAAAGGGTTAGAATGAAAACGTGCAGGTGCTGGGGCCCTCCAGGACCGGAGCTGGGGACCCCTACTCTACACAACTGCTAATCTGCATAGAGAGCAGGTTCTGGAGCTGCAGTTTGAAGATGACTGTGCTGCTCTAGTGGCTCACACTTCACAAGACCCTATAGGCTCTCCTTGCTGCAGCAATAAGGGTGTACAGCTGAATGGGAGAGATTGACAACACCAGTGAAACAGAAGTGATCTGCCAAGGGAGTACCAACATTCTAGCTACACCATCAGCTGTCCTCACTGTGGCTGGCAAACAACTCTAAATAGTCCTATCTTCTAGGTATCTGGGGAGTATTCTGTCTGAAGAAAATTGCATTAAGTCAACGCTGGTTGCTTCTGGGTCTTCCAAAATAAGATCCTCCATCTCCACACTGAATTGAACATTTACCAGGCATTCTGTGTCACTACCCTTCTCTACAGTTGCAAAGCCTGGGTAACCTACAGCCGTCACATCAAGTCCCTGGAGCATATTCATATACGTTGCCTTCAGCGCATCGTGAATATCACCTTTGTGTGATAATGTACCTCATTCTGAAATACTTGCAAGGACCAACTGCAAAAGTTTTGCATCCACAATTGCCCAGCACCAGAGAAGATGGCTGTTACACATACTAGTAATGCCCCTAAATCAGCTGCCCTGCAGAGTGTTATACAGCCAGGTACACATTGATCAGTGCTCAGCTGGAAGGCAAAAGCAGCAATATAAAGACCAGCTGAAGACTGCACTAAATAAGTGTAAGATCCCATCCTGGGACCTGGAGAAGGTTGTTTCTGGCTGCAACACCTGGCAGCATCTGTGTCAAGGGGGGACCCACGTACTGGAGGAAGACAGGACAGCCAATGGACAGTGCAAGAGGTTTAGGAGAAGCTCATCGATTGCTGCCACTACCACTACTGCCACTAGTACATACACATGCCCTATGTGAAACAGGAATTTGGGATTTAAGATAGGACAGTCATTGGAAAACTCAATGGACTCAAGGACAGAAGTAGACGTCAACGACAAACGACAAATGAGAGAGAGGAGACAGAAGACACCGGGGTCCTACCTGGGTTTCCAAAACTGAGACTGTGACTGACTTTGTCTTTGACTTTCTTTGTTATAACTGATTGTGGACCGCAGAAGTTTATTTTCTTCAGGGATGTTGTTGGCTGGAGTTTTTGTTTTCCTTTCTTCTTTTGTCAACTGGCTATACTTCAACAATTAATTAATGGACAGATATTGCTGGGCATCACTTATCGTATGTGTACAGTATGCATTATACAGTTATTAATTTGTAATGGTAGTATTTGCATTTTACCTGGGAACTTGTCATAGCAATATACAAAAATAAACTAAACTGAATCGCAACAGACACCATTTGTACAAAAGTGAAAAAATAGCAACAAAATGACACCACTGTCATACCATTAAATTATTTAAAAAGTCAATTAAAATAGATCCACTATAGTAAAAATATTTATTTGAACAATACAGTCTTTTTTTAAAAAAAAAAAAAAATGGAGCTGAAGGAAAAAAAAATTAAAAAAAGCTGAGAATGCATTCTGTAAGCTCTCAACAAGCGCTCTAGGATAATTATCCAAATCCATTAAATGCCTAATTCATTTCTGGACAAACACCCACGCAAAAAAATGCAATGGCACTTATAACAAGCAATGTTACCGCTGAAGAGAATAGATTACTTTTGATGAGGTAAAAAAACTCTTATTTCATCTACAATATTTGGTGTTTGTAGAGTTTGAAGTGCTCTTTAGACAGCAGTAAGCACTGAAAATGGAACATTTGTCACAAAGAGAGTATCATAATGTTATGTAAAGGTTTGTTTTTATGCTGCCACAATGAACACAAGTCAGGACAAATTTTCACATTTTATATAAGCAATTACAGAGTCGTGATTGAGGGTATGAATGCTTGTATTTACTGCTCATGTATAAAATAAATGATAATGATGCAGCATCTACTTGGGGAACAGGCCATCTTCCAGAAGTATTAACCTTCTGTTTCAGACTATGCCAAGACACGTAAAAATTGCAATTGTCAGATCAGTATTGTATAAAATGGATAGCATATCTGCTACATATGATTTTTAAATGAAATTGTAGCAAAGTACATTTATATTCACATTTATTTGCTTAGCAGATGCTTTACTCCAAAGAAACTTATAAGGGAGGTCAACAAAACTGAATAACATTAGTCTTGGGAATGTTTTGAACAAGTGTGGGAGGACAGGTTATAAATGTTTATTAGCACAAGTGAAGAACTGTAAAGCCAGCATAAGAAAAAATGATCAATTACCAATCTGACACATATCCACATAGCAAAAAACATTCATCAACAATTTGAGAGATATTCCCCCAACAGTTAGTGTTTTCAACTGCTTCTTTAACACTTTGAGGGAGACAGCAGTTCGAATGGAAGTGGGAAGCTCGTTCAACCAACTAGGAGCTACAGATGAGAAGAGTCTGGACTGACATTTGATACGACACAGAGGTGGTATCACCAAATGCTGTTCAATGGCAGATCTGAGTGGGCAAGAAGGAGCATAGAACTTCACCAGTAACTCCATATACACAGGTGTTGACCCATTGGAATACCCTGTAGTCAAGCTTCAAGGATTTGAACTTAATTCATGCTGCAATAATGAGCCAATGTATCAACCTGAAGAAAGGAGTGGCATGTGTCTGTCTTGGCTGTTTGAATACAAGACTAGCTACTACATTTTAGACCATATGCAGTGGTTTGATGGCACACGTGGGTCCTCCTGCTAGTACTCCTGCTAGTACTGTACAGTATTCCACATGTAGCAAGACCAAAGCCTGGACCAGACGTTGTGCTGGATACATAACCGTATACAAACAAAGGGTTAACACTGCACATTTTACATGATGACAGTAATCTAGTGTCATGGTTTTGCCCCACAGTCTCCTGTGGAAACTTCCAAAAACATTTGGGAGGCCCCTTGGGATGGATTTATGGACTCTCAAATTCTGATTTCTTCACTTACCTCACATAAAATGCTGGAAACACATCACATAAGAAGCCTCTAACAGTTTACTGGAAATAGTGTAAACATACAGAAGGCAACCACACTCATGAAGAGTTGCTTTCTCCTAGTACATTTAACATAAGAAGAATATAAAGATGGATACATCCATTTGATCTTTAGTATGCCATAACAGACCAATGGTGCAAGAACTATACCTGCAAGAATGTGTGGACCTTATCTTTGTGGCTCTAAGTATAAGGCATGAGTCTTTTAAATAGGGAACACCAGGCAATTGCAGGGTATAATCAATCGTAGACACCTACATTCATTGATATAGCCCCAGCTCAATTTGGATTGGTGTACACTGAGAAAGCCTGCCTAGATAAAGAGAAAATGTGCAGTTTTCCCAAAGACAGTAAATGGATGGATAGATAGATAGATAGATAGATAGATAGATAGATAGATAGATAGATAGATAGATAGATAGATAGATAGATAGATAGATAGATAGATTGATTTGAACATAGGACTCTAAAGTTGTAAGGCAGCAAAATAGATTTGAATATTGAATAACCATTGCAGTGCCATACTTTCCACCAGTCATTTTAGTGTATTGGTTATATTTGAGTTGATTATGTATAAGGTTTATACATATAATTTTGTGAGGTACCCTGCACACATTTTTAACTGTGGATTGTATAATGCCTTATATTGTTAAAAACTATTGTAAATTTAAAGTCACTTTGTCTTATTTCTTTTCTTCGATGTAGCCTGTCATTGTTTTAATAATTTAGATGTGCTATCCCTGTAGGAGTGAGAGTATAGGAGTGGACCCTAAGATGCACTGGTGTCCTGTGTAGAGCTATTTCCAGCATTGTGCGCAGTGCTGCTGAGATAGGCTCCAGCACTCTGTAATCTGGAACTGGATTAATCAGGCTAGAGGCTGTTATTTAATTATTCTATGTTTTGTTTTTCCTTTAACTTTTTAAACAATTCATCTGATTTAAGTTTTAATAATTGACCTTGTAGTTCATAGTTTGGATATCACCTTTCCATTTGTTTACAAGATTACAATCCATGTCTCTGTCAGTTTTTCCTTACCAACTGTAAAGGTAATTGGCGTGAGGGTGTGAATCATCAGGTGCTGGAACACACATCTCAGACATGGGGCCAATCTTAATGTGCCCTAGAAGATATGACAGATGAACACAAGGGGCAAGAGAGCCCCGTGAAATTTTCAGGGGATATAAGAAAAATGGAAGAACAGTGGGGAATCTATAATTAAAAAATTCTACATTCCCCACACCTGTAGCTGCTGACAGTGAGAGGCTGCTATTAAGACCCCTGCAGGGTTGTCTGGCCCTTTTGTTATTAAAGATAGGCCAGATGTTTGGAAGGAATATCTAGGACTCTGAACAGATGATCTCAGGGTTTTTGTAAGGTTAGGTCTGGCCCAGGAGACTGGAGGTAACCTCAGAAGTACTTCAGAGATCTGACTTAAAAGAGGCAGCCAAGCTCCATGCATTCAGAGTACTTTGCACTGAGTGAAAAGGGCATAAGCATTCACCTGACAGAAGGAGGATGGAGAGAGGTGCAAGAAGGAAGAAAGGTAGAAGGTATGGAAGAAGGGGGGTATGAAAGGTCTTTTTATTTATCTTTAGTGCTTTAATCCCTGATTTGTTCTGTTTTTGTCTCCAAAGTCCTGTTCCATTCTTCATTGCCTTCAGTAATACAGTATAAACTTTCCTTTTCTTATAATTCTAAGTGCCGCCCACAGGTCTCACAATATTTTTCTTTATGTGTAAAAGACCTGGAGGGTATTCTAATAACATAAGAATCAAGGCACAAAGCAACTGTAAACGGGATGCTAGACCAATACAGAAGGCACTTACATCCATACCTATGCTCACTGCTACCAATTCCAAGGAATCCAACAGACTACGTTGTACATTTCCATAATTTGTATAATGTTTCCCCAAAAACTGAATGCAAAAAAGACAAAAAGTAAGTTTACTTTTAAACTAGAATGCCCACATATTTTGAAATGTTCCAGTGCATCACTTAAGCCCTGCAATTTATTAAAGAGATGTAGTCTATATACAACACACTTGAGAGAGCCCATTGCTAAAGCATCACTTGTTTCAGACAGTGAATGATAAAGCAAGCTCTTCACAAAAGGAGAAAAAAAGTAAAGTTCCCATTAGTGATATAACATTGTTCAAATTGTTCTTTATTTGTAACACCTACCTTCATAGTTTTGCTTTAAAATTATTTTTGTTTTCTTGGAAAAGTGTAAAATTTCATAGATGTTTTAAAAAACCTAAAGGGAGTATCCTTGCACACCACCATATGACTGTGATAATGCAGGTCGGCTCCTTGCTCCCTTTTCATTTTTGGGAGCCTCTTGAACCCGACACCATCAGTATTCATGACTGGAAAGAGCTGAGCAGATGAGAACAAAACACCAAGCAAGGGGATGGTGAAAAGTGCAAGTGCTTCTATTAAAAACAATCAACAAAACAAGGTGTACAAAAAGTGCAGTGCTCCAAAATATCAATAAATAAATAACCCATAAAGTAAAGTGCACGGTGGAGGGTAAAATATTCCAATAAATAAATCCATTAAAACGATGAGGTTAAAAGGCAGAGACAGACTATAAAAACAGCGAGCCCCAATGCTTCTCCTTAAAAAGCTGGCATCTCCTCCTCTTATCCCCTTTGGACCTTGCAGTGTAAGGAGATGCCCACCGACAGGTGAAATCAACTTTCTTAACTGGGCTCCATTCCCTGCCGCCCTTCCTTTTGGCATCTTCCAGGCAACCCAACGAGCCTCACACATGTCCGTTGCGGGGAGACTCCATCACTCAGGCCGTTCCTACACCCAACAAAGTTCATTAGTGCTCATTAGGAGCTCCCCTCTCACCACCTCTGGTTTCCATAGCCCTGAGACTCACTCCCGACAACCTGACTCACTCGATAAGTTCGGTCGCTCTCTCTCTCTCTCTCTGTCTCTCTCTCTCCATCTCTGCCTCTTTTCCATTTCCCTTTCAACCTCCTTGTCTCTTTCACGATCACTGGACAGTCTGTTTTGCTCCGATCTGCTTTTTATTTTCCTTTTATCCTTTCCTTTACTCGCGCTTCCCTTTTTTAATCAGCAGCTACTGGTGCTAGTTAGGGTTGCGGGCGATCCTGCACCTGTGCACTAAGTGGGGGGCCATCCACTCCATATCGTGCATGGGACCCTCTCTCACCACACTACCACACCCCCACTTGAAGATGTGAGTCTGGTGATTATTTAAAAGGCGGCAATCACCCGTGGACCTCATTTTACCACAATGACCTGTATAATCCTCCAGCTCATAATTCCTTTGATACCATTTTGAACTTCTTCTATTGTGCTTTCAAATTTATAACATACTCTATAGATCTTGTCTTGTGAATATGTGCTTCACTGTTTTTGACTTGTGCTGTAGTCAAATTAACTGCCTCATGGATTGTATTATGTTGATACTTGTTATAAAATGCATCTTATGTACTACCCTGGCAAGTCACACAGAAGTTTCCTATGCGAAACAAGCAGAGACACATTGAGTAAAAACAGAGTCAAGGCTGGAATTTAGATTATCTCTTCACTTGTGCTCAATAAAGCAGTAAGTGACAATTATTAGACACAACTGAGATAGGATGCATAAAAATGTATGTTTCCATATCCAATATAAATGTAAAAAATACATTTAAATATCATTTAACTACCAGGAGAAGTGAGGCACTAGACTTAAACTTCAAATTCAGTGTGCACTTCAAATGAACTGTATGAGCCCTTATAGAGTTTCTTCCCCTGCATGTACTCCAGTTCAATCTAATATACATATTGTCACACACATGAACATAGGGGAAAGTTTAAGGGCTCTGATGAAGGTAATCCTCCCCAACTCCAGGGAACGGCACTCTTTGATAACTCCTCTTTCTCTTCCTCTGCAGATCAGAAGATTGACGGCTTTTCCACTGCTGATGTCACTTCCGGTTTCAGTCCACCTGGACCAGCCTCTTCCTGCCATAAACTGGAATAACTGTCATCTTTGGTAGTCATATTCAGACTCTCATCTGAAAACATGCAACTTAACGCAATACCTACATTTTATTTTTCTGTTTTTTGAGACTTCAGTTATACGGGGTTTACCCTGCGGGTTTCCCAAAACTTCTCACTGTCTTTGCTTTGTGATTACAATGCATATATTTAATTAAGGTGGAAGGCTGATAAGCTTGGAGGAGCACAGCCAAAAGTATTGCGGGAACCTAGTGGGTCCTTGTTATTTAGCAGGATCTTTGTGGATGTTTGTTGTTGTCGTCAATGTTTAATAGTTATATAGAACATATTTACATCTCTCTCCCTCTCTTTCCCATTTGGAGTCTGTCACAACTTTCTCCAGGTAATCATAATGCCATTGTGATGTAGCAGAAACCTTAGAGATGAATGTGAGAGCAGGTCGAAGGTTTGATCTAAGTATCCTGGAGAGGAAGATAGAGACAAGATTTGCTGCCTAACATATCTTCTATCTGCATCTTGCCATGAGGCTGTATCAGGGGTAGTCAACCTTTTTATACCTACCGCCCACTTTTGTATCTCTGTTAGTAGTTAAATTTTCTAACCGCCCACCGGTTCCACAGTAATGGTGATTTATAAAGTAGGGAAGTAACTTTACTTTATAAAATTTATAAAGCAGAGTTACAGCAAGTTAAAGCATATAATAATAATTACTTACCAAGTACTTTATGTCGGATTTTCGCTAAGTTTGGCAGAATAAATCTTTATAAAACAACTTACTATAGTTAAATCTATCTTTTTATTTATACTTTGCATACATAGAAATTACATTAATTAATTGAATTATTAGTGGGATCCCTGAGGCTGATGCTGGGAAACTAAATATTGAATATCCGATTCAATTTTTGTGAGGAACAAACAAAGGTCTCCCCTTTCGGAAATATTCAGGCAGTTTCTTTCTTTGGTCATAAAATGATTAACAGCACTAAATCCTGATTCCACAAGATATGAGGTAGGGAAAGGTATCAATAAACTGAATACCATTTTCCACATATTTGGATATAAGACTGGCATTTTTTTATTTTGCCATAGGTTTTCATATCCACCACTGTCGAATTTATGTTTACTTTCTTCATCATATCTAATTTCTAACAGTTCTTCTTGGCAAGTTGTATCAGCCTCTTCAATATTTGCGGTAAAAGGATTTTTCATCCAGTCTTATACCTTCAATTTCAAAATATCTTCAAATCGTTTTTCCATGTCCAATTTAAGTTCGTTGAGGTGGCCACTGAATCTGTCAATATCCTCTGGAGTTACATCATCTTTTATAGATGATAATTGAGGAAACTGATGAAATTCTCTCTTCAATAGATTATGACGAAGTAGTTCAAGTTTGTCAATAAATAATAGCACAATACTTTGGCAACCTATAAGAGTTTTATTAGCTCCTTGAAGCTGCAAATTGACATTGTTAAATCTCTTGAAAATATCTGCCAAGTAAAAGGCATAATTCTTTACTGTTTTTAACTGTTGACACAGATTGGTCTCATTATTACTTTCAAAAAATTGTATGACACTATCATATAATGCTACAAATCTAGCCAAAGATGTACCCTTTGACAGCCACCGAACTTCTTTGTGCAAAAGTAACTTAATAAAATCTTCATTATTGTCCTGGCAAAGCTGGCGAAACATTCTATCATTCTTTGCATTGGATTTGATCTTATTTACGGCTCGAATTATTATAGTTAATGATGAATGGAGACTTGTACTTAGATGTTTTCCTATAAGATGTTGTCTGTGCACCACACAATGAATACATAAAACATTTGGCACTTCCAGCTTCAAATAAGCAACAAATCCACGACAGCGACCTACCATTGATGGTGCTCCATCAGTAGCGCATGCAACAATATTATTCAAAGGAATATTATTTTTTGTAAAGTATGTTCTCACAGTATTAAATATAGATAATCCTTTTGTATCTGTGATGAGATTTATTGCGAATAGCATTTCTTCTTGTAATATATTGTTTTCATCAAAATAGCGTACATATGCCATCAATAAAGCATCATTATCTGCAATGGTAGATTCGTCTAATTGCATGGAAAATGAAGAGTTTTGGAGAATACTTATAAGTTTGTTTTCAACATTAACCGCCATTTCATCAGTTCGTCGCTTTACTGTGCTATTGCTTAGGGGCAACGTTTTTAAAATTTGAGGTATATTCTGAAGCATTACTGTTGAGATAAATTCTTTTATAGAGGGTATTATTACAGTTTCTCCAATATTATAGCTTTTCCCACTTTTTGCAATTAATTGTGAAATGCGATAAGTGGCAATTAATCCATCTTCGTTCGTTGTATGTTGTTTCTTAAATGATGTAACGATAGTTGAACGATTTTGAAATTTTTTATATATTTCCTGAAAATATTCAATGGGCTTGTCCTTGTCATTTGGATGCTTTGTAGAAAGATGTTCTTGCAATCGACTTGGCTTCATTGCCTCATTGGATAATGTGTTATGGCACAATAAACACATTGGATGTTGTTTATTTGCAACAGATTCTATGAAACCCATCTTCAGATACTCTGGCGAATAGCCGCGTGCGTATTTCTTTTTTTGAGACATGGGCTCATGATATTTCACAATATTTTGTTGGAAGCTGTAAGCACGTGCTTGCTCTCAGAAATCTAACTACGTACTGACTTTAGTTTCGATTACGTAACGATTTAGCTTCACTTACGTAACGTGAACAAAACCTATGCGCTTGAAGTCTGTTGCGTGGTCGCGACTTTTGGCGTTGGTCAGGCAGGATCAGGCGTTCCGGTCGCTGGACAGCACAGCATACGTTGGACGTGGATGGTCAGTCAAGGCGCTGGCTATCACGATCCCGCGAAGTTTTCGTCAGACCGTAATGTTGAAAAATATGTGGATCCAACAACAGCCGTTGGGAGTCAGGATCGGGATGTAGTAATCGTAGCTCCTCGTATGTTGAAATGATGAATGTGTTGACAGAGTAACAAATGCTGGGTACCTCTAAGTTAAGGATTGCCGGACGTTACAAGTGTCGTGGTTGAGCGAGAGTTTGTCGAGACGAGACTAAGTTAGTGAGTATCCGTGGTTGTGCATTTTTTAAAATTTTATGTAGCGGGTGTTGGCCAATGGCATCACTTCTTTGCGATCGGGGCGAAGTAGCGAGACATCGGCTAGTTTTGGCAGTCCCAGGGGGAGTTCCTAGATTGTCACCCTATTACCCTAAAATCCGGGAATCGAGACAAAAATATGAGTTAATTGGTGTCTCCATTGTCCGGCAGTTTCTGTCATAGAAAGAAGCGTCGAACCATGGAGTTCTTTGTCTTCGGGGTAATAAAACGATGAACTGCTAGTTTTTGGGCGACAATAGTATGTAATCGCAGCGCCGTTTGGTTGCTCCGCTACTGCCCACCATGAAAGCTGGAACGCCCACTAGTGGGCGGTAGGGACCAGGTTGACTACCACTGGGCTGTATGCTTGAAAGAGAGAGCATCATTGATACCAAACACTGTGTCCACAGTGAAACAATGCAACTACAAGGCAAAGGACCAAAATCGATTTCAGTGGAGCACAAGCTATTACCATAGTCAATTCCTTGCCCAGACAATAATGTCACAATTGAGAAACTGCCTGTTTAATGACTAGAGCTTCATATTCTACAGCATATGACTGTGCATATGGGAGGCAAAAATGTGGCTGAACACAAAGCCTTTCCATGAATGGCTCATTACTATTACTAGTTGGCTTTCTGTAATTGAAATGAGTGATAACCTGACTTTGAGGCATGCTGTCCTTTGGGAGTCTTATGGAATTTATGGGATCCACTTTAATAGCATGCAGTTGGGATATCATTTTAATGCTGTGGGCAAGCCTGAGGTTAGTTGTGTATGGCAGCAGCCAGGAGTAAGAAGAAATCTTTGGAAAGTGGGCAGGAGCGATTAAAATAAAATCAGTCTCTTGCAGTCTTCTAATCTCAGGTTCAGATGTGAGCAGAAGTGAGTGGGCTTAAAAGGGGCAACATATTTAGTGTGTGGAGAGGAGCCAGACTGCTCGGAAGTTGGTTCTGTGCCAGAGTGGCAAGAGATCATTAGAAAGTGGGTAGGAATGGTAATAAAAATCTCAGACAGACTTTGGTTTGGTTCTTCATAAAAATAATGTAGAACAGCAAATATCAGATTTCTCTTTGTATGTACTTTTTTTTTTTTGCACTTTAGGATAGTTTTCACTACAGAAAAATGCAGTATAAAATAAAGATGCTTGGTTAGTGGGTGGCATAGGGCAAAAGTGCCCCTGTTCCTCAGCCCCGGCCTCAAAGTCCAGTCAAACAACTGAGTGAATTTTGAATTTTTGACAGTCCTTGTGTCTACTTGGACTCTTAGTGGGTACTTTTTATTTTCTCACACTTCTCAAAGATACGGTATATTGTTTATGTTGATTGATAACTCTGAATGGCCTGGCATGCGTGTGTGGGTGGCATGTGTATACTGTATATGGATTTGTCCCATTATAGACTTTAATACTGTCCCACTTTCATTTCCACTGGCTCCCCATAACCCTCTACTGGAATAAGCAAGTCCAAGGTGCATTGATAAATGTCATGACAAAAGAAGATTTGGACAGCAGTGTTTGATTCCATTTTACCTGGACTAGAGATTGAACTCCTCAGTCATCTAAGATTTGATATAATATTGACAGGGATGGAAGGATGGGTGGATTGACAGAAAGAGAAACTAGAAACTTGTATTTGCTTCCATGTTACCCTGCTTTTCTGAGGTCTGTGGCTCTGGAATCGAACACAAAAGTCACTAAAGATCACAAATATTACCTTGACAGCGGTCATTTAGTTTTCAGGTGACTGAAATGTTCTTAAATATTTCATTTATCATTTAGTTAATTGACCTATTTAAGAAGTATAAGAGACAAATGGCACTTCTTTTACAGAAAGACAAAGCAGCAGGCTGAATGTATTTAAAGAGAGTAGTGTGATGGATGGCTGACCCCGATCCCAAAAGTGACTTTTTTTCTGTTGGTGATTAGCTGCACTCCAGCACAGGGCAGAAATCAATATTTTATGCACCAGTTGCATCAGCATTTCCTCTTTCTTAGAGAGAGTTTATGTTTTGAGCCCTTTTAATGCACCCAATAGAAAAGTTATTTCTGTTCAGTGATTCATGTTTCTAGAATGTCTCTGTTGCCTTTAGGACATGGTGAGCAGCAGTCTTTGACGGTTATTGCTATGTGTGCTTGTTGCTGACATTTACTTGCCTCTTGTGTGCCATTACAGGGATTCCCTAGCACCCCTGGATCCCCCTTGCTGATATTTCAGTATACAACTTGGAAGTGTGTGTTTACACTACAGCATAATGTCATACTCGGCAGGTCGAATGTTTATGACCTGAACTATGTGCTGAACTAGTCAGTTAACGATAATACCATTTTATGTCATTCAAAACAATAGGATTTTTTTAGAATATGATATTATTAGGGCGGCACGGTGGCGCAGTGGGTAGCGCTGCTGTCTCACAGTTAGGAGACCTGGGTTCGCTTCCCGGGTCCACCCTGCGTGGAGTTTGCATATTCTCCCCGTGTCTGCGTGGGTTTCCTCTGGGTACTCTGGTTTCCTCCCACAGTCCAAAGACATGCAGGTTAGGTGCATTGGTGATCCTAAATTGTGCTTGGTGTGTGGGTGTGTGTGTGCCCTGCGGGGGCTAGCGCCCTGCCCAGGGTTTGTTTCCTGCCTTGCGCCCTGTGTTGGCTGGGATTGGCTCCAGCAGACCCCCGTGACCCTGTAGTTAGGATATAGTGGGTTGGATAATGGATGATATTATTACATAAACTAATACTTGTTAACAATTTAAAAAGCTAACTCAAATTTCAAATTGAGACAATTAACAATGTTTTCTCAGCGCTTATTAGGACAACATATGAATATAGCTGTTTTATTATCTCAAGGTTTATTACCTACCTTTTAATCTACTGTTCATGTTTTTATTTACTTTTCCTAATGAAACAACTTGTATTACCACTGTATTTCCCCGTGGCAGCCTGTTTGCTGCCCCCCACTCTTTCACTGAGGCCCCTCTCACATGTGTTGTCCTTCCCATCACCTTGTTTACTGTACTGTGTAGGCATCAAGCGCTTCCTGTGATCACCACGCTGTGGTATGTGCCCTTTATCATGTGCCACACAATCCCCCTTCCATACCCATGAAGAGTCTGGACACACCACTTGTGCACTTTCATTATTTTTAATTTTTGTTGTGAAAAAAAACCACCCTTTAGATAAAGTGTTGTTTATGGCAGGGTACCACGTAAAGTGGTGCATGGTCCTGGATAATTTTTTTTAACTGACTTCAGTAAATTCAGACAGACTCACAGGTATTCTGATTTTATTTTTAATTATTAGAATGAAATGGGGAGGTTGTCACATTTTCACTATGCTGTAGCCTACATATTCTATTACTTGGAAAAGATGCTGCTGACCAAAGGGCATTCTTTATATTTGAATTCAAAACCTGTAGTAGCCAATATATCCTCTATCATATTTGCTGTGGTTTAAACTTACATTTGTAAATTTTACCAAGGAGAATAAATAAACCATTGATAGTAAAAGAAAAAAAATGTGTGTATCTATTGCCCCCTTCTGGCTTTTCATTATCACAGCAAATCTGAAGAATCCTGCAATTTCCTTCGTTGCCTGAAGAATATTAAAAAGCTGTCAGTGATACTGTGTGACACTGTGTAATTTAGTGGTATTAATATGTTTTATAAATGTTAATAATTCATATCATTTTTATAGAGGATTTTTTCAGGCCCCAGGATACTTTACAGAAGCATAAACATAAAAAAATACACTAAAATGATATGTGTGGAGCAAAACTCTGGAAGAAAACAGCAATGCTAACTTAAAAAGAAACGGCATCTACTGTACATTTTGATGTAAAAGCAGTTATTCTTCATATCTTTTGGACAGTATTATTATATTTCCATGCCATAGCTCCAAAATACTAAAACAGCTTCTCTCCACTCTGAATTTAATTTTTAAACTTGTCATAAATCTTTTACAAGAAATTGCAGCAATGCAAAAGTTACAGAGGAGTGAGGTCAGTCAAAGACACAACTAAAAGGTAGAGAAACTCCTGGCTACCCAGGCATCATGAAATCTTTTCAGATAATTCCACTGATACATTTAAAACAGTCTGTTATATCTGGGAATGGTTTTATTGTAGTCCTTAATTCACTGCATAATGATTAAGAATTAAAAATTTTAGCACATTTTCCTAGGTTGAGAAACACCTGTTATTCTACCTGCCTGTGTGTGCACAATATTAGTAGAATTAGTAGAATTCTTTATTGTCATTATGCATACACATAACGAAACTTTTTGTTGGTAGGACTCGGCTTCAAGGCAGAATACTTAAAATACACAATACACTATAAATAATAAAATTAACATAATAAATATAAAAGACAGCAGCAATAAAACATCATCAAGTCCAGACTTTTCCTGAGGTAGTACGCCTGCAGAGACCAGTGATTTGTGTGCGTGGGTCTGCAGGAAAGGATTACGAGGGAAAGTGCATTTGCATGTCTACAGGGGGGCAGGTTAGGGGTAGATGTAGATGTATGTGTGTGTATCAGCAGGGGCAGATGGACTTCACAGCTCTGGGGAAAAAGCTGTCTTTCAGTTTGCTGGTGCATGTTTTTATGTTTCTGTACCGACTGTACAAACAGTCCATTTCCCGGATGGGTGAGATCCGCAGCTATACATTTGGCTCTCTTCTGCACCCTTCCAGCATATACAGAGTCCAGGTCTAGGAGAGGACTTCCTATGATCCGCTGTGCTATACTCACCACCCGTGCCAAGTCCTTCCTGTCCTGTGCTGTGCAGCTGCCGTACCACACTGTCATACTGTGACAGAGAATGCTTTCTATAGCAGATCTATAGAAGTTTATGAGCAGCCGAGAGGAGAATCCAGCACGTCTCATCTTCCTGAGGAAGAAGAGTCTTTGTTGGGCAGTGGCGTAGCTGGGGGGGGGGGGGCAAGGGGGGACATCTGTCCCCGGGTGCAGCATCCAGGGGGCACCGAATTGATGTTCCCCATTGCATTTTGGCAAACAGGAGGGGGCACGAAATCTTCAGTTTTCCCCGGGCGCTGAAAACCCTAGCTATGCCTCTGCTGTTGGGCCTTCTTTACCAGGTGAGATGTGTTCAAAGACCAGGTCAGATCCGATGTAATGTGGATACCCAAGAACTTGATATTGTCCATACACATTACAGCCTCCTCATGTATGAATATAGGAGCATGTTCTGTTCTTCTGGACCTCCTATAGTCCACAATTATCTCTTTGGTCTTGCTGGTGTTCAAGATGAGGTTGTTGGCTGAGCACCATAGTGCTAGGTGTTGTATCTCCTCTCTGTAGTGAGTCTCATCATTGTCTGATATGAGACCCACCACGGTCGTATCATCCGCAAACTTCACAACTATATTTGTGGCATGGATGGCAGAGCAATCATGCGTAAATAACGTGAAGAGTGCTGGACTGAGCACACAACCCTGTTGCATGCCTGTGTTCAGAACCAGTGTGGCTAATATACGATCTCCAATTATAACCACCTGAGGCCTGTTGGTGAGAAAGTCCCTGATCCAGAGACACAACGATGTGGACAGACCCAGATTATGAAGCTTTTGTACCAGCTTGTCTGGGATTACGGTGTTAAATGCTGAACTAAAATCGACGAATAGCATCCTAACATAAGTGTTAGGGCACTGCAGATGAGTCAGGGCTGTGTAAAGTACTATTGAGACGGCATCCTCTGTCGATCTGTTCTTCCTGTAGGCGAACTGATGGTTGTCAAATCCAGCAGGGATGGCATCCTTGATGTACTTTAGGAGGATTCTCTCAAAGCACTTCATTATTACTGGGATCAGAGCCACAGGGCGGTAATCATTAAGGCAGGTGACTGCTGATTTTTTAGGCACTGGCACAATAGTGGAGGATTTGAGGCAGACAGGGACCATTGCAAGTTGTAGAGACTGGTTGAAAATGTCCAGAAAGACTCCTGCCAATTGATCAGCACATATTTTCAGTGTCTTACAAGACACCCTGTCCGGTCCTGCAGCTTTGTTGGTGTTGATCCTCCTCAGGGTGGACCTCACTTGGTGTAGTTGTAGGACTAAAGGCTGATGCTGCTCCTCCAGCCAAGGGAGATGTACAGTCTCCCTACTGCTAGATGCATCAAAGCGTGCAAAGAAACTGTTCAAGGTGTTAGGTAGACTAGGGTCATAGCTGACCTGCTGATCGCTGTGCTTATAATCCGTTATGGTCTTTAAGCCTCTCCACAAGTTTCGTGGGTCGTTGTTATCAAAATACTCCTCGATACGCTGTTTGTATCTGTATTTTGCCAGGTTTATTCCTTTTTTTAGTTCTTTTCGGGCTTTGCTATATGCCAGCCTGTCGCATGACCTATATGCAGCGTCGTGGGCTTAATTTAAGCAGGGATTTCACTGTACTGTCTAGCCACGGTTTCTGATTTGGAAACACCTTAAAGGTCTTCGTGGACAGGACAGCATCAGTACAGAACTGCACATAGGATAGGACAGGTGATTATATCCCTCTAGATCTGAGCAATCTTTGAACACTCCCCAGTCAGTATGTTCAAAACAGTTCTGTAATGCTGAAGATGCCTCTTCAGTCCATACCTGTACTGTTCTGGTAGTCGGTTTAATCTTGCAGATCATGGGAGTATAGGCTGGGATCAGCTCCACTGCGATATGGTCCGACATGCCCAGTTGTGGGGCTGCTACAGCCTTATATGCTCCTGGGATGTTGCAATAAACTTGATCCATTATGCTATTGTCTCTAGTTGGAAAGTTTATAAATCTTAAAGAAATTCTTTTGGTTTTGCTAAATGTTGTGAAAATCTTATAAAGAAATTTGTGAAGCACTGCTTTTAAATCTACATTATTAAAGTTACCAGTCACAGTCACAGCCGCGTCTGGATTGGCATTCATTTGTCTGCTAATCAGGCAGTACAGCTCTTCCAATGCTAATTTAGCATTAGCTCGCGGTGGGATATAAACAGCCACTATCAGGATGGAGGAGAACTCTCTTACCGTCTTGAATGGTCTGCATTTCACTGCCAGATATTCCAAGTCGGGGGAGCAGTATGTTCCAATAATGTTTGTAGCTGTATACCAGGATTTATTAATATACAGTGCCAGCCCTCCACCTTTACATTTAGCGGAAGCTGCAGTCATGTCTGCCCGGAACATAGCCTGCCCCTCTAGCTCCACCACGGCGTCGGGGAAGTTATTATCCAGCCAGGTCTCGGTAATAATTGCCGCACAGCTGTCCACCCTACGTGAGGCGATCCTCAGCCGAATCTCGTCAATCTTATTGGCAAGAGACCTGCCGTTAGTGAGGAAGAGACTGGGATGAGCTGGTCTGTATGGGTTAGCATGTAGCCTAACCCATGACTAAGAGCAAAGAATCGGGAGTGGCTGCTTTAACATGGCATAGTGGCACAGTAGATAGCACTGCTGCCTCTCAGTTCCAGAGTCCTGGGCTTGAATCTGAGCACCCAAGTAGTTGGTGTGTACTGCCCATGTCTGTTTGAGTTTTTCTCCAGATATTCTGCTTCTCTGCCAACACTGCAGTGACATGCAGATTAAATTCATCTGTGACTATAAACTGGTCCCATTTGAATGTGTGTGTGAATGTGGCCCAGAATGGGTTGGTGCCCTGTTCAAATTTGGTTCCTGCCTTGTGTAATGCTCCTTGGATATGCTCTAAGCCCCCCAAATCTCCAGGCTGAAATAAGTAAGTTGGATGACAGATGATTTACCTCTGTGTGTATGTGTTCATAAAAAAAAAAAAAAGTGTAATTTGTAGGAAATCCATGAGTTCACGAGACATTTGGGTTCATCAAACAAAACAGATGCAACCCTGTATATCTTCTTCCGATCAATCCCCTTAGCCCTGAGAGTCAGAAGGTAGACTGTTCTTTTCTTAAAACAGTTAATGTCTTTAATTATGTCAGAAGTTGATGTACAATAGGTGCTGGCCTGTTGGCTTAGTGAGTGGCACATGCCAGCACATACACACACCATTATGTTCTCCTGAGAAAGTTGCTCCCAGCAATTTCTGCAATCCGCAACATTTTAAATCAATACGTATGCACACATCTTGTATTGATCACCACACTGGGAAATTGTCAAAAGAACATTTCACAAACTAAATAAATCCGAAATATGTCATGGCATGCATAATTTGATTGACTTTAGAAATTTCAGAAAGGGAAGTGAATTTTTTTCACCATTAGCAGGGCAGTATATAGTGCTGTTTGGCAGATATCATTTCACACATAAGGCTTTGATGACACTTCCCAAAACTTTTTGTTTTACATGGTTCCTTTCATTTCCATGGTGCCTTTCATTTCAATGGCCTTCTATATTTACACTCCTGCTTAAAAGGAAAAATGATATATTCATGTGACAGACTGAGTGACAGATCAGTTGTATTTATCATGCAGGAGGCCATATGGCCGGTTTGCTAAAATTGCTCATAAATGCACTTACGGATTTGGAATTCTGTATTTTGTTGAAGCCTAGATCACAGTTTTCTGTTTATAAAAATTCCAATAAAGGAACTCATTGCTTAATTTTACTGCATCTTTACTGGATTTAAAATAATATGCCATTAGTTTTTTACTCAGGGTCTGTGTTTCTTATACAGATGTGAGCACTACAAGTAACAGGCCTGTCTCCTATTCCTCTACACTCTGTACACCTCAGTTTATAAATATAACACCAGGTCATATCACCTACAGAAACTCTCAGTTGATTCTGTACTTATGGGATGTATTGATAATGGAGATGTAGGCAGAGTTTAGGAGTCAGGTGCAGAATGTTGTTTTTTAGTGCAAAAAGAATTGTTAAAATCAGCAAAACCAAGGAAGTGGTTATTGACTTTCGTCACACCAAAGAGCATCTATGTCTGGTCATTATGCAGGGAGAGGATGCAGAGGTGGTTGACTCCTAAAAGTACTTAAGGGTCCACATCAATGACAGGTTGGACTGGTCTCATAAAATTGAGGCATTATGTAACAAAGGGCAGGGTAGGCTCTTTTTCCTTAGGATACAGTGTTCCTTAAATGTGGTAAGTGACATCTTTCACATCTTCTACAATTCTGTGATGGCCAGTGTGATTTCCTAAGTTGTGGTGTACTGTGCTGGTAACATAATTTCAAAAGAGACCCACTGAATCAACAAGCTAACTAAAAGGATATGCTCAGTTATGGAGCACACTCAGGACCCCCTGGAGGTAGCAGCAAAGGAGAGAATGGAAACAAAGCTGAATGCCATTATGAACAATACTGCACATCCTCTCTCTGACACACTAACACTGAGGACTTTCAGCCAACGAATTATTCAGCAGAAGTGTGCCAAGAAACGCTACTTGGGCTCCTTTATTCCAACGGCAATACATCTGCATAATGCCTCACTGGGACTGGGACTGCCAAGTCATAACTTTTCTTTCTTTTTAATTTTTTATTTATTCAGAACAAAGTGCGTGTGTATATTTATTTGTTTACTTACTTATCTACCTATTTATGTATTTATTTATTTAAAGAGCCTCTTTAAAAAGCCAAATTTCCCCCTGGGGACAAATAAAATCTATCTATCTATCTATCTATCTATCTATCTATCTATCTATCTATCTATCTATCTATCTATCTATCTATCTATCTATCTATCTATCTATCT
Source organism: Erpetoichthys calabaricus (assembly GCF_900747795.2). Classification (NCBI taxonomy): domain Eukaryota; kingdom Metazoa; phylum Chordata; class Cladistia; order Polypteriformes; family Polypteridae; genus Erpetoichthys; species Erpetoichthys calabaricus. Next base: position 105,722,386 of record NC_041395.2, on the reverse strand, counting down.
ATCTATCTATCTATCTATCTATCTATCTATCTATCTATCAGCATTGGTTGTGAGATCATGAACATTTATTTTATAAAGTAAATCAATCTCTGTTATTGGTTTTGTTTGATTTGCCTCCATTATTTACATGATTCTGAAACAGACAGGCAGTTCATGACAGTTGGTCATTACATAAATGTTTATATCTAAAATTGTCCATATTATGAAAAATGTAACCATTTAATCAAGAAACTGAGTGACCTCCTTTGTGAGCAAACCCAAGATACATAAGGCAGTGCTAAAATGAATTATGCAAGACAAACCACTGCTTAAGACAGTTTTAGACCTTTCCAATTAAGAGTTCCCAGTCACAATGTTGACTGGAGTTGGGAACTGAACCTGCAACCCTTTGGCTCAGAACAGCAGTCCTTAACCATACTGGGAATTTTTACTGTGTTAGGACAATTTCAGTTCAAGCCTTTCTTAGAAAATGCATTTCTTGCCAACCTTCCCCTATATAATTACATTGGGTATTTTACTTTCTTGAAGAATATATATTAATCTTCATTGGACACACACATGCCAGATTTGTCCAGCTCTTTCTGTTAAGCCATATCAATAAATTGATCAAGTGTGTATTTCATATTGTCAGTCACAGAATACATCATCAGCCAGGATTTTGCATACATTACAAAATAAACATTAGGTAGGGCAGTTTTCAATAACACATTTTATCTAAAGGCTAAACTGAATATACAGTTAGGTCCATAAGTATTTGGACAGTGATGCAATATTCATAATTTTGGCTCTGTATGTCTCCACAATGGATTTGAGATTAAGCAGTCATTATGTGATTGAAGTGTAGACTTTAGGAATGACAGCCATTCTTATGCATTGTCCCAGTATTTTTGGGGTCTCAAAAATATTTGGACATTTGACTGACAGGCTGTTCCATAGCCAGGTGAGAGCAGTTCCTCTTATTATTTCATTAACTATTAAGCAGGTAGAAATTGTGGAGTTGATTTCAAGCATAGAATTTGCTCTTGGAAGCTGTCACTGTGAACTCTCAATAAGAGATCCAAAGAGTTGTCCATGCAAATAAAAACAGTTCATCATTAGTCTGAGAAAAAAAAACAAACCCTTCAGAGAGATAGCAGGAACACCAAGAGTGGTCAGATCAGCCATATGGTATATTCTTAAAAAGAAGGAATACACTGGTGAACTCATCAACACCAGAAGGCCTGGACAATCATAGAAGACAACTGTGCTAGATGATCGCAGAATTCTTTCCTTGGTGAAGAAAAACCCCTTCACAACATTTAGCCAAACCAAAAACACTCTCTGGGAGGTAAACCTATCTTTGCCAAAGTCGACAATCAAGAGAAGACTTCAGATGGTTTACCACAAGGTGCAAATCACTGGTAAATCTCAAGCATAAGAAGGACAGATTAGACTTTGCCAGAAAAAAAAATTTGAAAGCCTGTCTAGTTCTGGAACAATTTTCTTTGGACAAATGAAAGTACGATCAATATGTACCAGAATGTTGGAAAGAGAAGAGTATGGAGAAGAAACAGAATGGCTCATGATCCAGTGAATACCACATCATTTGTGAAACATGGTGGAGGCAGTGTTATGGCATTGGAATGCCTGACTGTCAATTAAAATCTGTCACTAGTGTTTATTGATGATAAGGCTGCTGGCAGAAGTAGCAAGATGAATTCTGAAGTGTATAGCGCTGTATTATCTGATGAGATTCAGCCAAATGCTGCAAAACTGGTAGGACAACTCTTCACAGTACAGAAGGACAATGTGCCAAAACAAACTGAGAAAACAAACCAAGTGCTTTCAACACAAAGTAGTGGAATATTCTTCAAAGGCCAAGTCAATCATCTGACCTCAACCCAAATGGACATGAATTTCACTTGCTGAAGACAAAACTGATGTCAGAAAGTCCAATGAACAAGCAGCAACTGAGAAGAGCTGCAGTAAAGGAGTAAAGTAAAGGATCACTAGGGTGGAAAACTAGTACTTGGAAATGGCCATCGTTTCCAGACTTTAGGCAGTCATTGATGGTAAAGAATTTTCAACCAAATAATGAAAATGATCATTATATTTATGATTGTGTTAGTTTGTTCAAATACTTTTGAGCCCCTGAAAATAGGGGGACCTTGCATAAACATATCTGTCATTCCTAAACAGCTCATACAATATTTTTGGAAAACATCTTAAATTAATGTTGAAAGTCTACATTTCAATCACACAATGATTGCTTTCTTTCAAATCCACTGTGGTGGCCTATAGTGCCAAAATGATGAAAATTGTGTCTCTGTCCAAACACTTAGGTACCTGACTGTAAGTAAAGAACAACTGATCTGTACAGTGGTGTAGATGAACAGTTTGTGTGGAAGTATTGTAGAATCAGGATTAGCACACTTTTTACAGATGGAGTAAGATTACAGTTACAGTCAAGTTGATCAATGAGAGACAAAGAGTGACACCTAAATGTGACTCCACAGCCTCAGGAAAAATCTAATGGAGATAGTTCCACAAAACAGGAGATGCAAAGGTAAAAAATATGCTAAGGTATAATTGTGAAATCAGTTTTTTGAATTGACAGAGGGCCGGCATCAGAGGGTGTCAGTGTGCCTTATAATGTTGCATTAAATGTTGTCTGGTTGTTTGCTAGTAGCATTATTATCCAAGTAACTTATGACTTCAAGTTATTTCCTTATCATGCATAATTATCTATTGCTAAGCCAATTGTGTACTATTTGCATCTGCTTACTGTTTATTATATTAAATCGTTTTGAAATAAAACGAAAATGTATTTTCTCAAAAGTAGTATCTTAAAAACTACTAAACAAAAGCTACTAAACAGAACCCGTTTCATATTTGATGAAAAAAATTATTATACTACTGAGAGATATTCAAACGCTCCTTTATAGATAAATTGCACATAATAGTATTCTGGATGCATCTGTGTAATCACAGCCCACATTAAATAAGCAGTTCTGCTAATTGAGTAGCCCTTGTTTTGGTCTCCTGTAGCTCATTTGTTAATTAAGCAAATGGTATCATTAGATAAGCTGCCTTTTTGAGTTACATTTATGTGAATAATGTATGGTTTATTTGTTTCTGTCATTGCACAATATCTAAAAACCTGTGCAAGCCTTCTGAACAAAGTGTTCAGTGCTGAACACTATGCAAAAATAAACTGAATTGAATATTAATAACTGTGAATGACTGTGGAAAACTGAGAAGACTCTGTTAATGGCATTGAAGTATTCTGAATGAATCCCTTCACTCTGATTTAGACGCTAAATGATAATGTTCTGTGAGTGTTCTTAAATCTAACAAAAAATACAAACACTCAGTGAAATAGCTTCAACACCACCAGGCAGAGATACTCTAAATTCTTATTAACAATTATGTCTTCTCAATTGGACAGATAAATAGACAAACAAAATAAAAATAATAAAAGTACAACAAAGAAACCGCAAAAAAATACAAAACCAATAAAGCATGAAGCCAAGGATGAAGTCAGTCGAAAGTTGTAACATGTATAAAAATGGCCTTGAAGCAAGGTAAGATCATGAGCTCCTCTCACTTTATTTTGAAAATCAAGACTTTACTATTTTTAACATTTTATTTTATTCCCTTTTTTTTAAAACAATTACACATTGTTTTGCCTTCACTCTTATTTTGGTACATTTCAGCATGCATTTTTATGCATGAATTTTTTTCTGCTTTTGATTCAGTCCTAATGTAATTTGTTGGCCTATGCACCTATGCACATTTAGCGTAGGTTAGGCCACATAGAGCCATGTGAGTGAAATAAACCCTTGTGAGTTTGGTTATAGTGTCCTGTGGTTTTTAACTTCTTTTCTTCAGTTTTGCATTAGGACCTATTACATTTTCCAAAACCATGTACTGTTTGATTTATTTTCGTTCCCCTATTAATGTAGATAAACCAACAACAAATTATGTATCTTGGAATTGTATTTTTTCAATTTTTAAGTTAAACAAATGTGATGACTGTCAGCTATACAGCAACAATGTTTTTTAGCAAAAGTGTGTAAAGCATGAGACTTATGGCAGTAATTTTTATTTTGAATTCTTGTCTATAAAACATAAAATCTAAGCTATATCGGATACAATCTACTAGCCCATTTAAAAAAACAAGTGTCAACAAAATTATGAGAAATTCTTTAATGAGCACATGTTCTGTTGCAATGCATTTGAGAAAGATTGCCCTGTCCATTCCCATGCCCTTTTCTCATATACAGTAAATAGTACATTGTCATGACATGAATTCTGTCCTAAGTCTGGTGAAACAGGACTTCCTCGTAAATTACGATTCTCAGGTGCTACCGTCATAGAATTGCCACTATGAGATGCCCCAACCGCTTTAAGACCACAGCTTTTAGAAGCTGCTTCCACAACTAAGATGTTGAACAGGTTCTATTCGGACTCAATGTCCCCGACTTCATTCTGCACATGAGAGAAGTAGGAGTTAAACTCATCGTGACCAGAAGCCTCAACCAGATGTTCTCAGAAAACCCTAACTGCCCATCTAAGCTTCTCTAGTCTATCAGGCCTATGCCCCTCACTTTGAATCCAACTCACTACCTAGTGGTGATCAATTTACAGCTCTGCCTCTCTCTCCACCTGAGTGTCCAAAACATATGGTTTCAGGTCAGATGACACAACTACAAGGAGCTCTGGTACCAGGTACACTTACGTATGATCCTTTTTGTGTTTGAATATGGCCTTTGTTATGGATGATCCATGACTAGCACAGAAATCCAATAAAAACTCACCATTATGGTTCAGATCCGGTAAGCCATTCCTGCCAATCATGCTCCGAATGGTATCTCCATCATACCTAATGTAAGCATTGAAATCACCCAGTAAGACTACCAAGTCAGCACCTCACTTGCCTCCTCTAAGAAAGGTGAATACACCAAAACAGCTATTTGTTGCATATGCACAAATAACAGTCAAGAGTTTTCCTCTTTGTGATTCGTAGCCTCATTGAGGCAACCCTCTCATTCACTGGGAAGAATTCCAATTATAGCCCTCATTCAGGGGGCTTGTGAATATGCCCACACCTGCAAATTCCAGAGCAGGAGAGAGACTTCCCCCAATGAAGAAGTTTAGTTCCAGAACCTATGCTATGTTAAGAGGTGAGACCAACTATATCCAGATGGTAGTTTTCCACCTCCAGGACCAACTCAGGCTTCTTGCCTTGCGGAGAGGTAATGATCCAAGTTCCCAATGGTAGTCTTCATTTGCAGGGTCTAGTTTGTCCAGGTCTGTTCTGCCTGTGTCTGCTACAAAACTGGAATCGCATCAATGTTTTCTGATTTCCAATATCCTGTATTTATCCTCTATTTATTAGTGGGTTATCATCATTTATCCTTTCTGCACCACTGTGTTGATGATATTTATGTTTTATTGTATTTTTTTGTTGATTGTCCAGGTTGTACTCTCAGATGGGGGGCTTGCTGGTGAATGCCTCCAGGCAGGGTACACTGTTTTTAATTAGTACCTTGATGAGGGTTATTGTGAACCATTCTTTGCCTTTCGGCCTAAACCTATTCACCAAGGAAGACCCTACCAGTAGCACAAAGCTCCAAACAACCTAGCTCTGAGCATCACTAAGGTGCACAGGCCTCACCACTATGTCAAGGTGCTAATCCAGGGTAGGGTAAATTTTTACTTATTGGGTAGTAAGTTCCGCCATCTTTATTAGTTCTGTTGTGAACCTGCATCTGTAAAGATGTCACTGCAATTACTGTGTGTTTTCTTTTTTTCAAAACCAATTATACAGAGTGACCAGGTTTGTACCCCAACTCTTTATTGTGTTCATTCTCTTACAGGTTAAAGTCTGGCGAGATGGCAGGTCGAGGCAACACCTACACTTCAGTATTCATTCCGTACAAAGATGTGACTAGTGCAGATGTGTATGTGGCCTGGCATCAAGGTGGTATTGCAAGTCAGAAGATCTAAAGCAAATTGACAACTTTTTGAGAAATCACACAAAAAATAATTATAGCTTTCTCCTTACACAAAATGACAAGTTATTAATTTTATGTAACATGACATTCCCTTTAAACCTGCTTAATCTAGTTCAGGGATATGGAGGCCACAGCCTATCCCCAGATCAGGATTTATTTTAATAATATTAATTTTACATTCTAATGCAATATGAAGATGTAATAGGTAGATAACGAATTGTTTAACACATTCCATCAGGCTGTTTTAGTTAGGCTTGAATAGGTCTGTTTAATTATGAGTCCTACATATGAGAATGACAAGGAGACAGTTACAGATAACCAATCAAATCTAAGCTGACATTAACAAAGAATTTCATTTTTTTAATCATTCCCATTCTGAGTCAATTTGAACTAGCTCTAAGTACACTGCATATCAAAATTTTATTGGGTTGGCTGACCTAAAGTACATGTGCACAACTCTAGAGATGGGCTTCAGGATGGAACAGATTACAGAGCTGGCCACTGGATGAGACTGTGTGGTCAATCCAGGAAAGTCTGTCCTGAATAGCAGGGTGGTGAAAAGAGCAGAGGTACCTGTTTAGTATCTGGCCAAATGGCACTATTTCTAGATATATCATCTGGCCACTGTGGTCTAATGGTCCTACAACTCTGAAAGGTTATACTCATCTTAAGAAGGAATCCTGGGTTGAAACCTACAAGCGAACCTCAGATTAGATAAAAATGAATTACATCTCCTAGACCTAGCTGACTTCAGAGTTGGAAGGAAAAGAATGACAGATTTCTTGCAGAGAAGAATGATGGCAATGCATTATGGCAAGATAAAGGCAAAGGGGAAATAAAAATAGAATCCAGATGAGGGTATAAAATTGCAAATACCATCTTATAACCTAATGTGGCATTTGTTTGCTTTCCGTGATCACTTAATTTTTGTAAATGACAAAATGTCTGTGGCAGTGTACTTTTGATCACTTAATAAATAAGGCCCTTGGTGTTTGAGTTGTACTTGTCAAATATAACTTGGAGAAAACTACATCCCACTGTCAGCTAACACATGCAGTCTATCTTTTCTTTGATACCTACTAATGTTATCACTAGGGATTGCTGTTACAATCCTGTGTTTTTGTTTATTTTTACTGTTCCAGTAAATTACTCTGTGATCCCCACTTCGTCCTTCTGTTTTTTTTCTTCTTTTCGAACCTGATGTGGAATTTCAGGTGCACTGTTTTATTAATAAATTTTAAATCATAATTCTTTTCCAATCTAGCTATACTTCAAGAAGTTTTTGAAATATTTTATTCCAGACTTGAAGACTAAACTTCGGTCAAAAAGGCCCACAAACAAACAGCAACTGAAAGCCGCTGCAGTAAAGGCCTGGCAAAGCAAAAAAATACAAGGAAACCCAGCATCTGGTGATGTCCATGAGATCAAGACTTCAGGCCGTCATTGCCAGCAAAGGGTTTTCAACCAAGTATTAGAAATGAACATTTTATTTCCAGTTATTTAATTTGTCCGATTACTTTTGAGCCCCTGAAATGAAGGAATTGTGTTAAAAAAATGCTTTAGTTGCCTCACATTTTTATGCAATCGTTTTGTTCATCTCACTGAATTAAAGCTGAAAGTCTGCACTTCAACTGCATCTGAGTTGTTTCATTTAAAATTCATTGTGGTAATGTACAGAACCAGAATTAGAAAAAAGTTGTCTCTGTCCAAATATTTATGGACCTAACTGTATATATATATATATATATATATATATATATATATATATATATATATATAAAAATTTATAAGATAGGTAACATTTAAGGTAGCTTTGCTGCTATGGGACCGACCTGTCACTACCTAACCATTGTTCTGCCAGTCTCCATAGTTCTTGACATCTCTGGTATTGATTTTTGTTGATGGCATTTTTTTATATAGTTCATTGGTTTGCAAGATAGTTGGAAAAAAAAACAAAAATACCTTTATTTAGGCATTTTTTTATTGTATCCAGTGAGGTTAAAGAAATCACTTAGTATTGTTAAAGAACTGCAGTTTAAAGTAATTCTTTGGTTGTCTTCATTTCTCATGTTCTGGTCCTTTTGATTAAATTTTGTTTTACAGTCTCCACTGCAACTGTTTATTGTGGTACTGGTACATTCTTCAGGATACTCTTCCACTAAACATTTCCCATTCATATAGTATTAAAGAACTGAAAACCCTTGGTGTATTAATTTATTTTCTGACTCAGTTGTCATGCATCAATTGCACTGAAGCTAAAATCTTTTCAACTTCCAGCTGTTGCTCCACTGCATCCTATTTGGAAGCCATTACTATTATCTCTTGTTCAGTTTTAAAATTACCTTTCCTTTTATTTGAAAGATTCAGTTATCCTGTTTCAGAAGCAGCTAACTCTTTTTGCTAGCCTAGCATGTTTTGCTCCAAATGGCCTAAACTGCAGAATACAGTAAAGAAGCTTTTGTGCCATCTACTCCAAAATTAACATAAAAATTCCCTATCAGAAAATATAATTTCCAGAATACAGCCAAGCTTTAACCAACTGGCAAGGATCTACTCCAAGCTTATTAATAAAATAAAAATGTCCTATTTTATGTTTACGCTATACAGTACCATAGAGGTAGAATTCCTGATTTATATACTATATATAAAGTACTCTAAACTTCCTTCTCTGGTGCTGGTTCATCCACAGAGAAAGCACACTTTCAAACAGTAGCAAACAACAGAGATGCACATTTTCAAATAACTAAGGATTACCAGTGTGGGATAAGTTATTGCTTCAGACACTGCTCCTGACTCTCTTCAGATGAACTTTGTTTGAGTTCATGGCTGCAAAGCAGCAAATTCTTCTGTGGACTGCTATGAACTCCCTCCCTCACTAAAGAGTATAAGTTCCGATTGATTCTAAATGCCCTACAAGGGGCAGGCACAAGGCTTTGTGAATCTCATTCAAATCTGGTTCCCTGGAAACCACATGGAACATATTATAGAGAAGGTTGCCATCAATGGTGTGCTAAATGGGATAACTGAGGAGTATTGCAATAAGATGCTGAGACATGATGTCAAAAACATGTTGGATCAGGTCAGGACACTTGAAGGAGCACAAAAGAGGTTATCCTTTCCTGATCCTGGGTCCTGAGCTTCTATGTCATCTTTGTCTGACTCCCTGGAAAATACTTCTCAGAGCCTCATCCACAAAATGTTGTTCAAAGAGTACCAGGGTTTTTTTTTTCCTACATTCCCCTCTGAACACCAAGACTTTGATCAATGTCCTGTTGTTCCAGAACAACCTCCTACATATTTGTCCTCCTCCCATCACTCAAGTTCAAGTTCAACCTCAAGCTCCTAGAACTCTGACGCTCTCAGGAGGACCCAGCCAGGCCAGCATTCAGATCAGAAGATACCATTGTGGGAACGTTGCAGCTTTGAGTGAACAGAGATACTTTTGCTGTGGGCAGCCTGGCCACATCATGAGAAAAGTCCACAATCAGTCACTGCTAGGTGTTTGTATTCAAACAGGCCAGCTTGGTAGACAATGATTACTATAGGCAGCAAGATGCATTAAGTTTGAAAACTCTACACTTTTTAATTAAAAAATGTTTCTTATATATCATCGAATTGCTGTTGGTTTTTCTGAGGAGTTGGTTGTTCCTCATTCATCAAGGGAAACTGTTACAAATCACCCATTTGCATGTTTTAGGTGGAAATATCAGCACGTAGAAAACAAGAGAGAGAGTTTTCAAACATTTTTGCTGTGATAATATGGGTAGGGATGTGGAACAGAGACCTGGGGACCTGGGTTCACTTCCCGGGTCCTCCCTGCGTGGAGTTTGCATGTTCTCCCCGTGTCTGCGTGGGTTTTCTCCGGGCGCTCCGGTTTCCTCCCACAGTCCAAAGACATGCAGGTTAGGTGGATTGGCGATTCTAAATTGTCCCTAGTGTGTGCTTGGTGTGTTGGTGTGTTTGTGTGTGTCCCGCGGTGGGTTGGCACCCTGCCCGGGATTGGTTCCTGCCTTGTACCCTGTGTTGGCTGGGATTGGCTCCAGCGGACCCCCGTGACCCTGTGTTCAGATTCAGCGTGTTGGAAAATGGATGGATGTGGAGCAATTTGTAAATATTGCCCTGACTGTCAAATACTTTCTTCGCATAAACCACCATTCACTTCCCTTGTACCACTGCCAATTTTGGATCTGTGTTTTTAGAGGGTTGGCTTAGAAATTGTTGATACACTCCCCAAAAGAAAAATGGGCACCAGTATATACTTATTTTAGTGGACTATGCTACCAAACATCCACAAGTAGTGGCTTTATAAAAGGTACATTTACAGGCTGGAATGGATGCTCTGCATGATTCTGACACATCAGGGTACATCTTTTACATCTCGGCTGATGAAGGAGTTGTGTAGGAGCCTTGCCATTAATAAGTTAGGCATGGCTGTTTATCATCCTTAACGAATGGGCTGACAGAAAGATTTAATAAAACATTGAAATAAATGATTAGGTGTATTGCTCATGAAGACTAGACCTCCTGGGACACAATGTTGCCATTTCTGATGAATGCTGTAAGAGCTGTAAGGGAGTCCCCCCAGACTCCGACTGGATTAAGTCTGTTTCAATTACTAATTGGCAGCCAACTGCAGGGGGTGTTATATTCTGCTGGAAGAATGGTTGGTATGTCAGGACAAGGATCAGTGGTTTAAACTGGCACATTGGGTCATTTCCCTACAGGAAAAAAAATTCTAAATTGTCTTCAAGTGCTGTAAAGAATATGCTGCACGAACAGGAAATGTTCCTGTAATTGAAAGTGCAAACTGTGAATTTCGAAAAGGCAATCATTCTTTTTTTAGCTCTGACCTATCTGCACAAGTTTCTGGCAGTGGCTGTGGTTGAGGAACAAATAACTCCCATCAATTACAAGGTTAAAAATTCCCGGTAGGTGCAAACCAGTTCATATACCACATGTGAATCTTTTGAAGAGACAGCATGATCTAGGAGAGATGCTGGTGACAGGAGCTGCAGTTGCTAAGCCTGAGGTTGTTATTGATGATGCTTTAAATGACACACAGAAACCAAATACAAGCAAAGTAAAAGTGAATGGCTCTATTGTTCTCATACCAAAACCAGCTGGGCACATTTGCTTCTGTATAGATTTTAGGTGATTGAACAAGGTTTTAAAATGTGATGCTTGCCCAGTGCCATGTGTTGATGAATTATTGGACAACCTTAGTCAAGCCTCTCATATCTCTTCCTTAACAAAGTGATACTGGCAGGTGACTCTCAAAAACAATAGCTGTGAGAAGACTGTGTTTGCCAAACCAGATGGTTTGTTTGAAATTTCAAGGCTTTCTTTGGGCCTTCATGGTGCACCTCTTACATTCCAACATATGATGTATCAGATTTTATATCTTCATTCATAATATTCATGGGTGTATTTTGATGACTTGCCATTTTCATAAATTACTAGTTCCCTATTGGCAGTCCTATACAGCTAAATGGAGGCTGTTTGAATGGCTATTCTTAAGTAGTGTAAATTAGGTATATCAGAAACGCGATACTTGGGCTATTCATTAGAAAAGGGTTTAATTAAGCTGCAAATGAAAAACATTGTGGAAGTGCTGGCTTATACATGTCCAGAGACACAGCAACAGGTCAGTGCTTTCTTAGGTCTGTCCTTTTGTTAAAGGTATATTATTCCCAACTTTGCTAGTAGAGCTGCACCCTTAATGGACATACAAATAGCTGTAATAATCATAGTATTGTCTGGTTAAATGATTGTGAAAATCTTTTTCTGATTTAAAGACTGGCCTGTGTTCTTATGCTCGTCTTTACCAAAGATTTCATACTGCCTAGAGATGCTAGTGTGTTTCGTGTATGGTTTTTCTTGTCTCAGGTTTTTGATAACAAGAAGCATAAAATAATGTTCTTGAATCAAATATTGCTATCCCAAAAGTGCAATTATTCGGCCATTGAGCCAGTGTGCGATCAGCTGCAGACGGTAGTGCGTCGGGCAGTTATTGCTATCACATGATGTTTAAGGCTTTAAAGCCAGCTCACTGACATTCTGTTCTGTTCTCTCCCTGTCCCGTTTAGACTGCCTCTGGCTTCACTCCAGTAACCTGCTCCCATCTCTCTTCACCTGAATGCTCCCAAGGAAGATGCCTTTGAGCTCTGTTTATCTAAAGGGTGATTGCAACTAGGAATTGTCGGGTTTTCTGAGTGGTTGAACAAAGCCCAAACACTGATCCTACAATGTGCATGAATAAAGGTCTCTTTTGCCAGTTCTCTCCTGCCTGCTAGGGTACTGAAGCAGAGGTATTTATAAACGGATGACATCTCTGACACCAGTTTTATGAGTTTTATGATATGCAAGAGGGCTGGTAACTTTATTCAAAATATTGTAAAAAGGCAATAGTATATAAAAGTACAGTATATACCAAATACAGTGGAACCTCGGTTCATGACCATAATTCGTTCCAAAACTCTGGTCGTAAACCGATTTGGTCGTGAACCGAAGCAATTTCCCCCATAGGATTGTATGTAAATACAATTAATCCGTTCCAGACCATACGAACTGTATGTAAATATATATTTTTTTAAGTTTTTAAGCACAGATATAGTTAATTAAACCATAGAATGCACAGCGTAATAGTAAACTAAATGTAAAAACATTGAATAACACTGAGAAAACCTTGAACAACAGAGAAAACTAGCACTGCAATAGTTTGCGCTATAGCGCTACCAACCACTGGCTAAAAACACTTTTTTTTAATGAGTTTTAAGCAGAGGGAAAAAAATGAACATTTGAAAAAATCCATAATTTAATAAACCACCAAGAAAAGTAACATTGCAACAATGCACACTACGAACCGATCACTGTAAACAGAAGTGAAAACAAAATCAAGCCCAGTGCATTCTTTAACTGCCTTCCTACCTTAGGGCTCATTTAAACTTTACACTCAGAACGCGTACGCACCCGCATCATGGCCACCACGCATTCTGACCATTCATTTGATGTGTCCTCTGAGCAGGTCCTTAGAAATTAACACGATGCGTGTGCGAGTTGCAGTACCAGCAAAAAGTCGGGGGGCACAGTGTGCTAAAAGTTGGAATGTGACATCAGAGTCTCTGTTTACTATCTACATGTGACAGAAAGCCACTTTGTGGATCCTACGAGATCGGTGTGCGCGCTTTGATATTTGATAAATGGTTCGATGTGGTGAAGCAAAATGCCGACATGGTGCTTTTATATTCAAGCGTCGCATATTCCCGATCGTAATGACACGATACGTATTAAAAGTCTCACATACTGTCTTCTGTGCCGTCTTTTTTTTCTAGGGCTTCCTCTGCTCCTGACAGCAGCGAATTGCCAGCAATAGATCACCACACTGAGCACATTAAATGTATGATATTCCAACTCTCTACACATTTAGAATCCTTAGATTTATACTTGACTAGCAAAATACCCGCGCTTCGCAGCGGAGAAGTAGTGTGTTAAAGAGGTTATGTAAACATATATATACATATACATATACATATATATATACATATCTACATATACATATATATATACATATATATATACATATACACATCCACACATATATATATATATATATATATATATATATATATATATATATATATATATATATATATATATATTTATACACATATCAACATATATACACACACATATATACATATATACATATACACATACATACATAGTGCGTTGTAACACAGGCTGTGATTGTTACATGGGAGGGAGACGACAAATCACAGGTTCCCGCTTTCTAATCGGGCCTGTGATTGGTGCTTTGACTGATGCCTAGATCCCACAGTATTTCCCCTTAGGAGAGGCGTTAGGCAAGTGTAATTGAATAGCGGTGCTGCAAGTTTAGCTTTACACCTGTTTTTAAGGCTTATTGACTGAAAGGGGCTTTCATGAAAAATGTTAGGGCTTTGCTACAGGATACACCCTCCACAAGTTAAGGAAGTAAAAATAAAGGTATATATTTCTGTTTTATTTAAATCTTTTAAGTTTGTATGCGGGCGGTATGGTGGCACAGTGAAAGGTGCCAGTTAGGAGACCCGGGTTCGCTTCCCTGCGTGGAGTTTGAATGTTCTCCCCATGTCTGTCTGGGTTTCCTCCGGGTACTCCGGTTTCCTCCCACAGTCCAAAGACATGCAGGTTAGGTGCATTTGCGATTCTAAATTGTCCGTGGTGTGTGGGTGTGTGCGGGTGTGTGCGCCCTGCGGTGGGCTGGCACCTTGCCCGGGGTTTGTTTCCTGCCTTGTGCCCTGTGTTGGCAGGGATTGGCTCCTGTATTTAGGATATAGCGGGTTGGATAATGGATGGATGGACATTTGTATGCATAGCCCCATTTGCCCGTTTTCATTTTTTTTCTTTCTTCAGTAATATTTCAGCAAACCCGGAGCTTGTCAGTTCAAATCCTGGTACTGACACCACTGTGTGACCCTGAGGAAGTCACTTCACCTGCCTGTGCTGCAAAAAACAAAAGTAATGTAACAAATTGTACCTCAGATGTTGCAAGTTGCTGGAATAAAGGCATAAGTCAAATAGATAAATATGTATTATACATATAGGAACTATTCATTTCTTTTCAGTTAAGTCATCTGCAGCAAACCTTTATAAATGAGGGTTTCTCCTTTTTAGATAGTGCAAACTGTTTCTTCTTCATTGAGGTTTTCTCTTGGAGAGCTTTTTCATTTCATTGAAAATTAAAGCAGCAGCTGCCAAAATATGTAGCTTTCTTATTAATTTTTCAACATTGTGTAAAATAACTTTATAAAGTAATATAAAAGGTTTAAATACTGGTTATCCTTTTACACTAAAATATTACTAAAGAGATACAAAAAAAGTAAAATGCATATGTTGTTTTTCTTTAAGGAGATTAAATATTACCGAAGAAAGAAAAAAAAAACTAAAACAGCTAAATGGGGCTATGCATACGAACTTAAAAGGTTTAAATAAAACAGAAATATATACCTTTTATTTTTACTTCCTTAACTTGTGGAGGGTGTATCCTGTAGCAAAGCCCTAACTTTTTTCATGAAAGCCCGTTTCAGTCAATAATCCTTAAAAACAGGTGTAAAGATATTGACAATAAGCTACGCAAACCCACCAAGACATGGAATCGTTTAAATCAGGGCGCGAGTCGAAAAACACCATCTCATACTATTAGTTAACGATTAACACATTTCTATATGTATTATAAGCATACAATACAACTGATAATATGTTGCTCTTATTTATCTGGTGTACCGACATTTTTGCGCGTTTAACGGCTGAAATCTAACGTGGTTTGTGCCCTTCAGAATGAAAACAGTTTGCATTTACCTTTTTAATAAAAGGCGAGCTTTTAAGCCTGAGAAATCACCCCGTAAATACACACGTTTATTTGCACATGTGTTAATATGTATGCTTACACAGTATTAAAAGACACTCAACAATTAACGTCATTTACCTTCGTTCCCGTGTTTGACTCGTGCTGTAAATCTCTTCCTTGTTTTCAGTTCACGTGATTACATAGGAGGCGTGATGACGCAATACGTGACTCCGCCTCCTCCATTAGAGTATATGGACAAAAAACAGGTTCCAGTTATGACCATTACGCGTAGAATTTCAAAATGAAACATGCCTAACTTTTGTAAGTAAGCTGTAAGGAATGAGCCTGCCAAATTTCAGCCTTCTACCTACACGGGAAGTTGGAGAATTAGTGATGAGTGAGTGAGTGAGTCAGTCAGTCAGTCAGTGAGGGCTTTGCCTTTTATTAGTATAGATATCACTTTCATGATGAAAAGCATTAAAGTATGTATATGATATTTTACAGATAAATCGGTAATTTTGTTTAAATAATGAATACTGTTAATAATTACACACATGGGGTGACACAGTGGCGGAGCGTTAGCGCTGCTGTCTTTCAGGGAGTCACATCACTGATATTCCCTGCCTGGAGTTTATACGTTTTCCTTCTGGGTTTCCTCAGTGTGCTCCAGTTTCCTTCCAAAGATATGCAGATTTGGGGATTTGGTGCCGCTAAAATGACGTTAGTGTATGTGTGTGCTTGTATTCACCTTGCGATGAGCTGAGGCATCTTCCAGGGATTGTTTCTCACTCGTGCCCAATGCTTGCTGGAATGGACACATCCCTGGATTTAATCAATAAACATCCTTTTCAGAGATATTGCGGTAAGGTGTCATTGGAATTTAATCTGTGTTCTAGGCAATTCACAACACAGAGAAGCCGAACATGTTCTCACCGTGATAATATCTCACACTGCCACCTGGCGGACTCCTCCAGATTTACGTAAAGTACGCGCGCAAGTATAAACACTTCAACGCTTGCGTAGCAGGAGCGTCTGCTGCAGCATGCGTCGCGTCACGTGAAGTATAACTCCAGCCTTATGCGTCCAGCCCCCTCTCTCTCGCGCTGCCTGTGTGTGTGTGCGTCTGTCTCCCTCTCGCGCTGCCTGTGTGTGTGCTCTCTCTCTCGTGCTGCCTGTGTGTGTGTGTGTGTGTGTGTGTGTGTGTGTGTGTGTCGCGCTCTCTCTCTCTCTGTCTCTTGCTCGCTGCACAGGAAATGCACAGGGAGAGACTGAACATGTACAAACCGAAAGGGAAACTGGATTGTTTGTATACCGAGTGTGTGGTCGTGAACCGAGGCAAAAGTTTGGCGAACTTTTTGGTCGTAAATCGATTTGTACGTGTACCGAGATGTTCGTGAACCGAGGTTCCACTGTACTGTATAGTATATACAGTTATATAATATAGTGTATTTCAGGATTTTGATATAAAATGTATACTTTGTAAAACAATTTCTATATGGTTGAGTTATTATTTCAGTCCTACAGCTGCAATTGTAGAATTGTAACTAAAGGTTTAATACTTGAATTTCTGGGTCAATTCTAAGAGCTTTATTCACATAACATGTTCAAAATCTTCAGAATCTTTAAAGAATAAATTCAATTTAACAGAAGGGACAGATGTTAGGTGCACGTGGAATGTATACAATAATACTTTAAAACAAAAAAAGCTATTACATCTTAACTTACAAAGTCCACAGTAAGAATGTTCAGGAATATTTCATCACTAGGGGAAGTTGTACAGTTTTAATGGCAAATTGTTAAGCAATGAATCAGCAATAAGCATTAAAGTAAAAAAAAAAAAAACTACATAAAGTAGAATTATAGACCAGGACATGGGACTAAACAAAAGGGATAAGCAAAAGAATAGTAAAAAATCTAAAAGGTCAAAATCAGAAAGAGAAAAATCTGGCATCACACTCTAAATAATTGATTCATTAATAGCACTGTATGATTCTTTACTTTGTGTGGTTCCTCGTAGAACTATTTTTTGACAAAGATCCATTTTGTTCTGGAAAGGGTTCTTTGTGTATGAAGTTGGTTCTGTGTACTTTGAAAAACATCCTAATATAATGAAAAATACAAAATCTTTAATGCATGGTATGCTACCTATAGCAGGACACTAACAGATTGAGAAGACCTGGACTTAGTCTGTGTTACTGTATGTTTATTTAAATGTGTCTATTTAAAATTATGACCTATTGGAATTTCACAAATCTGTTACCATCTATTTATGGTTATTTACTGTATGGGTCCTGCTATAGGTCTAAATAAATAAAGTTTTTTTTTATGCAACCTTTGTGTGGATGACTCTTTTGGGAACCAACAATTGCTCCCCTATGGCATTGCTCTAAAGAACCACTCTGGTACCTTTATTTTTAAGAGTGTAGTTAAAAAATCAGTCAAAAACAAAAGCAAAGTTGTCCTGGCTAACCAGGAATCCTTCCTCTAATGAAATAGCCAACTTATAAAAAGTAATGTGCTTTACAAAATATCCATAAACATGGGCATCAAAGCATACTACACTTTCATTTTATATACACACACAATGACAATAGTCATCATCAATAGTCATCATAATCAAAGGATAATGTGCAAAATTAATCATAAATGACAGCGCAAACCCAGAAATGTCCTAACAAAGTCACGCTAGCTGCTCTACTCTGTTTCATTCTTTTGTCTTGTATTCATCTGAAATTGCCATAGCTTTTATTATAGAGTGATCCATCTTGACTTTTGTTATTACTTTTACACATCAACATATTAGCTGAACTTCAGAGTGCTGTGCTACACTAACATCTGATCAGTGGGTAAAGGGGTACACCTCTAGCAGCCCACTAAAAAGCACTGCCTTTTGTCCGTGGAGGACTCTTTTACTAAGTATAGCAAGCATTTAAGCTGACCAAGGCATGCTATCATTGCAGGCTTGTGTTGCACTCAGGGCATGAAGTGGGTGGTATTCTGTACCAGCCTTTCACAATTTCTACTTTGTGAAGCAGGGTATAGTGGTACATTACGATCTGACATTCAAGAGGACACCCCAGTTCCATGCAATATTTCATATATTTCACAACCAAGGGCCCATTGTCCCACACCCCATTGTTCAAAGAATATTTACCGCATATAAGTGCAATCAACAATCCATGGGGGACAATTTGAATTTGTTTATATTTTTACCACATCAGGAGGAGTAAGAAAAAGAAAACAGATTAGAGAGTACTGTATTGTACCCAAAAGGCAATTTGCTAAGCACATGTACTTTGAGCTTCCTTGAATTCATTTGCAGAAAACAGCAGCCCCACTTCTCTGGGCCAGCAGATGATCCGACTGTAACTCCTTAGCATGCGTTCAGCTCACCCTTCACAACATGAATGGCAGAGACTCGAAGTGGCTAAAGGACAGCAGCTGTACAGGCTTTTAAATGATCGACGTGCAGCGCAACAAAAAGAACACGCAGCTCGCCAGCAGCAGAAGCAGAAAGACAGCAGATTATCCGATGGCATCTCCTTAGTGTGCGTTCAGCCCCCCCATTCACACGCGAGCGGCAGAGATGCGAAGTGGCAAAAGGACAGCTATTGTACAGGCTTTGAAATGATCAACGCGAAGCGCAACAAGCAGAAAACGCAGCTCACCAGCAGCAACAAGCCAGCAGATGATCCGACGGCATCTCCTTAGCGTGCATTCAGCCGCCCCCCCCACCCTTCACAACACGAGCAGCGTTATACATCATGCGAGAAAGACTTAACCATGCCCGGGGTCGGAAATAAGGGACAAGTATTGTTTTTACAAAAGTTTTAAAGTAAAAGTGAAAATAATGCGTATGTAACAATTCCCGTGAAAATAGCAATCTCTTTAAATTGTATATCCGGTAAACCAAACCCGGGGGTGGGCGAGCGAAGTGAGCAGGGGGCAGGCCCCCTAGTACATATATATATATATATATATATATATATATATATATATATATATATATATATATATATATATATATATATATATATATATACAGTCATATGAAAAAGTTTGGGAACCCATCTCAGCCTGCATAATAATTTACTCTACTTTCAACAAAAAAGATAACAGTGGTATGTCTTTCATTTCCTAGGAACATCTGAGTACTGGGGTGTTTTCCGAACAAAGATTTTTAGTGAAGCAGTATTTAGTTGATTTAGTTTACAAATGTGAAAAACTGGCTGTGCAAAAATGTGGGTCCCTTTGTAATTTTGCTGATTTGAATGCATGTAACTGCTCAATACTGATTACTTGCAACACCAAATTGGTTGGATTAGCTCGTTAAGCCTTGAACTTCATAGACAGGTCTGTCCAATCATGAGAAAAGGTATTTAAGGTGGTCAATTGCAAGTTGTGCTTCCCTTTGGCTCTCCTCTGAAGAATGACAGCATGGGATCCTCAAAGCAACTCTCAAAAGATCTGAAAACAATGATTGTTCAGTATCATGGTTTAGGGGAAGGCTACAAAAAGCTATCTCTGAGGTTTAAATTGTCAGTTTCAACTGTAAGGAATGGAATCAGGAAATGGAAGGCCACAGGCACAGTTGCTGTTAAACCCAGGTCTGGCAGGCCAAGAAAAATACAGGAGTGGCATATGCACAGGATTGTGAGAATGGTTACAGACAACCCACAGATCACCTCCAAAGACCTGCAAGAACATCCTGCTGCAGATGGTGTATCTGTACATTGTTCTACAATTCAGCGCAATTTGCACAAAGAACGTCTGTATGGCAGGATGATGAGAAAGAAGCCCTTTCTGCACTCACGCCACAAACAGAGTCGCTTGTTGTATGCAAATGCTCATTTAGACAAGCCAGATTAATTTTGGAACAAAGTGCTTTGGACTGATGAGACAAAAATTGAGTTATCTGGTGTGAGACTTACCCAGACACCACCAGTCGGAAACCACATCTTTATAAAAGTCACACGTTTATTCTCCATAAATAAACACAGGATTTAAGTCCCGAACACCACACAATACACACAGCAATTAATCACCACAATAAATCTTTCTCAGTCCTTGGCCGCCTGCCTCCTCCTGGGAGCTTTGCCCTGCTCCCACTCCTGACTCAAGCTCTCTGATCGTATGAAGGCGGTCCCTTTTATTCCCGCCCAAATGTGCTCCAGGTGGCTGATGACGACCTTCCCTGGCAGGTTCATCTGCCATCTTGCCTGGTGTGGTGGAAGTGACAGTTCTCCGGATCCCACAAGGCTTGAGACACCCCCTGGCAGTGGCCACGTGTCCAAACAGGCCAGAACCTCTTTGTTCCTCTCCCGTGGTCCTCTCCTAGTCCAGGGCGGTTGTCCCCTCGTGATCTGGACGCTATTCATGTCCCTTTCCAGTCCTTCAAGGCATCCTGGCCAGGTAAGAACCCCAGCAATCTGCCACACTGGTCATAACAAAAAGCGCTTTGCATGGCAGAAGAAGAACACCGCATTCCAATTAAAACACCTGCTACCTACTGTCAAATTTGGTGGAGGTTCCATCATGCTGTAGGGCTGTGTGGCTAGTTCAGGGACTGGGGCCCTTGTTAAAGTCGAGGGTCAGATGAATTCAACCGCGATATCAACAAATTCTTCAGGATAATGTTCAAGCATCAGTCACAAAGTTACTCAGGAGTTGGATATTCCAACAAGACAATGACCCAAAACATAGTTCAAAATCTACAAAGGCATTCATGCAGAGCGAGAAGTACAATGTTCTGGAATGGCCGTCACAGCCCCCTGACTTGAATATCATCGAAAATCTATGGGATGATTTGAAGCACGCTGTCCATCAAATTTAACTGAACTGGAGAGATTTTGTATGGAAGAATGGTCAAATATACCTCCATCCAGAATCCAGACACTCATCAAAGGCTATAGGAGGCGTCTAGAGGCTGTTATATTTGGAAAAGAAGGCTCATCTAAGTCTTGATGTAATATCTCTGTGGGGGTGCTCAAATTTATGCACCTGCCAAATTTTGTTATGATGCATTTTGCTATTTTCTGTTAATCCAATAAACTTAATGTCACTGTTGAAATACTACTGTTTCCATAAGGCATGTCATATATTAAAAGGATGTTGCTACTTTGAAAGCTCAGCCAACGATAAACAAAAATCCAAAGACGGGTTCCCAAACTTTTTCATATGACTGTATATATATATATATATACGAGGGGGGACCCAAAAATAACCGGAAATATTTTTAAAACGTGTTTAATTTAATTTTCTGTACAAACTACAATTAGTCTCCTTCAAAGTACTCTCCATTGGCGGAAATACACTTATCTAACCGTTTGTTCCATTGTTCAAAACATTTTCTAAATTAGTCTGAAGTAATGCCCATTAATGCTCTGGTCGTTTCTTGTTTTACCTCTTCTACGTCAGCAAAACTCCTTCCTTTCAAGTCTTTTTTCATCCGAGGGAACAAAAAGAAATCACATGGAGCTAAATCCGGTGAGTAGGGTGGGTGGTTCATTGTTGTCATACCATTTCTTGCCAAAAATTGGCGAATGCTGAGAGCATTGTGAGATGGAGTGTTGTCATGATGAAAGAACCAATTGCCTGACTCCCACAAATCAGGGCGTTTTCTTCTCACACTGTTGCGCAACCTACTTTTACAAAAAAATTCACTGAACACGAGCACAACCTTCCAGACTGATGGCACTTGGCAGACTGACTTGTGAGGAGTGTAACTAGAGCGCCCTAGCGGCCCAACCACGTACTACAAGTACCAACCTAACAACAACAAAATTCCGGTTATTATTGGGTCCCCCCTCGTATATATATATATATATATATATATATATATATATATATATATATATATATATATATATATATATATATATATATATATATATATATATATATATATATGTCGAGAACAAGACTGTGTATAATATGTAATCCCAGTAGTGTTGAATAGTTCATACTTACTCTTCAGTTCTCAAGATGGAGTTTGGCAGCCCAACTCTTAATTGTGGCTCATTAAGAAGACTGGCCCTGGTCCATGTGGACTAGATGAGAATCTCCGAAGGCAAATTGTCCTCTAATGTTAGGAATTCAACAATGGCATGACACTTAACTTGCAATTTTATTGTTACTTACTGTGCTGTTATTTATTGTAAGGTATACCTGGTCCTTAAGTCGCTGTGCATTTTGTAAGAATATAAGGATATGAACTGAATTCTGCTTGCTATTATCAGATGTTACTCTTGTGATAAAAACATGTTTTGGAAATCTTAAGTTCTGTTTTTTCATTTGAACTGCCCTTCCTTAGTCAGATTTTATCCATAATGGCTTTAGAGGAGACTTTGAAAAGAGGGTTTAAATGATTATTTCACACATGTGACATTAAGGTTTGTGAAGAAGTTGCTGCTTATCCATTTACAAACTCCTGCTTGTTTATGGTCATGACCAAGTGCTGATTTTATCCTAGTGGTCTCTTTGCTATATTCATGTCATCTTAATTTTTATCTCACTTGGTGTGGAAGGAGATCTCCGAGGAAGACAGGAGTAGTTCAATCAATCAGTCTTTATTCAGTCACAGATGTGTACATGGATTCTACGTTGCAAGGCAGAAAAGTAAAGTTTCCCTGTTTCAATTGGCTTTTAATAATAATTTTCCTCCCTCCCCCTTACTTATGAAACAGCATCTAAGCATTTCATCTTATATTGCGTAAATCAGCCAATCATTTTTTTTTTGTACGTGTCAAGAGGGGCCGCAAAGAAGGAAAGGTCATCTTTCCTGTGCCTAACGGACGCATCCTAAGTAAAGAAGCTGTCCTAGGTTAGCTTACTGCAACCTGTCTTATGACAAATGCCTGTATGAGTAACCTGCCGTTATAATAAAACAGCTTTTAACCCTTAGTAGCTTGAAAGCAGTCAAATTTTCTTTCACACTAATTTTTGTGATTCATTAGGTAAAACATGTAGAAGTTGCAACAGTAAAACTGGCATGGATTTAAATTATTGGTACAGCGAGAAAAACAATAATGGTAAAATTGCATAATAGAAAAATAGAACCATTTGAATTCAAATATTGAAATGGATCAGTCAGTTATATAATACTGTAGGGCATTTTTCATAAAAAAGAGGGTGTCAGTGGTGGATTTACTTATTTTATTTCATGGGTGGCAGAGGTAAGAATGAAAATAATGAAATCTGAATGGCAAAGGTCAATTAATTATGCAACCTTTCTTATGTAAGACACAACCAGAAATCGTTGTCAGTGAAGCAAACAATTATTTCCAGAATTCCTAATGAAAAATATTTGCTTCTATTGTTTTAATTTGATGGAGTCTTTCCTCTATTTTATTTAAAGTACAAAATTTACTTTCAGAGGCATCCTTTTATCAAAAAATTGAAAACCACAGTTTATCAAATTATGTAGTCTCTGGTCACAACTGCATATAACTTTAATGATTTGATACTGTATTAATCCATTATTCTCCCTTGCACACATACATTAAAAATAAATTGTTAAAAAATAGGGACAAGTTATTAGATGGATAAACTGTTCATTGATGCTAGTTACAAAAATCTGACAAGAATTTTCCACAAACTGCTTTATGTCATACCTAGAGTGTCTACCAGCTTTTCGTTTTTGTGTATATTCTTCAGTTCTACTATAATCATTGTATGTTGCACAGTGGAGAAGACATAGTCACATAGTAACTCAGTAGTAGTCAACTGCATTGATTATGTGCAATGATTTTTAATGCTGGAGTCTTAAAGATTGGAAAAGAAATCAAAACAACATCTTTTCAAATCTGACAAAGACAACAGAATGTCAGCTACAGTATGCACTCCTTCCAAGACTGTCAATTTGCTTTGTTTAGGTTCCAGCAGTTTTCCCAAGTGGCACAAAACACATTACTTGAAAATAGCTTTAGAAACTTATATACTGTACCTTTTTTATGAAAGTATACTTTGTAAAATTGAATACTTTACAATATATGGTCCACTTACTGTACAATATGTGCAGGAAAGAACAGATGTTGCAATAGTAATACACTATAGCAAGACTCAATAGGTTATTTTCTTATGCCCACAATAAAAACTGGAAAGGTTGAAATTGCTTCTCTGACAGAAGTATTCAATAATGAAAGCAGGTATGATAACCGAAAATGGATGATATTATTGCAGCAGTGATGAAAAAAAGACTTCTTGATATGGTAATAGAAAAGCTGGTAGGGATGAATTGATACTGTGGCTAACCGGAGAAATCATAAGTGAATTATAAAGATCAAACTTGTTAGACCAATCCCAGCTATTTGAATATATATGAAATACAGATTATTCATGGACGTCATGGAAGCACAGTAACCCAGTTGTCAGTCTGATTCTAAAAATTCATTTTCCTATAAACTTCCGCATTTTCCTCTTCTTCTGTGGATGCTGATAGAAGGGTATCCATACTAACTGAACTTCATTTTAGAACTCAGCACAGGTATTTGGGAATTGTTAGTGGTGAGATGTCATCTCAATCAGTCATTTATTTATATGATGATATTAAAATCTTGTATCCTAGCTTGGTTGTTTATAGAAATGAAGCTTTACAAATACAAGTAAATATAAAAAATGCATCACTGAGATGCCAAGAGGACAGTGTTGTTGTTGAAAAGGCCAAATGATATTATGAGTGGATTTGACCTTATTAATTATTGCAGAGGGGCTTGAATATTACTTTGGCTTAATTAAACAAACTTAAATGAAAATCTAGTTTGGAAATAAAACAAGAGTTTCTCAGAAAATGAGGTTTTGTTTGGTTTTGTTGCAAATGCATCTATGATTTTCTACACAATCAACACACTTTGCACTTTAAAGGATCATTGTCCTTCACTTTACTGAGATCATTGTTAATGGGCTATGGCAATATAACGGAGAAGTCCGACGTAACAAACTCCATATTCTCAGTTTCTGTTGAAGTCTCAATAAGATCAAGTTCTTATTCAAAACTGATACCAATGATGGCTGAAGAATATCTTCAATGCATTTTATTGAAACTTATGAACTGTTCCATTGTAATGGTCATTTGTATTTTATCTAGGCTTGTAGCTGCCTGTAATACACTAGATTAAACAGAAGTGGTGGAAAACTACATGTAAAAAAGAAAAGAAAAATCCAGGGAGAGGACTGTGTTGATTTGAAGTAATGGTATGAGTTATGACATTTGGTGAAGCTCACAACAGAACATTTTGGTTATGCCACTTTTGTCACACAACAAATGTAGGCTGTTGAGATGTATAGCTGAGCATTAACACTTGACAAAAGTGTTTTTGTTAGTCTGTGTCCCTTTCATTTGAAAATATCCAGTTTGGGATAGGGATATTGTTGGCCAGTACCCACTGAGCATAACTGAAATGGAAGTGGCCATGGAAGATGAACATCAAAAACCTGTAATGAAAGCTGTTTTTGAAGTAAATTAATTTATTTCTTTAAACCCTTACTTTAAAACGAATGACTTATTAATTGTTTCCTATTATTTCACAAGTGGTTGCATGGTGTGCCAGAGAAATGGCTAGCAGCTTTTTATTTAATGCTTAACTAATAGCAAGCCATACTCTAGTGCCACCACGGAAGAAGGAGCCCATTGTAAAACTGAAATAGCATGTACCATCAAAATGTGCTTTATTCTGTATATCAGATAAAATTAAGGCATTAAACTGAAAAGAAGGTGTAGGGGAATTTTCTTTGAACTAACAGCTGAGATCAGCACTGCAGTGGTTTCAATGGACATCCATTATTCAACAGATCTGAGGAAGCCCTGCTATATGAACAGCCTGAGTTTGCTATGGCAGAAGCTAACAAATATGAAAATGCTTGGGCTTATAAAGACTTCGATAATTTGCATAGTATAGCAGAAAAACACCAATCAAAATTAACAATAGTTTTACACTCTATACCTTGTGTGTATAGGAAAAGTACCAAAATATCTGGATAGTCTTTGGCTGAACATCTTATTGAATATGCACTACAGCAGAGTTAAATATCAACTGATCTCATTATCTCAATGGTGGACATGTTGGAAATAATGAACATTGGAAATCTTCACTACACAGAACAACATGCATAAAATTTCCCTTACAGAAGTGAAAGAATGAAAGTGATACATTTGTGAAAGCCTGAAGGCACCTGGAAAGCCATAGACAGGACCACAAAGGAAAATTACATATCCAGCCATGCTCAAGATGTTTATTTTACACTTTGTTTCCTTCCTGAAGAGACATACAGACTGTCCCTGGGGCATTTAGGGAGTCCAGTGGTGCTTTATGTTTTCCCCAAGACTTTGGCCACAAGAAGGAGCAAATTGTGAGAAGTAATAGAGACAATGTTTCTGTATCATTTCATAAATGGCTAATTTTTCCATGACGATGAATTCAGACTTTCACTAGAGTGTATTACTTTAATGTTCTGTCAGAACAACTAATATGCTGTATTTGTTCACATTTACAGAAAGAAATTCTCCATTGCTTTTGAAGGCAGTTCAAAGATGCAAATTAGTGAACTTTATCTGATGGAATTGATATTGAGCTGGTAATAAAACAATAGATTAAATAAAGTTCAGTGTTTTTGAACATATCTCCTTGTAGACTGAACTGAAGATTTCCTTTCCAGGTTTATTTTAATGTTTGAAGAATTCTTTTCACTGTCTACTGCAGACTTCTCTTAAGTGTCAAGTCTCCTGAAAGAGCAGCATGACAGCACAGCATCGCTGTCCATCAAGCTTAAGTCCCCTTGTTCTCTATTCACGGCACGGAGAAGCTGCTCTTTGATGTCAGCAGTAGTCTGGTGGATGAGCCTTGTCAAAGTGCAAAAGCAGGTCTGCAGGTCTTGCCAGGGAGTCTACTGAAGAGATACAGTTTCACTTCTACAGAGTGGTGGTGCTTTTATGATTTTTGAGTGCCATTCATAATGTCATCGGCCTAGGCTTTTAAGCACAATGCAGAAACAGAACCTGACCAAATGGTGCAGTAAGAGGACTAGGCTTAGATACTGTTGTGAAGTGGGCTGGTCCCTGTTGCTGCTATCAAGTGCAAACCCAGAAAGAGTAGTGAATAAAAGAGGGAACATTTATACCATCTAAGATCATAAAAAGGAAATGAAAGGAGGCCAAAATACCAACAAAATAGATTTATTATGAAGTTATAATAAAATGAGTTGAATAAAGAAAAAGGAATCAAATAACAAAAATTAAAGAAAATACCTTCAGCCACTGCATAATCTAGTCTACCTAGCATGGTGGGGGGGAGAGGGGGAATGGGGGGGGGGGGTGACTGGTTTATGTTTCTATACAACGCCCCACACACTAAAACACCCTTTATCCCCAATCATACAGTTTTGTGCAATTTATTTTTCATTTTCATGTCATTTAAATATTTTAACATTACATTTTGAGCAACATTTTGGTTAATTTGGTGGCCATCATGGTTATGGTTTTTGGCTACTGAGCTTAATTTATACACATGGGACAGCATCAATACAAGCATATAAAATAGTGTTAACATCTCTTAGTGAATTGAAGATTTGTTCTCTCTTCATAGTTAGTTACAAAACGAAACCGAGCCAGTTTAGCTCCAATGAGTATTTTATCTTTAGTTTTTGCCTTTTTTGACTTCAGATTTGGTTTTATCCACTTTTAGATTTTCCTGCTTTTAACATCAACCTGCATTTATTGGCGCCTCACATTAACAATGAGTGTGTTCATCTTACACTTAAGAGCAGGTGTTTTGACTGATTCTTTTTGTCCTAGCTGTGGAATACCTCTAGAGTAGCCCTCAGATCACCTTCTAAAACCCCTGAGGATGTCCTCCTGTGGCCTCAGTCAGGAAGCCTGTCCTCCATAATATTTAGCAAAGGGCCATATGTGATATGATGAGCCTGTTTGCTGCCACCTATCTACCTGATTCAAGACATATTTATATTTCCTAGCTGTCGTAATAATTACTTCCAGAGCATTAATTATAAAATCTAATATATAACTCATGACAGTAGCCCATTCATTATAATTTTTTCAGTGTAACAATTCTGTTAGGTCCTACCCATTCTCTGTAGTTTTCCACATCACCAGCCATGAACTGACACCTCTTTACAAACATGTCAATTGTCATCACTCATTATCATTGAAAATTACTCTACCTGCTAAAACTTCCAGTAAGTCAAGAAGGTACCCACTGGTTCTTTCACTCATGCATGATAAGGACTGACAATATTCATTGAGCTAAGTGCTAACAGACAGATTGACTTGCTTTTCTGTATCAGATTAGATTAGATAGTTAATTAATCCCATGGGGAAATTCAGACACATACAGCAGCAGAAACATAAAAAACAAGGATCTACACCCATAGCACAAATAATACAGCCATTCAATCAATCAAACAATAAACAAACAAACAAACATAAACAAACAAATACATAAATAAATGTATACTGTGCCAATATTTCAAAATGAACTTAAAGAAAACATTGGTAGGAAGCATTGAATTGCCTGGTAACAGGTGTGCAGGAAAACACCCCCCAGAGGCACCTCTTCTTGTTGCTAAAACTAATCCAAGAGAGAAGCTCCTGGAGAGATGGAAGGGTGGCATTCAATTTTGCCACCATCCTCTTTTCCACAAAAGCTTCCCATGTCTCCAGGGTTCACCCTGTTTTGGAGCAGGCTTTATTGATAAACTTGGTCAGGCATTGTGCTTCTTTTGAGCTCAAGTTTCTTCCCTGGAAACTGCAGTGTAGAACTCCACACTGGCTACAATGGACTGGTCAAAAATTTCTACCGGTTTGCTGCATACATCAAAAGATATGAGTCTCCTTAGGAAATGCAGTTTGCTCTGGCTTTTCTTGTACCGCACCACTGTGTTGTCAGACCAGTCCAGTTTGTTGTTTATGTGAACCCCCAGGTACTTGTAACTCTGCACCACTTCCACATCCTCCCCATGAACGTTGACTGATGTCAGTGGCTCCTTGGCATGTTGGAAGTCCACCACCAGCTCTTTTGTCTTGCTGATGCTGAGTTGCTGGATGTTGTTCCTGCACTACAAGATGAAGTCATCCTCAACCTTCCTGTATCTTGACTCATCTCCATTATTCATGCAGCCTATAATGGAGCATTGATCTGAAAATTCCTTTAGGTGGAAAGTGTTGGTATTGTGTTGGAAGTTTATGTAGAGGTTAAACTATTGCCACATCACTTCTTCTTTTTTGCTTTTCTCAAAAATGTATTGGTACTGATGTATAATGTATTTCTAATCCCAGTATATTTTATTTAGTTTGTGATATGTACATGTCATTATACTTATCATTCACTGCTTACTTATTGTGAAATTAATGTTTTCATTTGGGATAGCATGGTGGAGCACTGGTTATCACTGTTGCATCACAGCTTCAAATCTGGTTTCCATCCCACATCCCAAAGAAGTGCATGGTAGCTTAACAGGTGACACTGAACTGGCCAATGCAGGAGTGAGTGTAGATGTGTTTAGATTGTTTAAAAAGTGCCTGACGTTTTCTCTTTGAATGTCCATAGGACCAAAGCCTAATTACATGCACAGCTTTTTCCTGTGCTTTGTTGTGTGGTACACAGAGTCATATGTGACAACAGTTATTAGGTGCTTTCACACTTTTGTGCTGAATTTAGGTTGATTGTATTATGCTCATCTGTACCATGGAAACACACTGGGATTAGTCTCAGACAGCTTTCCTGGAACCCTACTGCCTACACTGAGTCACATAATCCTTGTGTTTGAGGCCTCTGTGATTGAGCAGGTAACATAAGGATAATTCTGTTCTCTGCTTTCAAAGGATTTTGTGTCGCTATGGTGAAGCTTACCTGCGATGAGAAGCAGACACATTATCTTATTAAATATTGAAATCTCTGCTTGTTATTGGCCTTCTCATCTGTTTTGCATTTCATGTGCATCCCTCTTGGTTTTTGGAGGCCTAATTTAAGTGTCTTTAATTGATATTAATGAACACCACAGAAAACTGAGACATGCGTCCCATTGCGCTGTGAATAATACTTTTTTCCAATAGCTTCTGACTTCAGCAAAAATTGGAATTTCAGAAGTGCCATGGAGTACCTACTGGGCTGCATCTTTCTTCCTCTCACTTTCTCCTAGAGGGACAGCTGACCTGCTGGGGTACAACTCTTGCTGGTATAATTTTCTTTTTCTGTTAATTTTGATCTCTTAGACAAGGCCTCAAGCACTTGCTTGACAGAGTCCAGAGCTACATTCCTCCTAGTTACTGGGCTACATCATAATTTGGCAGCTTCATCTGAAAACAAACAAAATCAATGAATCTCATGAGGTACACTTTCTTAAAAGCGAAGAAAAAAAATATATATGTGGTATATATACAAATAAATGTTTAATAAGAACAAAAAAGATGAATAAATCCATCTGTACTTCCCATTTCCAATGACATATGGGATAGGTGGTCACAGGAGACAAAGTGCCAGACTGAGAGGTGCATTTCTGAAGAACAAATTTGAACTGCTCTCTTGGTACCTTTTCAATTTCCTTAGAAACAAAGCAGAGCAACATGTCACAAATAAAATATGATCTGGCACTATTTTGAGAAGTCAAACTGACAGCTCTTAGCTGTAGTAATTAGAGGATGACTTCCCTGCTCCTGTTTGATTTAGCAGAAAGTGACCTCCAAGCTACTCAGGGTCCAGTCCAGCATATGAAATAGAGAAGCATGCTGAGAATGAGGTTCCTATGAAACAGGTGGCTCCAATTAAATAAAAGTTTCTCATAAACATAAGAAGTCAGACTCCTAAAAATCTGCTAAATAAAGGAACACCTACCCACCATGTGTTGATAGGGCTCCCATGGGGCTGTTGTGGCCACATCTGCATTTTGAGATCTGATTTGTCTGAAATCAAATAATGACAGCTTTATTCCATGTTATGTTTTTGCTTGAATTAAATTCAATATATCAGTTTTGGAAAGCTTTTTTCTCTTTCATATCTTGTTTTTGCAGGCCTGATCTTATGCTGTCATGTGTCACATGAGCACCAGTAGGAAACTGAGAAGTATATTCTATTAAATTAGACTTTTGTTTCTACTAGATTATGCCTGTAGTCAGTTTTGGAATTTTGTTTGTCTTGTTGTGGAATAGCCTGTCGGAACATACCTGTCATCCTGGGCTCTTCATCTGTCTCCTGGGGGGACAGCTTACCTGCTTTATGTACAGATGTTGTGAGAAGAGACTTTTATGCCAGTGTCAGACTAAGCCATTCAGTCTCATTCAGCTTTCTTCTTTTATCTATCTATCTATCTATCTATCTATCTATCTATCTATCTATCTATCTATCTATCTATCTATCTATCTATCTATCTATCTATCTATCTATCTATCTATCTATCTATCTATCTATCTATCTATCTAACAACATATATATATACGGTATATATATACATATACAGTATATAAATATATATATATATATGTGTAGTATGTGTGTGTGCGATACAGGATCTGCCAAATAATACAAAGAGTACACGACATGTGTTTCGCCCTTATTGAGGCTCATCAGGTGTATGCACTTTTGCATGCTCTTACGGGGATCAAACCTCAGATGTCAGTGTCTGAGGCAAAGCCTCCGAAGCTGAGCCACACCTGCTGGATCGCTTATTTGGCAGGGTGAAGATCGGAGTATTACATTCTTTTTTAAGTCTGAATCACAATCTGTATCACATATCTATGAGCTGCTTCTTGCAACTGAGAGGACATGATGGATGTTTACCGACTGGCTGACCAACCACAAGTGTTGCCTGGTAGGTAACCACCTAAAAATCAGATTGCAATTCAGACTTAAAAAAAGAATGTACTGTAATACTCTGATCTTCACCCTGCCAAATAAGGAAACCAGCCACCATGGTGCAGCGTCAGATATCTGCACTGACCGTTGATTAAATTTAAAATGTTCCTTTTAACATATAAAGTCATGTATGACATCCCTGCCTATTTAACTTTCAGAATTTACTAAATTTTCATTACATTCACAAAGTTAAGCCCTTTTCAGGATTGTAGGAGTCTTTAGCTATACCTCCCCCAAACTCTGAAATGCTCTACCTGCCAGTATTAGAGAAAGCACATCCGTTCACATTAGTGTAATATACTCCTTTTAAAATTGTTGGAGTGGCTAACCATTTAAAAATTGCAGCAATCATTGTTAGCGGGTGTTAGTGATTATAATATGTTTACATTACTGTTCTCTTCTTGCTATCCTTTGATGACATCTAATGTCACTTTGTACCCCTCTACAAATTGAATCAGAACATCAGCATGGGAATCAATAGTATCAATCCATGACACAATAATCATCAGGTCTTTATAGTATTCTACCAAAATCTATGGGTTGGACCACAGTAATAATAGAATAGATGAAGAATGCTGGACATTTAGTTGGCCAGGGTCCCCTTGGGTCACCAGTGTTAAATGTATGCAATTTCTGTGTATATATTGCTGAAATCAGTGATGCAGTTGTAATGTTTTGTCTCACATCTCTACATTCTTGGGTTCATATCCAAGGTCAGTCTCCATCCATGAGGAACAAGTGATACTCTTCCAATTTCTGCCTGGGTATTTAAGTTCTAAACACGTTCTTTATGATCTTAAGATATATCCTGTTTGTAGTTTTTTTTTTGTCTTTAATAGACAGGTGTCACTTTAAAGAAACATGTTAACCTGTTTTTTTTATCTCCAGGTTAATGCAATCTTGCAGTGGGTTAAATGGAACTCCTAATCAATGTATTAATTCTTGCAAATTTGTATAACACTTAGTGATTGTACAAATTAAGAAAGGCATTTTACTGAATAAAGCCTTACTAACAGACTGATTAACAAATAATAATGGCATATCTTGTTAGTTAATGGTGGTGCAGTGGATAGTACTGCTGTATTACAGCTCCAAGAACTGAGGTTTCGATCCCAACGTGGTTGATAATTATGTGGAGCTTGCATGTTTCACCAGAATTTACTTGGGTTTGCTTCAGGTGTTCTCCTTCATTCCAAACATAACCATACAAGGTTAACTGTTGACTCTTATTAATAAACATACTTATTAGGAACTGCTGGGAAGTATATGTGAATGTGTCCTACAATGGACTGGCATTTCATCTAGAGTCAGATACAGCAAACAGGCTCTTGACTCTAAAATTAGATTATGTTGGTTTGGAAAGTGAATAGATAAATGACCAAAAGTATATGGACACCCCTCGAAATTATTGAGGTTAGCTGTTTTAGCCTCACCCATTATATAAACAGGTGCATAAAATCAAGCACATAACCATGCAATCTCCATTGATAAACACTGGAAGTAGAATGAGTTGTATTGAAGAGTTCAGTGAAGTTAACTGTGACACTGTTGTAGGATACCACTTTTTCCACAAGTCAGTATGAGAAATTTATGATCTGCTAGATTTGCTCCAGTCTACTGTTAGTGCAATTATTGTGAAGTGGAGGCATCTAGGAGAAACATCAGCACAATAACTTCATGAAATGGGCTTCCATGGCTGAGTAACTGCAGACAAGTCTGTGATTGCTATGCACAATGGCAAATGTCAGCTAGAGTGGTGTAAAGCATGCTGCCATTAGGATCTGGAGCAGTGGAAATGTTTTCTCTAGAATATCTTCTGTACTGCATAGCACCAGCTGTACAGTTTGGTGGAGGAGGGATAATGGTCTGGGGCTGTTTTACAGGGTGTGAACTAGGTCCCTTGGTTCCAGACTGTTAATGCTACAACAAAGAAAGGCATTTTAGACAATTTCTGTTATTCATTCACCATTCTTCTCCTGCTATCACACCAGTGAAGATTGAGTATGTAAGAATTTACCATGCATCTTATAAACAAAAAGTTGATATTCATATAAAATGTGAGTGTGATTGAAGCACTTCAAGGAGGCAGACTGTTTCAGAGTTTTGTAAGTGAATCGCCAGTGTTGTAAAGCCTGCTGTGGCTTCTCTTTATGGAAATGATATTTTTCATTTGCTCTGTACAGGCCATAACAAGAGTGAAAAGCCATATACACAACAAATCCAAATACCTAAAAATAAATCGATACTGAAAAGAAATCAGACAATTTATTTTCTGCAACAGAACGATAAATGTGATCTGAACATTTCAGTACAGCTTTATTTAACACCCTAGTGCAGTGATTCCAGTGTAGTAACTCAGTGAGCACATATTTAACTCTGGGTAAATGAACATTATTGATGGGTATATATGGTGTATCAAAAGTCTCAGTATTTTGTAAGTTTACATTATTCTTTATTATTCTTTCTCAGGTTGCAAGAAAACAAAGTTTTATTTTCTCACTTTCATCAATTTTTCAAAGTTTAGTCTGAGTCTGTTTGGATGTCCTTTTCCACTAAGTCACAGTACTCTTTACAGAACAAAGGGAATCATCTTTGTCTTTGTGTGTACACAGACTGTTGATGAAATGCTGACATGAAGTGCTATTTAGTTGATAAATTGTGTTATACACTGTCATTTATAGTATGAGTGATGGTCTCCCTTATTCCCTTATGACAGCACTTGCAAATATGTCTGAAAACTAAAGACACCCTTTCAAAATCTTATGGCCCATTAGCATCATTAGAATAATATCTCTTTCGTTAAGGGTGAAATTGGTAAATTAAGCAATAATTTCCTGCCATTAATGAGCACTTATTAACATTGGTTTATGGTCATTTCGAAGTAGTTGGGGTTATGAGTCATTTTATGCAAGACTGATGAAGGTTCCCTAGCTGTAACATTATATTTCTAAATTTCTCATGTTTCAGTGTAAAATTTAGTTTTGCCTACAGGTATTTTTGCTTTGCAGAGGCACACTCATGCAGTATTTCTCCTTTATAAAGATAAAAATACTACCTTGGGGGAAATGTAAAGTTCTTAGTTTTGTCAACAAAGGCGGATGACGAATAGAGTCTTTCACAGTCAGGAAAACATTGCACTCTGTCACTGTGCCAACACTGGTAAAAGACAGCAGTAGTTGCCAAGCAAACTGACCACCTTACAATGTGAGGTTAGCTTTGCCTTATGTACTGAGATGCTATTAGACAAGGTGCCCCACTGGGTTTGAAGCACTTCTACCTGACTAAAACTTTAAAGTCTCATTTCATGTTTAAATAAAAAATATGTCTTTCTGAATGAGTGGATTTATGTGTTTTCTTGAAAAAAATAAGTAATTATATGTTATTGTAGTTAATACATAATTAATTAAACTCAATTCCTTCCACACATCCATTTTAATTTATTTTATTCCAATTACAGCATTATGAAGCGTTAGTGCATATGCCACTTGCATGAGGCAAAAGGAAAGAACCATCTTCTGCATACATGGGTTACCATTCCCATACTTTTCCTTAATCACACATAACTATGGTGTTGTGATGTGAGATTTTGCATATAACTTGATAAATATTTTGTATGTCTTTATTTGTAATTTATGCAAAGCAATGTAATTTAGTGTTACTTTAGTGAGAGGCATTCGTGTTTGCCCCCCCCCCCCCCCCCTTTATGACTGAGTCTTTTTGAATTTTACAACAGAGTTGGGGGGGTGGGGGTTGCCTTAAACCAGTTTGGCGAGTGTTTCTCTGCTAAAGTCTTTCAACCCTCGCAAGAAAGCCATAAAGACATATGGTCTTGGGGGTGGCAGGTTTTAAGATGTTGTATTCCCCCATTGGTCTGAAGTATGGCAGTTTGGAATTGGCTTGGATCAGAAGCTTTTAAGTATCATGATGTCCTATTGGCTGTGGGGGTTGGACAGAGAATCTATAAATCTGCTTGCTCAACCACATTCTCTCTCTCTTACTAACATCTGAAAGAAGTATCTCCTACTAACCTCTCATGATGAAGACAACACAATGGAGACCACAGCTTAGCAGCCATATTGGAACAGGCTTACGGCCTGTTTTGAAGAAAGCTGAGCACCAATGATGCCTTAACTAGAGACATTTTAAATAACTACAAGTCTGTGTGCCGCCTGAAACTACACATCACCATTTAATCAGGTTGTATGGTTGCCAATATTCAAATGTACTTTGCATATTGTTATTATTTATGATTATTATCAATAATACATTATTTTATGTGTAACTTAACTCCTGCTTGTCTTTTTACTACATCTAATTGCCTGAGGTTATAGATATAGAAGGGAAGGTGGGAATAAATTATATACTATAATACCTTATAAACAGTGGTGAGTCTGTGAGATTAGGCATTCTGACAAAGTCTACCTATTAATCAGTGGCGGGCCGTCAGGGCCTGCAAAGCCTTCTCTGCTGGCCTAAAAAAATATCTGAATCACAAACTGATGTTAATTATATTTTGTCTATGAATACTTATTAAATAATTCCAAATAGTCTGTCCGCTTCCTTTCATAGCTTTTCCGATGGTTGTGCTGCACCTGCTTCCAGAAATGTATTTTCGTATTAAAGCATTTAACCAATCACATTTCAGCCATCATTTGTTGCCAGGCAGGGTCAAAGTCAAAGAAGTCTGCCAGGAGGCCTTCACAATCCGTTCTGCAGGCCCTCTAACACAAAATAAATATTGATTAAACTGTTGCTTCAACCAATCAGATTTTGAGTTGGTTTCACTAGGGCCCTCTAGCAGGCGTATGGCAACGTCACTGTATTCAGACCCGTTGATTGGATAGGATGGTGTAATATAAAAATCTGAATGAGAGCATCATGGGGCAGCTAGTACACATTGGTATGTTTGGCGGTGAGCATTCCCATGTCCACTGATTTTGTCGAGCGGACATTTTCAGCCCTAAAGCGAATTAAAACTTATGCCAGAAATACGACAGGGCAGGTTCGACTTTCAGCATTAGCTTCGATGGCGATAGAAAGGGACTTCGTGATGAAACTGAAGCGCATGGATAATCTGTATGACAGAGTAATTGAGCAGTTTTTGAGGAAAGAGAGGAGGATGGATTTTGTCTACAAATAATCCGAATTTTTGGTGAGTAAAATTTTGCGATTTTCCTAAATAACATTGCAAGTTTATCAGTTATTATTGATGTTTTTTATGTGTGTCGCGGGCTGTAGCTGCAGTAGAAAGGAACTTGTTCACCCCTGGTTTGTCTATTCAATAAAGGCATTTATTGTGGCTACAGGAGTTATGTATCTGCGATGCAACGGCTCTTTATACTGTATTTCTGCATACTAAGATGGTTTTTATAACCATAAATTAGTTTTTGAGGGGCGGGTTGATTCAGACGGAGCACTACTGAAGGCCTAGGTGTGAAATTCACGGTCTGCCACTGATATTAATAATACAATAGGGGAAAGTAGAGCAATATATTACTCTACCAAGACAAAACATATGGAATTTTTGAATAATATATTGTAATCTTCTACAGTTAAGTATAAGTATATATATATATATGTATATATGAAGCCATAACAGAATGAATTATTAAATACAAGGAAAATGATTAAATTTAATTTTAGGGTTAACTAAATTTACCTTAAAGCTGAAAGTGCAAGTGGTCTCTGCCTCGTCTTAGGGAAGCTACCCATGTAATTTCCCAAGGTTAGAATGAGGTAAATGAGTAACAAACACACGTCCAGAAAGAGGGGATAAACTGACAGAAAAGCCCAAACACCCTTACTATGAAGCAGTACTAAGATCAATAGAACAATCTGTAAAGCACTCCTCTTAACAATAAAGTTCTACATATTCTGATTCAGACAACACGATGTATTAGATGATGTAATGCTAATCAAAAAAAAGTATGAAAGCAG
Organism: Erpetoichthys calabaricus; assembly: GCF_900747795.2. Taxonomy (NCBI): domain Eukaryota; kingdom Metazoa; phylum Chordata; class Cladistia; order Polypteriformes; family Polypteridae; genus Erpetoichthys; species Erpetoichthys calabaricus. Next base: position 105,684,245 of record NC_041395.2, on the reverse strand, counting down.
ATGAACATTAGAGCTAGACGGGAACAGGCCATTCAGCCCAGCATAGCTCACCAGACCTATCCAGTTAATTCTTCAAAAAAACATCAAGTCGAGTTTTGAAAGTCCCTAAATTCCTATTGTCTACCACACTACTTGGTAGCTTATTCCAAATTTCTATGAATTGTTTGAAGATGAATTGTTTAATTGATTGCTCACTTCATAGACAGAGACATTTGTGTATAACTTTGTGCAAATAAAGAAATATCCTGCATTCTCATCTGGTCTCCATGACTTTGAAAATGGAGGAAAGTTTTTTCCATGACAATACTTGGTCGATTGAGTGATGTCAAGACATTTTTACACATATGCCTTTCTATATGTGGGAGAAAAAAAACAACGTACCTTGAGAAAACCCAATACAGATACAAATAAAGCATGAAAAGTAAGCTGATAGACAGTATCCAGGATATGGAATTGGCCCCAGAACTCTGAAACTGAAGGGTAGCCGTGCTCCTAAGTCATAGTTTGAACAGAAAAACATATACTTCCTTACTTTACTCAGCACCATTCTGATGTACTTTACAATTATATCAAAATCAAAATAAAAAAAACAAAAATTAAGAATTATTCTAGCATTATTTACACCTCTTACTTTACTTAAACCTGAAACTTGGAATAGTTAATAGTGTGCCCAGGGTCACTCACATATTAAGGAGCATTTAGGATAAGCCTGAAAATCCTTAGCCATCTGGCTGGTGTTTTTGTATCATGAATAAAAAATTTCCAGTGAATTCTGAACTGAATTGTGGAGCATCAGAAAATTTAAAATATCTCTAAAGTTTAGATATGCATTATTTCTGAGGTATTCGATTTCAGTGTTTTTTTTTAGGTCAGAATTTTTCTTTTCCAATTTCAAGCTGCTTATAGCAAGTCAATGTTACTGTTAAATTTCACATAATTTGAATAGAATGTAAATTTCACACACAGTAGATAATGGTTTAATCTTTTACCCTTGTAAAGCAACATGTAATAGAAGACTCCTCAGCTATGTCTGTAATAACAGAATGCTGATTTAGCCAGTTAGGACCATAGACTCTGTGCTGGAACATGGACTGTTAGATTTGCTTGCAAATACAAGAAAGCAATAATAATAATAATAATATATTTTATTTATATAGTGCCTTTCCAATGCTCAATGGCAAAAAACATTTCTGACTGTATGTCATATGTATGTCATATGTATGTACATATGCGATAATGAATAGAAATGAAGCAAGATTTGTATGCCTTAAACAGAGACATCTTGTGCAAGAACATTTCCTTTCTTTATATTATCAGTTTTAAGACTTTTAAAATGAAGGTACTTGGTATGTAGAATTATTTGCATACGTGTTACACTCATTGCCTGAATCTTTCTATGAAGCAAGCTAGAAAACCCTGCAAAAAAGCAACTACAGTGATTACTCAAGTCATTTATTATCAAATAATTCAAGTTTTAATTAATTTTTCTCCAATAGCAATTGACATTCAGGCTAGGTAGCCACATGATTGTTCCTTTAAAACTGTGTGCACAACAGTAACTCAAATTCTACTTTAGCCCTAAACCAATTTCATTTTCGCTGTCAGCATAAATTAGGAAAGCTCCAAGTGTAATCCATGAGCCTTTCAAAATGAACGCTGTAATCTTGTGGTTTCTAGTCCAGCACTGTACCCTTTGGCCACACTGCTTCTACAGTATGAAGCAGAAATGCACAGTACTGTCCCATAAGTGTCTGTGCGATAGCATCCAAAGCATGCTGGAGTGTCAGTGAAGGCCTTGGGGGCACTCTGTGTTTGCTGCATTAAAAAAAGAATTAGAGAGCAGCGGCGAGGTTTACAGCTATTTCTGCCATGGCTTAGTGCTGCAGATATGTCTGAAATGCCTGTGAACAGGTGTGCTTTCTGATCCCAAGTCACATGCTTGTTTTATTCACTCACGGCATGCTGTCATTGTAACACGTACTAGTGTCCCTCAGAACAGGGTGAGTGAAAGGCCAGTCAGCCTCGACCCCGCACTCTTCAGCCTTGCTAATTCTGTATTGGAAGCAGTTGCTGTTTTCCTTTCTGACGTGAGTATTTTCCTACTTGTTCCATCAAATTTTCTCAGTTTCTCTTGACACGACCTTGGTACCTTTTTGCTTACAGGAATAAATGAGGAATGGAAGGTCACACACTCCAGTCAGGGAATTTGTGAGGCAGGTCACATGTTGAACTTTAGAGCTCCAGACAATCTCCTTGCACTAAGACTGGCCCGTTGGGTCAGAAAGTGCATTATTTCTCGTGGAACCATTACAATACTGAATGCATGCATTGCTGGCTTCCTGTTCATCTAAGTTTTCATGCAAATTGTGACTATTCCCTGAAACAGAAATTGTTGTCAGAAGGTTAGGGATATCTATGGATGCTGGTTGTCTAATTTTGAGCATCACAAACTTTTTTTCATTACATTCACTTAATTAGTAACATCTTTTTCAATGCAGTACACTGACTAGATACAATAAGTAAAGAAAACTATGTGGAGGGGAATTGAAGAAAATGCCTTATTCAGAATAAGCCTACCTAAATAAAATTGCCGGTGCCCCACCCACTGTACTATCATGTAGATAAATACATTATACCTGTGTTTTATACTGGATACATTATTTGGCAGAAATCCCTCTTGTCTGAAAGGGTTAGCTTGCCTAAAGGCCCAGAAGCACACATTTTTGCAAAGGATGATAAGGATGGTGCTGGAGGAGAAACTACCGGACGTTCACCCATTTTCACATAATGAAATGGTTTGTTGTTATTTACCAATTCTGCTTCAGTATCCTGCTCATATACAGTCTACATCCTAGTAAGTAATTCTCAAACATTTTCTTTTTTTTTTGCATTTGTGCATTGTCACTCATACATGTCAGAGGACCACTTTTCAGGTTTATCTAAGGTAAATGATACCACCCATGGGTGAGAGGGGGCGCTATAATTAACATTGTTATATCTTTTTTTCACCCATAGTACACCCTGGAGAGGTGGAGATATGCTCTAAAGAGGAGAGAAATGAAGGTCGGTAGGAACAAGACAGAATACATGTGTATGAATGAGAGGGAGGTCAGTGGAATGGTGAGGATGCAAGGAGTAGAGTTGGCAAAGGTGGATGAGTTTAAATACTTGGGATCAACAGTACAGAGTAATGGGGATTGTGGAAGAGAGGTGAAAAAGAGAGTGCATGCAGGGTGGAATGGGTGGAGAAGAGTGTCAGGAGTAATTTGTGACAGACGGGTATCAGCAAGAGTGAAAGGGAAGGTCTACAGGATGGTAGTGAGACCAGCTATGTTATATGGGTTGGAGACGGTGGCACTGACCAGAAAGCAGGAGACAGAGCTGGAGGTAGCAGAATTAAAGATACTAAGATTTGCACTGGGTGTGACGAGGTTGGATAGGATTAGAAATGAGTACATTAGAGGGTCAGCTCAAGTTGGACGGTTGGGAGACAAAGTCAGAGGCGAGATTGTGTTGGTTTGGACATGTGCAGAGGAGAGACGCTGAGTATATTGGGAGAAGGATGTTAAGGATAGAGCTGCCAGGCAAGAGGAAAAGAGGAAGGCCTAAGAGAAGGTTTATGGATGTGGTGAGAGAGAACATGCAGGTGATATGGAAAGATATGGAAGAAGATGATCCACTGTGACAACCCTTAACGGGAGCAGCCAAAAAAAAAAGAAGAAGAAGTGGTAAGAAGACACCCAGTGATTGCAAATGATTCCCCTCCTTCCAGTCTGAGTCCTACAAACGATCAGACACAATAGAGAAAGGTGTCTCAATCCAGACCCGAACTGCCACCAGAAGAGAGCTTCTGAGAATGACGTATTCTATCAACCTGCTAACCTTAGAAGAAGAGAGAAAGTCATGTAGACTACTGTTAGTTTCTTTTTCACTGCCTTTGCTCCATTGAATGCTTGCTTTGTTTGATATTATTTGTGTTAGACTGTAAAGGGGTAACCCTGCTGGCACTTCCTTGATGTCCACAAGTATCATTTCACCCATCCAAACATATAACAAAACCTCACTCACTGAAACAAATAAGAATGGCATATAATATGCTTTGAAAACAGTCTAAAAAGAACTCAGAATTCAGCATTTAAACTACATCTGAGAATAGAACGATACAAACACAATCCTTTTTATACAATCAAACAGCAAGTAGAATGAGCCCTGTATGTTTGCTTTAGAATTATGCCATATTCTGAAAAAGTTTTCAGTCCTCATAAAGAAAATTAAATATCCTCAATTTGAGATACAGAACACCTCTTTCTCATTAAGTTATAGCAGGTACATTGGGATTCTTCCAGATGAAAAAAATAAGTCTATGTGCATGTAGTGTGATGTAGGATCTTACAATCAATTTTTCATAGTGCACTCATCTGCTATTACTTCAAACATTGCTGTTAAGCTGTTAATAATAATTTTAAATTAAAGTCTACCCGAGAGATTTCCAAACATTTTTGTTTAAATTGATTTAAGTATAGGGTTTCACTCACATGTGCTTGGGAGACACCTCAGTAGGATCGTAATTCCACACTGAACCGAGGGTTGGCACTGTCACTTAATGCACATCCTCATGTTCTATCTGCAGATCCAAACGATCAATGGCACAACATCTAATGTCACTTCTGACTTCCGGTAGCCTGAACCCACCATTTCCACCTCTTTAATATTTTAACCAGCTCATCTACCATCTTAAGTCAGTCTTGTATTTGAATGGCATCTGGAAAGATATTAATATGATTTTGTCAATGCAGTTTTGCTGTTTTTTCCATCAATTACATAAGGATCACTACCTGGTGCCTCGACCCTTTATGTTCTTTGGTGTTTCTTATTCACAAGGGCTCTCTCAAAACATGTGACCTAGTGATCCAGGCACACCGCTCACAAGTTGGATTTTGCATTGAGTATATTTTACGTCATTTTAAAGAGATATATTAGATCGATGAAACATTACTAGTTGAGTTGTGGTGTATTTAAAGCATATTGTACTAGAATTTGTTTTTTGAATGGCTGACTTCCATTTCCTTTCAGAAATTTTAAGTAAAAGATGTCTTTTCATCATCCCTTAAGATCAGATGATTTCTGAATCTTCCTCCACACTGGCCAATATTGCCTTGGGAACAGATATAAGTGAAAGGGGCAGGAAATTGTACAAGCTACTTTTAACAATGTTTCTAATTTGTATATAGAAGAAAAAGTTGCATTGCCGAAAAAATCAATTTGGACCATAATTGTTCAAAGGAAGTAAATACCTTATCATTACATGAATCTCTAAAAATCGCAGTCTCAAATGTCTTCCATAGATTGAATACTGTATAGGTTTTTTTCTGGTTTCCTACAGAAACACTCTATACATTACTCTGTGTACATCAATACTTTCATTTGGCCCTGTTTACTATGAGTTAAGAAATATTCCTTTATTACAAGATCTTTAAAACTACAGTTCCAATTTTGCTCCAGTTTTACAGAGAATCACTGTGATATGCTACAACAACAACATTTATTTATATAGCATGTTTTCATACAAATGATGTAGTTCAAAGTGCTTTACAAGATGAAGAAAAAAATAAAAAATATAAAAATAAAATTAGGCAATACTAATTAACAAAGAATAAAGTAAGGTCCAATGGAGAACAGAGATAACACAGAGAACAGAACAAACAAATAAAAACTCCAGACATCAGGGCATTCTACGTAACATTAATGATCTCAATCAGTCCTCATGGTTTTCATGCTTCACATGGAAGAATTAGACGATGATGGTCATGTGGACATTTGGCTTTCAATCCATCAATGTAGGGACTGAATTGTGCTTTGATCAGGTGGTGGTGGCACAGATTGTACCACAGAAAACCAGAAAAAGACCAGCAGAGAAAGTAGGGGTTAGTATAGATTTCAGAGCCATGAAGAAAAATGATAATCAAATGCATATACAGAATATCAGGGTTACACTAAAATGAAGCTATGAGAAAGCCATGTTAAAATAATGTGTTTTTAGCAGTTTTTTTAAAGTGCTCCACCATATTAGCCTGGTGAATTTCTATTGGTAAGATAATCCAGATTTTAGGTGCATAACAGCAGAAGGCCGCCTCACCACTTCTTTTAAGTTTAGCTCTTGGAATTATAAGCAGACACTCATCTGAAGATCTAAGGCTATGATTTGGAGTGTAAGGTGAAAGACATCGGCACATTTACAGGACAAAAGACGTTGAGGGAGAGGTGCGAACGGATTTAAGGTGGGCGGGGATCTGCAAGTTTTTTCGTAGGCTCTGGTAATTCTAGTGTTAAAGTCAATTCTAAATGGCACAGGTAACCAATGCAGTGACATCAAAACTAAAAATATATGCTCGGATTTTCTTTTCCTAGTTAAGATTCTAGCAGGTGCATTCTGCACTAGTTGCAGTCGATTGATGTCTATTTTTTAGGTAGTCCTGAGAGGAGTGTGTTACACTAAACTAGCCGACTGAAAACAAAAGTGTGAACTAATTTCTCAGCATCTTGCAAAGTCATAAGGGATCTAACGAGCTAGCTCAATATGGTGGCACACGTACTGGCTCTCTCTAATTGAGCTGAGCTGTAACTTTTCATGTGAGTGAGAATGTATTTGCTGATTTGAGAAGCCTGTTGATGTTAGGCATGCTAAAGAGATGATGTTGGATTAGGCTGGACTGGGCTTGGCTGGGTAAAACATCATTTACGGCATATCTAGCACCTTGTCTTTCTTTACTGATACAGCTAATACTCTGAAAATTGTGTTACTGTGTATGCAAAACAATTACCAATATGGACACTGCCAAACTTCAAATGGATTGACTATATGGCCTGAGCATATGGCACTAGCTTCACTAAGCATATTGTATTTGTTGTGGATCAGAAGAAATAAAATAGCATTCTGAAAAAAGTCAAGTCACCTGAAGTTTAACTTTGTGAAGTAAATGATGCTTACCAACAAGATTTTCTCCAGAGAAAAGCACAGGATGAGTGTTGTACCATGACCGATTCTTTCTGCACGAGGCTCTTTGTTTGAGTTTGAGTCACCCTCACTCTGCAACTAATCACTTGGCTTATCTGTTATAGGAAAACACAGATTTTATTCTTCATACATTAAGTATATCACATTATTAATTCAATGTAAAGTTCATCCATCCATCCACTTTTTAACTAGTTTGTCTAGTTCGGGATTTTGATTTAAAAGTCCATAAAAACAAAAACAGAGATTGACTGATTAAGTTTATTTTTTTTGTGCACGAGGACTGTGCAGTATTCTACAGATGTACAGTAGAGCAGATTTGGTCATTTTATTTTAAATTTTATTTTTGATTTTGGAGCTTTCTGTGAGTAGTATAGAAAACATTATAAAGGTTACAAGCCAAAGAGCCTGATCAGGATTAAAGACAAATAACAAGAAAAAAGACATTCAAAGGAGGGATGACTCATACAGTGTTATCTTGTATCTATAGTTATCTACTATGAGCATAAACAAAAAAAAAACTGGAAACATTGTATGTTATGAAAAGCAAACATTTAGTATATTTTGGGTAACACTTTAGCTCAGGCACAGCAAAAATGCATCTATTACTTATTTACTGTGTACCCGAGTGCAGGAATGACAGCTCAGCATGCGGCGAGTAAATTTTGGGATGCCAACTGGGTCATCCCTTTAATTGTCAGGATACAACAAAATAAACAGAAACAAATAAAATTAATACTTGTAGGGGTGAATCCATTCAGCGGGGATCTCTAATTTAACAAGGGCTGCAGTTGTTCTAGTGGAGCTCCATCCAGTTGGTTGCCCTGGCCAATAATGACACTTCATTCCGGTGCAGAGTTAAAAGGCTTCACTAGGTAGCTTCTCGGCACTGTGCTAAAAGAAGGATATTATAGTGTTAGTGGCAGCACCCCCTCTCGTTTTGGTGGGTTATTAATACCTTGACTGAGTCTGCTAGGAGGTCCCCCAATGTGCATGCATGACAAATGTTACATAGCAAAATCCTTCACAATCACCTCTTTTGGTCTTAATATCATGTACAAAGCATCCATACAGTCATTATTCTTTTCTGCAATTTGGCCTACTAAAATAACTTCAATTCGGAATGGTCAGAGGTGGCTTAAATGAGACACATGTATCTTGATATTTCATATTTCATCAAGAACACAGGGATACAGTTGGAAACTCGTTAAGGGAAAATTTTGCACAAACTTTAGTAAGTTCTTCTTTGCACAGAGAACCATAGACACATAGAATAAATTATCAAGTAATGTCTTAGAATGTAAGACTTTCAAAACTTGACATGATGTTATTTTGGAAGAATTAAGCAGATAGGACTGGTAAGCTTTGTTGGGCTGAATGTCCTGTTCTCATTTCATCTAGATTGTTCTAATGTTCTAATATTTCAGTATTAAGATTTGTGGATCTTCCTCTTACTATTACTCTTAATATGTCATACTGCACAGAGAGTAATAACCACTTTATTTGTGCTTTGTAAGTATTAATATCTTTGTTAGCTGTATTTGATTAATAGATTCATTTTTGCAGTTCCCAAGCCGGTATTACCATATTTTGAATCCATTTCACTCTGTATTCATTTGTCTGAATACTAAATGATTATTCATTGATGTTTTTAAATATTTCCTAGATATCTTTAAATGCAAGTAGTGTAGCCTAGTAGTTTAGTATTGGACTGTGAAGTATAATTCATAGCTTTAGTTCTTTGTGCCGATTCACTGTATTTGCTGGAAAAAGTCATTTAAACTGGCAGCGTTCTTATTGTAGAAATGGGTAAACATTGTATTTCTCTTTTATCTCTATAGAAAGCCGCAATAAAAATTAAGATTGCTTGTTAAATATTCATTTATTTTCAAAGATCTCTCACTCTCCATTATGCAATTTTTTATTTACAGTATTTATTTTTGGCTTTTATTGATTTTATTAAAATCAAATAACATTCCGTACAAATAAGTCAAGTTTTACAAGACTTGATTTCGAAACAAATCAATCATTTATAACCAAACTCTAACCTTAAAAGAAGGCAGAAATAAATCTGGGGTGGGACAAAAAATTATCAAAGACATACGAAAATTCATATCTACTTATAGCACACCAGTATTACATTCACAAGTTAAATCAGTACAGACACAGTTGGAATGTGTGTGGAAACTGGGCTAAAATGAAGAGGCCCACATCGATCTGAAGAGACTGTGCAGACTCCACATAGACCAGGGGTGTCGAACTCCAGGACTGGAGGGCCACAGCAGCTACAGGTTTCCATTTTAATTCTTTTCCTAATCAGGGAACAATTTTCACTGTTAATTAACTTCTTTTCCCTTCATTGTAATAGTCCTGTTTTTAAGGATTAAGTCCTTTGAATTGATTCTTTTCTTCATTAAATGACAGCCAAACCGAAATGAGATGTGAAATGAGCCAAAAGATGACCAGCTAAATTGTTGCTTCAAACTCCAACCAATTTCACTCCAACCAGTTTCTTAATGAGAAGCCGATTCTTGCTGTTAATTAAACCCGTTATTTAAATGTATGTCCTGCTGTTGCTCTCATTCTGCCACAGCACACATTTCCAAAACTGTTGATTTTCTCTTTTTTCTAAGAACACCGTCAAAATGTTTGATCAACCTTACTACAGACCTTCAACTTTCTTTTATTTTCAGATATTATATGATGGGCACAGATGAACTGGTCATGTGGTGGCTAGATTAGTGACTCCTTATCGCTTTTCTGCTAATTAAGCAAAAAGAAACAGCTAAGGGGGCTGAGTGAAGTTAATTAAAAGAAGTAATTAACAGCAAAAACAGGTCACTAATTAAGAAGATGGTAAGAATGAAAACCTACAGCCACTGCAGCCCTTCAGGACTGAAGTTCGACACCCCTGACATAGACAATGGGCCAGTAATCAAACCGGGGTCATTAGAACGTGTTTATTTCTAGCTTTTTTTACATATTTATGAGTGTTGTGTTTAAGAAAATGCCAGAAGGAAGAAAAAAAACAGTACTTTTTATTCTGTTCTGTTACTGCTTTCAGACCAATTAGGGTATCTGAGCTAAAATCGATTTAAAAAATCATTTCATTTTTGTTAATGAAAACATATGATGAATGTGATACCCATTCTGTACATTTTTAACTAAACTACAGTTTACCCAAACATACCAAAACCAAACTCTTATTTACTCTTAGTTTCACTTGTAGCTTGTCAGGCACCTGCCGTAAGACTAAATTCCTGCCCTTAGGCTCATAGCACTGCCATGGACTGAACAGATAAAAGACCTAAAGAAGACCTTCAGTACTCTGAACAGTAAACATTGCCATTATCAGCGAGTGCTGCACCATCATTACTCCTGTAACAGGCTCACACATCAAACACTGTCACTATTTCAGGAACATAATACTTACCATTTACAGGCCTTCTATGTGTCTAAAAGGTCAATCCAAAGTGTGAATTTTAACCTTTTAATGTTCCTGAAAACAAAAATAGATTAACATTTTTCTACAAGTATTTAAATGTAGAAGTATGTAACGCCGATCAAACCAAGGACGTCTAAAAAAAAAAAAAAAAAATAGTCAAAAAGATAAACTGGAATGGTGATAGACTATAAATAAATAATGTGTGTGCTATTTGTATTTTAATCTACCACCTGCACCTCTCGCTGTTTGGAGCTTTCTGCTTCACACATTTTCAAATGTAAAACTTTGTTTGTTTAACAGGCCATAAAAACTCTCTGTGAATTTTTTCAGTATGTCAAAGTATAATTTTGTATTTTATACATCCTGGTGATAAGAAAAAGCAGTGCTGTATCAGGCTGCCACATCTGTAAATCAGGTAAGAGGTTTCTACAACAAACTAACACAGATGGCACAGGAAAGTGGAAGGGACTGTCAAGGTTCAAGCAGAAAGAAGAATCTATGCTAGCTGTCAAATGATGTCTCAGTATACCTCTGTGAGCAAGCCATAAATGGCAGGAGGCGCAAAAAGCTCTAATTGATGTAGGTCCTATTAATTACAAACAATTATGAGTAGGTCAATAGATGATACTTTAATGGTACAGATGGAACCATTTATCCCTCTCACAGGATAAGGCCTTTTAAAACAGAGAAGGGTTGGGGAATGTAGTGGTCTCGGGAGCCATTAGAGGTTACTCTAGTTTGATGGTCACAACAGTTTATAGACCCAGCCATGAATACGTCAGGGAGAAAGCTGGGGTTTAAGCTACTGATGTCTTCAGCCAACGCATTTTGGAATATGCTTTACTTCTTTAAGGCCAGGTAGACAAACATCGTTTAAAGAAAGTGAATAATGCAACCACTTTTCTGGCAATATTACACTGCCTGGCCAAAAAAAAAGTCGCCACCAAAAAAAAAGGTCACACACTCTAATATTTCGTTGGACCACCTTTAGTTTTGATTACGGCATGCATTCGCTGTGGCATTGTTTCGATAAGCTTCTGCAATGTCACAAGATTTAGTTCCATCCAGTGTTGCATTAATTTTTCACCAAGATCTTGCATGATGGGTGCATCACATCATCTGCCTCTCTTCTTACCCTGATGCGCCCATCACTCTGGAACAGGGTAAATCTGGACTCATCAGACCACATGACCTTCTTCCATTGCTCCAGAGTCCAATCTTTATGCTCCCTAGCAAAATGAAGCCTTTTTTTCCAGTTTGCCTCACTGATTAGTGGTTTTCTTCTGGCTACACAGCTGTTCGGTTCCAATCCCTTGAGTTCCCTTCGCATTGTGCGTGTGGAAATGCTCTTACTTTCACTATTAAACATAGACCTGAGTTCTACTGTTTTTCTTCGATTTGATTTCACCAAACATTTAAGTGATCACCGATCACGATCATTCAGGATTTTTTTCCGGCCACATTTCTTCCTTGAAGACGATGGGTCCCCACTATCCTTCCAGTTTTTAATAATGTGTTGGACAGTTCTTAACCCAATTTTAGTAGTTTCTGCAATCTCCTTAGATGTTTTCTCTGCTTCTCAAACAGACTAACATCTTTTCCACAACCACGAGATGTGTCTTTTGACATGGTTGTTTAAGAAATGAGAAGCAACTCATTGCACCAGTTGGGGTTAAATAACTTGTTGCCAGCTGAAAGATAATCGCCCATGCAGTAATTATCCAATAGGAGGCTCATACCTATTTGCTTAGTTAAATCCAGGTGGCGACTTTTTTTTTGGCCAGGCAGTGTATATACAGATTTAAATTACAGTCAGTACTCATCTTGGATACTCACAGAGTTGAGACAATAGTTCACTACAGGTATCATTAAGGTGTCTTAATTCCCAAAGTGGGTGCTATTTATTCCCTTCTTCATTAAGCTCACTTGATCACATTACCCATTTTAGAATAATTAAACACCTATATAAAAAAGGCATTTCAAGCTCTTTATATCAATTGAGGTCATAATATCACAATTTGAACCATAATAAAGCATCCTGTGACAACCCCAAACAAGGATATTCTGTCCAGATAATATCAGATCTTGATAAGCTTCAATATGAAAAACAAATTATAATGTAATGGAAACAGGACTTTACTATACCACTGTCCATCTTATTAAAGAATCCTGCAGCAGTATTAACAACAATTATCAAAAGCAGCAGAGTATATAATTTATTTATATATAATAATATATTTATAATAATAGCTTGCACTGTTATGACCACAAAACACAATGGTGAGCCTGAGGGACTAAATATTGGAAGCTGCATAGCAGAAATTAATTGTTTGTATTGTTGGTTTTGTAACAAACTTATTTCAGTTACTTGTTTTAAATATGTCCTCTGTTTTTGTAATTTTTGTTAATAATGCAGCGAGTTTCTTTAATGAGATGGATAGTGATGTATTAGATTATCACCAAGGTCACAATGTCTTATGCCGCATGCACTCAAGCACATGGACCATGTCTCCAGTGAAGTGTGACATCATATGAACCAAGGTGATGATGTCATTACTGCTTGACTCAACTCAAGGAATGGAAAAAATAGAAATAAAATAAAAATGCAAAGATTACATTATAGTTTCTGACAAGGAAGCAAGTAACACCCAACAAACCTACAGAAGATTTCTGCAGTTACCATTAGGGGTCGCTACAGTGGATCATTATTTACCACATCTTCCTGTCCTCTGCATCTTGTTCTGTTACACCCATCACCTGCATGTCATCTCTCATCACATCCATAAACCTCCTCGTAGGCCTTCCTCTTTTCTTCTTCCCTGGCAGCTCTATCCTTATCACCCTTCTCCCAATATACCCAGCATCTCTCCTCTGCACATGTCCAAACCAACACAATCTCGCCCCTCTGACTTTATCTCCCAACCGTCTAACCTGAGTTGATCCTCTAATGTACTCATTTCTAATCCTGTCCATCCTTGTCACATCCAATGCAAACCTTAGCACCTTTAACTCTCTTATCTCCAGCCCAGTCTCCTGCTTTCTGCTCAGTGTCACTGTCTCCATCCCATATAACATAGGTGGTCTCACTACTGTTCTGTAGACCTTCCCTTTCACTCTTGCTGATACCAATCTGTCACAAATTACTCCTGACACTATTCTCCACCCATTCCACCCTGCCTGCACTCTCTTTTTCACCTCTCTTCCATAATCCTCATTACTCTGTACTGTTGATCCCAAGTATTTAAACTCATCCACTTTCGCCAACTCTACTTCCTGCATCCTCACCATTCCACTGACATTCCTCTCATTCACACACAAGTATTCTGTTTTGTTCCTACTGACCTTCATTCCTCTTCTCTCTAGAGCATATCTCCACCTCTCCAGTGTCTCCTCAACTTGCTCTCACTACAGATCACAATGTTATCAGCAAACATCATAGTCCACAGGGACTTCTGTCTAATGTCAACTGTCAACCTGTCCATCACCATCACAAATAAGAAAGGGCTCAGAGCCGATCCCTGATGTAATCCCACCTCCACGTTGAATGCATCCATCACTCCTACTGCGGACCTCACCACTGTCACACTTCCCACGTACATATCCTGTACAACTCTTATGTACATCTCAGCCACTCTAGAATTCCTCATACAATAGCACAACTCCTCTCGGGGCACCCTGTCATATGCTTTCTCCAGGTCGACAAAGACACAATGCAACTCCTTTTGGCCTTCTCTATACTTCTACATCAACACCCTGAGAGCAAGCATTGCATCTGTGGTGCTCTTTCTTGGCATGAAACCATACTGCTGCTCATTAATCATCACCTCACTTCTTAACCTAGCTTCCACTACTCTTTCCCATAACTTCATGCTGTGGCTCATCAATTATAGTCTCCTGTAGTTGCTACAGCTCTGCACATCCCCCTTATTCTTAGAAATCGGTACCGGTACACTTCTACTCCATTCCTCAGGCATCCTCTCACTTTCCAAGATTTCATTAAACAATCTGGTTAAAAACTCCACTGCCATCTCTCCTAAACACCCTCCATGCTTCCACAGGTATGTCATCTGGACCAAGAACCTTTCCATTCTTCATCCTCTTCATAGCTGTCCTTATTTCCTCTTTGCTAATCAGTTGCACTTCATAGTCCACTATCTCCACATCATCCAACCTTCTCTCTTTCTCATTCTCTTCATTCATCAGCCTCTCAAAGTACTCTTTCCATCTGCTCAACACATCCTCCTCGCTTGTGAGTATGTTTCCATCTTTATCCTTTATCATCCTACCCTGCTGCACATCTTTCCCAGCTCGGTCCCTCTGTCTAGCCAATCGGTACAGGTCCTTTTCTCCCTCCTTAGTGTCCAGCCTCTCATACAACTCATCATATGCCTTTTCTTTAGCCTTCTCTTCACCTTACGCCTCATCTCCTTGTACTCTTGTCTACTTTCTGCATCTCTCTTACTATTCCACTTCTTCTTCGCCAGCCTCTTCCTCTGTATACTCTCCTGTACTTCCCCATTCCACCACCAGGTTTCCTTTTCTTCCTTCCTCTGTCCAGATGTCATGCCAAGCATCCTTCTTGCTGTCACCCTTACTACTTCTGCTGTAGTTGCCCAGCTGTCTGGTTAACTCTTCACTGCCACCCAGTGCCTTTCTTACCCTCCTCCCTAAACTCAACCTTGCAGTCTTCCTTTTTCAACTTCCACCATCTCATCCTTGGCTCGGCCCTCACTCTCCTTCTCTTCTTGATCTCCAGCTTCATCCTACAGACCACCATCCCATGCTACCTACCTACACTTTCCCCTGCCACCACTTTGCAGTCTTCAATCTCCTTCTGATTGACTCTTCAGCATAGGATATAATCCACATGTGCGCATCTTCCTCCACTCTTATTTGTCACCCTATCTTTCTCCCGCTTCTTAAAATACGTATTCACCATGACCATGTCCATCCTTTTAACAAAATCCAATATCATTTGACCTTCTTCATTACTCTCTTTGACACCATACCTACCCATCACCTCCTCGTCTCCTCTGTTCCCTTCACCATGTCCATTGAAATCTGCTCCAATCACCACTTTCTGTTCCTTGGGTACACTGTCCATCACTTCATCCAACTCACTCCAGAAATCTTCTTTCTCACCCATTGCACACCCATTTCCAGCTTCATAATCAGTACTCTGTCTGACACTCTTTTGTCTGACACTCTTTTCACTCTTTTCACCTCCAAAACACTCTTGATATACTGTACTGTTCCTTCAGAATAACCCCTACCCCATTTCTCCTCCCATTCACACCATGGTAGAACAATTTGAATCCACCTCCGATCCACCTGGCCTAAAATTCTGCTTATGGTTTACAAAGCGTTAAATAATCTCACTCCATCCTATATTTCAGAATACCTTTCACCTTACACTCCAAATTGTACCCTTAGATCTTCAAATTAGTGTCTGCTTAGAATTCCAAGAGCTAAACTTAAAAGAAGTGGTGAGGCAGCCTTCTGCTGTTATGCACCTAAAATCTGGAATAGCTTACAGATAGAAATTTGCCAGGGTAATACGGTGGAGCACTTTAAAAAAATGCTAAAACCCCATTATTTTAAGGTGGCTTTCTCATAGCTTCATTTTAATGTAACCCTGATATTCTGTATATGCATTTAATGATCTTTTTTTTCATGGCTCCAAAATCCATACTAACCCCTACTTCCTCTGCTGTTGTCTTTCCAGCTTTCTGTGGTGGCGATCTGTGCCACTACCACCTGATCAAAGCACCATGCAGTCCCTTCATTGATGGATTGAAGGCCAGAGGTCCACATGACCATCATCATCAAATTCTTCCACGTGAAGCCAGAAAACCATGAGGACTGATTTAGATTATTTATGTTAGGTAGAATGCCTAGTGGGGGCTGGGTGGTCCCATGGCCTTGGAACCCCTGCAGATTTTGGTTTTTTTTTCACCAGCCCTGTGGAGTTTTTTGTTTCTTTCCTCCCGTTGGACTTTTCTTTATTCTTTGTTAATTAGTACTGCCTAATTTTTATATGTTTTCTTTTTTCTTTTCTTCATCTTGTAAAGCACTTTAAGATACATTATTTGTATGAAAATATGCGATACAAATAAATGTTGTTGTTGTTGTTGGCCTTACTCCCCTTCCATTTAGTCTCTTGCACACACAATATATCAACCTTCCTTCTCTCCATCATATCGGCTAACTCTCTCCCATTACCAGTCATACTGACAACCTTGCCAAGTTTGAACATTCAAAGAAATTTGTATTGTTGTCTGCATATTGATCTGGCAAAAGTTTAGACCAGATGCCCTTCCTGACGTAACCCTTCCTATTTATCCAGGTTTTGGACCAGCACGAAGGAACATACTGGTTTATGCATCCCCTATGGCTGGGTTGGGTTATAAAAATGGATGAGTGTACAAAAATATTCTGTGCTTGCTCCCAAAAACAGTTTGCCCACCATTTGTAGCTTTTATGACATGAAGTTGAACTTCTAAATTGTCAGACATTGCTACTATGCTCCAGATGAAAATTTAAACATAACCATTTGAAACTACAAACTGTGGTATAATAGTTTTACCAAAACAGCAGTACAATGTTGCAGCATGCATTAATACATGAATAAATAGTATTTTCAAATCCAATTAATAACTTTATTATTATTTTTTTTGTTGATAGACATTTATTAAAACCCACTGTTTACAGAAGCAGTACTAACTTTAGGCTTTGATACTAATGGAGAGTCGAGATTTTTAGCAGTTTTTACCTTTGAATGAATTAACTTTAAATCACTGTTGTAACATTACCAATCTCTTTAATAAGGAGTTCTGCTGCAATCTCTTTGACATTAAACAACACCAAGCACTGTATATAGCATGTTCAACAGTCAGAAGCTCAAGTGAACTAATAATATTAGCCCCTGGGTAAACAAACATACAAATATTGTATACAGAAAGGTTCTCTGTTACATAGTACTTTTGTTACATTCAATTAACCAATGGCACTATAACTGAGGCCCACTGACATTGAAATTTTCCCAGGTGAAGCCGTATAACACAGCTAGTAAATACCTAAATGATAGGCCTGGGAAAGTTAATGTGTTAATTTTTATGATTAATGTGGTCTGTTTAACACATTAAAAAATATTGTCACCTCCAGGGCCGGCCACGAGGCAGTGCTTTGGTCAGAGTGGCATTTTCATGTAATTTTTTTTTTAGACATTACAACACAATAATACAAAAAAGTTAAGTGTGTACATAAAGAATTACATACACATCCAGTACAGTATTTATATACCACCTTTAAAAAATTTTTGAAATAAAATTTTCATTTAAAGATTTAACATTTCTTATTATGCGGTTCACAACGATACGCCACATGTCAATACATAGCACGGGTGTTCATTTTCTAGATTTATACATAAAGACATAAGTGCAGGGGAGTAGAAGGAAAGGGGATGGGGAGGGGGAGTTTGTGGCAGTCCTGGTGCAGTGCTAGAGAAAAGCTGCAAAGGTAAAACTTACGCATTTTTTCAAATCAATGTCAAATCCCATAAGTGATAGATAAGTTATCTTTGAGTGATACTAAAACCAAAATATGTCTCTAGTACCTCTGTATTTAACTTGCCAGTCTGCCAACCAGCTTACAGTGCTGACTACCTTAATATAATGAAAAAATTCTACAAAACTGAAGTGTAATGAATATCCCTACCCATGTTCAAGTTTGCAGTATCTTTGCTAATTTATGCAAAGAACGCAACCATCCAAGTAATGCACAGTTTCCGTTTTTAAACATAGTACAGCTACAGAGGTCTTTTTTAGTGTGCCAGTAGCAAAGGTATAGATAAAGCAGTGTTTTCCATCTATTTTTCTGTGGTGGCACGTTTTTGTAACCCAAAAAATCCCAAGACACCCCACTATTCTACCAACCAAAAAGCATTAAATCGCTGTCCGAAAGGGCAAGGCAGGGGTGGCAGAAAAGGCAGCTCAGAGATTGACGTTCGCAGACACAGCACTTGTGTAGAGTATAATTTTCAATCGTTGATGGTGGTGAACAAATGAGGATAGTATTTGCTGAGTTTTAATACAAGTTTTAATGTATCTTTCAATTAAATCAGTCTATAGTAGTGCATTCAAAGTCAACAGTCAGTTTGATCATTTTTTTATTTTGACATGCCAATTTGAGAATTAATACATTGGCCTCATTCTCTTATTGCCTTCTTTTAAACTTGCCTTTTAGGAAGGCATTCAAATTCAGGTTGTATTTTCTCAAGTAGTATTTTGTTAAAAATTCAGGTTTAAACTATGCCACTAATTTTTTTTTAATTCCTTTGAGTTGATTCTACATTAATTTTGTGATTCAGTGTTTATTTACTTCATGATTTCTGTATCAATTGTGTAACTATTCTACATGCTTTAATGTTGGATCCGATTAATTTATATTTTATTCTATTATAATTAATAATTTTTTTAATCGATTCCCAGACTGAAATCTGCACAATTAAATCATGGGAGCACTGAGTACAAGACAGGAATTAAACTTGGACAGGGTACCAGTTCTTCACAGGACCTACTCACTTACACACTCTGACTCACCGTCACAGTGGGCCTTTTTAGAATCTCCAGCCAACTGAACATACGCGTCACTGGGATGTTGAATTGAAACCAGAGGACCTGGAGACAAAGGGAAAACATGGCAGAGTCCACCGAGAGAACAATCAAAAGGAGTATTAGTACAGTGCAAAACTCACTGCTTCAATAAAGATCATGAAAATGTCTAGTAATACTGCAGGAAAACACAAGATTTTACCAATTTTTGTTTAAATTGTCCCAATAGTAATAATCACAATATCCATTAGATGGAGTTTTTCAAAAACATTTAGTTAGTGGTATATTGTTGTTAATGCCTTACAGCTAGAGGAGAGGTGAGAATTGACTGCATTAGGTTGTATATGATAGATAGATAGATAGATAGATAGATAGATAGATAGATAGATAGATAGATAGATAGATAGATAGATAGATAGATAGATAGATAGATAGATAGATAGATAGATAGATAGATAGATAGATAGATAGATAGATAGATAGATAGATAGATAGATAGATAGATAGTGAAATAATCATGAAATAAATTTGTTTATTTGGACAATGTGCCTGGTGTCAGTGCATGTCAACATCCATTAAAAATTTGGTCCAACTTGTATTTATTTAATTTATGTGTGAATAAAAAAAAAAAATTGGTGTGAATACATATATTTCCGGAGTGAAGGACACTGACCAAATGAGAGTCTATGTAAGTCCTTGATGTTTTGGCAAGCATGTGACCTGAGGTTGCCCTTAAATTGGTTGCGTTCAGATTTTTTTGGGGACACAGCTCAGGGTGCCCTGGACACTCCCACATTTATTGGCAGCAAATTAGTATTGTTTTAGGCTTTATTAATCTAAGGTGAATGGACATTTATCAATGCACTATGTGATGTTGATGACAATAGTTCACAGTTCACAGCCTTTAATGTTACGTAAATACAGATGAGTGAGGGTGACTTTACGAAGATGGCATCTTCAAGTGGTACTTCAGAAATCAAATAAAATTTTGTTATGTTTTAATGAAACACCCATTCATATATTGTTCACTTGAAGAAAAAAACAAATTAAAGAACCTTGGACCGGACCGACCTGACTTAAGGATTCAAAAGAAGGCAAGTGATTAGGGATGAGCTTACACACTGACTTTTTCCAGGTTTGGTTATGACACACCGTAAGCTAACTATGAATCCAGAAAGGGCACGTCTTTGTATGTGTATTATTTGCAAGGAGATCTGTTACTGAGATTTTCAGATTCCTGAGTTTTTACTCTGCTTTTAGGGTTATTTTATTTAAGTGATCACTTATCCAAACCATGCATTAAAAGGGTTGAGCATGCTGTGGTGCCTGAACATGTAATGTAACAACAGTTACCTCAATAACAAAGGGCCTACTTTTGCTAGGCATTCTACAGCTACTGCAACTGCAAACATTCAAAATATCCACAATGAGTAATCACAGAAGCAATTCCGTGCTGTGGTAAGTAATATTATTTATTTCATAACTAAATTTAAATACACACAAACAAGCAAACTGATTTGCATACAGCCTGACAATAAACTTAGGATATTGTAATTCAGGTGGTTTGTTATTCTTGCAATCATTTCAAAATCAGTCTTTGATGCTCTTGTTCCATTGCAGATCTGCCCTTTTCTCTTTTTCATATTGTGCACAAAAAGATTCATTCTGGCATCTGAAAATGTGAACAAACTTGTGTGCCTTAGCAACTGATTGAATGTTAAGAAGGAAAAATAATGATGACAATGGCCTTGAGCAATGTTACAGACATGTCCAAAATATTGTGTTTCATTTGTCATAATTTTGACAATAAATTGAATTTCTGAAATATTCTGAGAATTATTTCCATTATATCATGATACAAGTCAAGTTGGGGAGCATACACTGGTACAGTGCGTTGCCGCACCCACTACACGTCGAAACAGCTCGGGATCCAGGTTGGCAACCCCCCAGGCAAACACACGGTCCAGTCCCACCCTCTGGAAATGACCTTCTATATGCCGCAGCCAGGTGTTATGTGGGCAAGATGAAACACCTCCTTCTGGGAACACCGGTAACACCAAAACAACCCTCAGCAACCTTCAGGGTCTTGTCATGGAAGGTCTCCCACATCACATTAGGATCGGCAGTCATACCCAAATCTGAAAGTTCCTCACACAAACTGCGTGCAAACTCATTAGAAACAGCCTGGTCTTGGAGTCTGGCCAAGTCCAGGCTCATTTTCCTAGCAGGTGGTAACCTACTGGACCTAAGCTGGATCCTAAGAGTAGCAACAGTAAGTCTATGGTTAGAATTCACAAACTGGGCACTTCTGTAGACCCTGCAGTTTTGCAAGAGCCTCCAGCATCTGCCCACGAGGATATGATCGATCTCCTTCACCACACCAGTATTGGAGTACCAAGTCCAACGATGCGGTTCAGGGCGCTGGAACCAGGATCCAGTGATTCGCAGCCCCTGACCTTCTGCAAAGTCAAGGAACATGGAGCCACTTTCACCATGATCACCAGACCCATGGGGACTAAGACAATCCTCATAGCCAGCCCTGTCAGTGCCAGTGGCTGCATTGAAGTCGCCCATGACCAGAGGAGTGTCACCCCATGGGCATCCATCAACCACTGAGCAAAGCTGCGAATAAAATGTCTCCCTCGCCAAGACATCACTCACCGCAGTCGGAGCACACTCTGTGACAACAGTAAAGGCACCCAGGGAGTGCCGTAATCTGAGTCCCATAATATGCTCATTGAAAGGAGTGACATCGGACACCATCGAAAGAAGCCAATCCGCTACCGCAACAGCTACTCCCTGAGTATGACAGCCATCAGACTGACCAGACCAATAAAAGGTGTATCCACCTACAGAGATCTGGCCAGTCCCCAGTCTGTGCACCTCAGAGAGTGCTGCCACTGAAATGCGGAGTTTATGCAGCTCCTCCGACAGCAGAGGAAGATGATCATCTTGCCGGAGAGACAAGACATTCCGTGCGCCCACCTGTATGGGCCGCTTCAAATTGGGACCCGAGTGCTGCCGTGCAGTAGGTGACACCTCAGCACCACACCAGTTCTGATCCCCAACAGAGCTGACCCTATTGGCTCTCCAGCGGTTTCGACTCTTCCGGGGATGGAGCTCCCGAGGGCTTTCCCCCATCCCTTTCATGATGCGAGCAGCCTTCCTATGGGCGGCTGCAGCAGAGCTACTTCCGCGGAGAGCTAAAAGGAGTCCTTTCTGTAGTCTCGGAGCTTTGTGTAGTTTTTTTTTACGGTGGCCAGAGTGCTAATCCTGCCACCAACCCCCATGATTTCCCTGCAAGTTGGAGGACCGCTTGCAGGGCCAGATGCAATTTTATGTCCCAGGACATAATATCATGATACTGACATTATAATGTTTATAGCTGATCTGATGATGTAGTAAC
The DNA here is from genome assembly GCF_900747795.2 of Erpetoichthys calabaricus. NCBI lineage: Eukaryota > Metazoa > Chordata > Cladistia > Polypteriformes > Polypteridae > Erpetoichthys > Erpetoichthys calabaricus. Next base: position 105,661,770 of record NC_041395.2, on the reverse strand, counting down.
TGTACATGTTTACATAATTCATAGTGTACTGTAGTACTAAACACCGTTCTGTATAATTACAAAACGTGCAAAGACTCTGTCTTTTCTTTTAATACATTGTGTGTTTTATTCCCTTAGTGTGCTTTAGTATAGACCTACTGTTTGTTTAGGTCATGCAGCTTAAGAAGGTTAAACTGAGCAAACGCTCAAGAGAGAGAGAAATGTTCACCTCACAGTGTTGTACACCATAGGCTATTATTGATGTTTTTTTTTTTTCATAGGACTCACCTATGTCACTTAATGGGTTGTCCGGCACTGGGTACAGTGTCCATCCCTCTCACTTCTGAGTTGTGCTAGTGGCATCAGTCACTATTATTTTGCTGGGTTTGAGGAATCCAACTCCTCCTGTATTTCTTTCTTACCTTTCGGCAGCTTGCCTTGGGACTTGATTTCAGCCTCGGTGACCCTTCGTCCTTCCACTTCAGAGTTCATGCCATATATCACCCTGTCTGTCTTGACATAGCAACTACGCTTATTCACTCATCTGTCCACACTATTACTGAGTGTCAATGTTGTGTTGGTAGTCTTTAACTGGCAATCACAGTTGTCTGTGCTGAGTGGAAAAAAAGGCAGAGAGCCTTAAATTTGGCCACTCACTACAGAATTATTGACAGATATCGACAAATAAAAAAAACATATGTCAACTAATTTTATCTTTTCTATTACATCACCAAATTTCAATCAAATTAGTGTTTTTGAGATTTTTAGGTATTTATTTTTTCTATTGTAGAGGTTTTTTTCCATCCATCCATATTCCAACCCGCTGAATCCGAACACAGGGTCACGGGGGTCTGCTGGAGCCAATCCCAGCGCACAAGGCAGGAAACAATCCTGGGCAGGGTGCCAACCCACAGCAGGACACACACAAACACACCCACACACCAAGCCCAATTTAGAATCGCCAATCCACCTAACCTGCATGTCTTTGGACTGTAGGAGGAAACCGGAGCGCCCGGAAGAAACCCACGCAGACACGGGGAGAACATGCAAACTCCACGCAGGGAGGACCCGGGAATCGAACCCAGGTCCCCAGATCTCCCAACTGCGAGGCAGCAGCGCTACCCACTGCGCCACCGTGCCGCTAGAGGTTTTCTTTTACCCCCAAAATGTTGGGTAATAAGATTTTGAACTAAACGGGAAATATTGTTTTTGTGGTTGAGTGAGTGAGCATATATATACAGTATATATAATAGATATAATAGCTGGGTTACCTGGTTTCACTTGGCAAATTTCCTAAGACAATCACCTGCAGCACGAAAGTCCAGTCAAAGCTGTCCATACAATAGGCAAAGAGAGCCTATCAGTTCTGCTTACTCCATTTAAGACTTACACAAACTTCTAGGTGATTCAAAGATTCAAGACAAATCCTGCCGTGACCATTCTTTTGATTTTACAGCCCTTGTTCTATTGAACTCTTTATTGGAATCTGTCAAAAAAATTTTCACTTCTAACACTGCCTCCTAGCTCTCACATTTTGGATCTGATCTACTGCCACATATTTTGTAATTTTTTTGTTTCAGACCACATTGTTATTTTGTTTGCTTTCTTAAGTGCATTGTGATCATGCATAGTGCAGATAATGACTGATTGATTAGTTAATTGAAGTGAGTAACTTGCATTAAACCAGGGATCTGAAACTCCAGTCCTGGAGGGGCTGCGAGTTTTCATTCTAACCCTTTTCTTAATTAGTGACCTGTTTTTGCTACTAATTAACTTATTTTGAATTAATTTTAATTGACTTGCTTCTGAAGACTCAGACATAATAATTGTTTCTTTTTCCTTAATTAGCAGCCAAACAATAATGAGATACAAAATTAACCAAAACATGACCAGCAGACTGTGACCATCATACAATATCTGAAAACAAAAATGGTGGAAGTCTCAGGAATGCTGATATGCTCAGGTCCCCAAAACATTTTAACAGCGCTCTTAGAAAAGTAAAGAAAAAATCAACAATTTCAGAAATGTTTTCTATTGCGCAATGACAGCAGCAACAAGCCATGGAATTAAAGAATGGGTTTAATTAACCCATTAAGACTCAGCATCTAATTAAGCAACTGGTTGGAGTGAAATTGGTTGGAATTTGAGGACCTGACTTAGTTGGTCTTCTGTTGGCTCAGTCACTTCACATTTAATTTCAAGCAATTCAGAGGAACGATGAAGAAATTCCGGGGAATAAATCTTAAAATAACATTGCAGCAAAAACAGGTCACTAATTAAGAAAAGGGTTAGAATGAAAACCTGCAGCCACTGCGGCCCTCCAGGACTGGAGTTTGAGATCCCTGCATTTAACGATGGACTGTTTACTTTGTCATTTCTTAACCATGACTGCATTTTACTGCGCATGAAATTTATGAAAACAAGAGCACTTCAATAACCCGATTATTCACAGAAACATGATTTCTAAAATGTCATGTAAACCCTTATTTTGATTACAGAAATCGGGTTATTGGGCTCTGAGAAATATGATTATCAGAGGTAGATTTCTCCACAAATAATCTGATTATGTGGCCATGTATACCCTTAACTGGTTAAGTGCTGAGGATTTTGTAGTCTGCACATGTCCATTGCACTCTTTCAGCCAGCACATGTATTTGCTTTGCATATGCTTTCAGCAGCCATGAGTTGAGGCGTCCACAAAATAAATTTCCAGAAACAAATGTTTGGGCAATTTCATTAGGCCTTCCCCTGGCTGAAATAACCCTTCTCAATATTTCAGAAATTGCTAAATTTATGTTGATGAACAGAACGTACTGTGCTAAACTGAACAACACAATCTCAGGAGCAGCACGGCAACATATTAAAAGTAACATATGTTACGTAGTCTGATTACTTTAAAAAGCACTAGGAGTAAGGAAAGAAGCACTCGTATTGGGTTCTTTGCAAAAAACCTATAAATAAAGCATCAGTTTGATTAAACATATTTTTAAATCATAAGAAAATTATGACAGGCTTATTTTCTAAATCGTGGTGGCTGATGAAGACATTTAACACTTTTTTGCTCAGTTTGCCAAAGGCGTACTCCAGAAGATTACTTGACGAAAATATAAATGCAGATTATTAAGAAACCAGGTTTCTGCCTTAATTCAGTTACCCGCCTTAATCCAATAATGTATGTGCATGTAAACACACTGATTGATGCCACAGTAATGCCATAACTGTAAGGGTTTTCCCAGCAGGTAACAGAAGTGCTCAGATGGACAATCCTATTCCCTGCTGGGTCTGGGGTTGGTCTGTATCAGAATCCATCCATCCATTATCCAACCCGCTATATCCTAACTACAGGGTCACGGGGGTCTGCTGGAGCCAATCCCACCCAACACAGGGCGCAAGGCAGGAAACAAACCCCGGGCAGGGCACAAGCCCACTGCAGGGCGCGCACACACACCCAAACACACACTAGGGACAATTTAGATCTGTATCAAAATGGTCATCTGAAAAGATATTAATATGATGTATCTCCCAGTGCCACCAACCATTTCCCTCCAATACACAAGTGTTCTGTCCATCAAGGAAGTAGGTCAATGAACCCAACAGTTTCTTGTTACTTGTCAAACATCTTATGTTCTTTCGACATCCATCTATTTTCTGAAGTCATTGTACACAATGCAGATTAAAAACCACTCTATTAGAGGGCATGCTCACAGAGTCACCTATATCCACCATGATGGCTGGCATGACAGAAAAGAAGGGTAAGACTAAAAATGACAAGAACAAGTCCTGTCAGGAAAGACTAATATTGTTGCACCATTCTAGGATAAAATTTCCCATCCAGGATAGTATTCCCTGCATGTATATGAGGTGAATTAGGAAAGAGTGAGAGAGAGAGAAAGAGATGGGGGTGCCATCAGGGTAGTGGAAGGCTAGCTCAAATGGCCAGCACCATATCACAACAAAACAACAGTTTTATTGTCCAGATTGCCCAAATCTCTCCCTTGTTCTCTCTCACACACATTCACACACACACTGTCTCTCTTTCTATCTGTTTTGCCTTTCTCTTAACTCTGACTTAACATCCTCTGGACAGTTGAACATTTATTCCTATTCAGTTCCTGATTCTACTTTCAGAGATGTATTGCCATTGATATGACTTAAAAAAATTGTCACAGGGTTTGCTTACTGCAATCAAATGTGGGATCAGGAGCGGCCACCCCTCTTCTCCAGGGTCACTGAATTAGAACTCTCCCTTGTGGCATGCATCACTCTTTTGTCATATCAGACAATTACTTACACTCTCTCCTAGGATTATTTGCTTAGCGAAATGCCCCACTCTCTTACCATCCTTATGAAATACTGGCTTATCTACCCTCTCGCACCTTGGTTTCATTCCATCCAGGTGACACATGTCTCTGGGCACTTAGAACAATACATTAACCATTTCAATATCTTTCTTCCCAGGTTGTCTCTCTCTTTTTCACAGAGCCTTGCCCAGCCCTGTGCTTACCTCTTACTATCCTAACCACCTGTGCAGAATTTAATAACCCACAAAAGTCTAACTCCTTTGCCCTTAAATTGCCAGCAAGGTGCCTACTGCAGACAATGGAGTAAACAGATACTGTCAGTCATTATATCTGATAAAGAATGACAGCATGGCCACATTTCATCAAGACTCTCCTATTTCCTATCTCACGTGTTGTTCCCATATTTCCTTGCTTGGCAGAGCTCAGTTCATCCTTTTATTTATTACAGGGTGACTCTGGAGCCCAATTAAAGAGATGGGATTAGAGGTCACTTGTTAGTGGGCATTTCATGCCAGGCAAAAGTTGACAGCTTACATTGATTGAACAGTAATTATTGAGGAAGTGAATGGTGATCCGGCTGACACATAGCAGCTGAGTGGTTTAGAAATGGAATCCAAAGGCTTTCTCTCAGCACTCTTTCTTTCATTTTCTAACTATTTTATCTAGTACAAGGTCACAGAAAGCTATAAACTATCCTGGAAGTACTGGAATAAAGCAGGAAAATATTCCAGACGGGATACCAGTCTATCATTTGGTAGACTCAATGAAATTGAGAGTTGCAATTTACTTCAACTGCATTGTGCCCCTCTAACCTAAAAGAAAGCAACTGCTGCAGTCCAAATCACAGTGTAATAAGGTAGTGAAGTTCCTACCTAGCACAATGGACTTGTTAGGTACAGTATGAACAATGCAATTGGGCTTTACCAGCAATACAAACCTGACATTCTACTGAAGAGAGGAAACGCTTATTGTAAGTAAATAATACCAAATTGGAAAACTTGAGCTAATCTCCAGAGTTTACACATGTGAAAAGAAAGCAGAGACACATCACAGCCATGCTTCCTGTTCTTAATATATCGTTGTGTAATGATGAGTAGTACCATTATTTTTTATGCATGTTAAATTAAATGATTAATTAGAGATAAAACAAAAGTGAACTGGTGCTTATTGTAAAATGATTTATCTCCTTAATGTGCTCCAAGTTCAAAGTCAAGCACCCAGTAACTCTTGGTGTCGCTTAGCCAAATTCCTCCATTTGCCCTTCACAGGATACTGTACAGCCTGGGGGTAGTGCAAAGTCTTTATTCCATTACCCTCAGATGCAGAGGTACCAGTCTTACCTGCGTTTACTATTTTACAAACATATTGATTTTTTTGGAAGTGTGCTTTTCTGTTCTTAATCATTAGAATTAAACATAACACAATGCAGAGCAGCATCTTGGATTTCATTTTTATGCCCTGTTGACTTCTTTGTGAAATGTGCACATCTCCCTGTGTCTGATTGAGTTTTCCTTCTACCTCCAAAAGAAGACTGAGTCAAGTTTAAGTGGAATTTCTAAACTGGTCCTCCTTGGTGTATGGGTGTGCAGAAGTGGCCCCTGCAATGAAATGATGCCCCTCTGGGGTTACCTAATGATTTTCACTCATGAATGGCATTAACTTGATTTAAGAAAGTTAAGTTATATTAGTTATGTTAAAGGTAATAGAACAAATGTCCACTTTTTGACTACCTCCAATGATAAACAGGCCCTCAACCAACACTGGAAAAAAAATCATTTGTATTTTTTGCAAATTTTCCTGTCACTGAAGGCGACTCATGTTGAGTCTCATTAGTATTTAGCAACCCAACATCCCTTAACTGTAAAAATAAAACAAAAGAATGATCACAATCATGAACTGAACATTGCATCCTTAATGTATGTGACATTATCACGGCCACTAAGCCACCAAAATCACACCAACCAATCAGTCCAAGGCCAAACTGACCAGTCAAATTGCTCAGAGGGACCAGACACACATACACACTGCATACATAAACAGTCAGTACTGCTTTGTTTTTTAGTAGGAAATGATGCTTTGATGTAGACTAAGCATTTCTTATTAAATACTAAAGAGCTTTACCATCAGGATTTCTCCTCTCTTTTCATGTCACATGTGTCCCACACATGTTATTTTGCTCTTCTTACTTTTGGATAGAACCTGTTATCTCAGAATGTCACTGGATGCAAAAATGTACAAAACATTTTGGCCTATTTGAATCCTTTTCACTCAGACAGCAGCTCTTACATGAACTGAATCCTAAATGTTATTGAACCTGTTTACAACAAATCAGAGTAGTAAACACCAGGAGCCTACATCAGCAGCATAAAGTGGAAGTCACAAGCACTAGGCCAAACTAGAGTCAGAACCTGCCAATCATTGGTCTGTGGTAGATAAACCGATGTAGAAAAGCGGAGAATTTAAGAACTCCATGAAGAAAGAGACATCAAACAAGATGTTAATAGACAGTCCTCTGTCCATCTTACATCAACCAAATGAATCAATATCGTCAAAATTAATATCCTTCCAATGCATCTTTTTCACAGCATCCCTCTATATATACTGAATCAACAAGCTAATTAATAGAGTAGGCTCGGTTATGGGACACACTCTGGGCCCCCTGGAGACAACAAATTATTCAGCAGAAATGTGTCAGGAAACAGCAACAGCAATACACCTGCATAATGCATCACTGGGACAGCCAAGTCAGAAGTTTGCTTTCATTTTACTTTTCTTGCTTTCTTTACATTCTCGTGTGTGTTCAGACCATGGTGTGCATTTACAGGGTGAGTCAAAATTATATTAACACTAATGGTACTGTTAACATTATACAAAGTTACTGTCTGTTACACCTGCATTTGTATCACTCTTTAATTTAATATTGTTTTTTTATCATTATGCTGCTGCTGGTGTATGTGAATTTCCCCTTGGGGATTAATAAAGTATCTATCTATCTATCTATCTATCTATCTATCTATCTATCTATCTATCTATCTATCTATCTATCTATCTATCTATCTATCTATCTATCTATCTATCTATACAATTTTTGTGGACAATTTATGTGCCACATATGATACATGTGTTGAACATGATAGCAAACAGGTTGAGACATTCCTGTAAATCATCATGCACATATGAAGTATGTTTTGTGAATAAATTGTTTCCGCCATATATATGCATATATATTTACTTATCTATTTATGTGTTTGTTTATTTAAAGAGCTTCAGTAAAAAGCCAAATTTCCTCCTGGGGACAAATAAAATTCCATCCATACTATACATATTATAAATAGAAAAAATGTGAAAACAATATATGTTAAGAATTTTAAATTCAAAAAAGTGCTCTGTGTTTCAATGTCTGCAAAAAAAGGTTTGTTTTTTAAATTATATGAAAATAGCTTCCTGGATTCCTCAGAAAGTGACCAGCCATTGCCTGCTGTCTGAGCTTCATATAACAGAGCTAAGTTAGGAATCAGGTCAGACACCTCTGTTCTTCTTGTAATTAACCACTTGTTCAACCTCAACAGGTGGCCACTCATGTTTGACCTCACGTGGGCTATAACTATATAGCAAAAGATATGTGCTAACCTTCTGTGATTGCAAAAAATAAAAAATAAGTATTTTGGGTTCACTTACTAAATAAATCTTGGAATTCAATGTCATTAAAATACAAACCCTCAATATATACATAGTAAAACTGCACTTGCCACTTAGTGTTTTATTTATCGCCTTATCAATAGCACTGTTAAATATATAAAAAACTATTCAGTATTTATTTGATATCAAGAAACCAATCAGTCTGCTCAGATACAAAGCACGAGGGTTTCAGATACAAAACACCTTAAGTAGTTATCAATCCATCATTAAACCTTATTAATCCAAATCAGGGTCATAGGGGCCTCACTTATCTTAGCATCACTTAGCACAAGGCAGGAACTAGCCCTGGAGGCAATGCTTACCCATTACAGATCATACACATACTTATTCAGCTTCTGCAGAACTTGGAAGGTCCAGAAAGGCAGTGACCAGGCCAGGATTCAAGTCCAGGACTCTGGAGCTATGAGTCAGCAGACTAACGGATAATGATGGCTGCTAATTGACAATATGAAGTCTGCATGTTATCTGTGTGTGTGTGTGTGTGCGTGTGTGTGTGCGTGGGTGTGTGTGTGTGTGTACGTGTGTGCATTTTCCTAAAGTTACTCTGGTTTTTACTGGTATATTCCCAAAGACATGTAGACTAGACTCATTGGCAATGCCAGATCATCCCAGTTAGAGTGTAGTTATGAACTGCTTTCTTGTACCCACCATATACAAGAAAAAGAACATAACTAACAGAATTTTTATTTATTTATAAATTTAAATATATTGTATTTTAGAACAGGCCATTCAGCCCAACAAAGCTCTTTTAATCTTTCCTCATGATTCAACCCCTGTAGCCCTGGAATAAGCCTAGTCGCTCTTCTCTGGACCTTTTCTAGCGATCCTATGTCCTTTTTGTAGCCTGAAGACCAAAACTGCACACAGTACTCCAGATGAGGTCTCTCCAGTGTGTCATAAAGCTTGAGGATAACATCCTTAGACTTGTACTCCACACATCGTGCTATATAACCTAACATTCTGTTTGCCTTCTTAATGGCATCTGAACACTTTCTGGAAGTTGATAGCTTAGAGTCCACTATGACTCCTAAATCCTTCTCATAAGGTATATTCTCGATTTTCCCGACCGCCCATTGTGTATTCAAACCTAACATTTTTACTTCTTATGTGTAATACTTTACATTTACTGACATTAAATTTCATCTGCCACAAATCTGCCCAAGCCTGTATGCTGTCTAAGTCCTTCTGTAATGATATAACTGATTCCAAATTATTTGATAATCCACCTATCTTGGTATCATCTGCAAACTTAACCAGCTTGTTACTTATAACCCTATCTAAATCATTTATATATATTAAAAATAGCAGCGGCCCTAGTACTGACCTCTGTGGAACACCACTCTTAACATCGGCCAGTTCTGATGAGGTTCCTCGCACCATCACCCTCTGCTTCCTGTGTCTGAGCCAATTCTGCACCCATCTACAGACATCACCCTGAACTCCCACTTCTTTTAGTTTGATGCCCAACCTCTCATGTGGCACCTTATCAAATGCTTTCTTAAAATCAAGATAAATAATATCATAAGCTCCACTTTGATCGTATCCTTTTGTTGCCTCCTCATAGAATTCCAGCATGTTAGTAAAACACAACCTCCCTCTGTCTGAACCCATGCTGACTGTTCAGAATAACTCCTGTCCTTGCCAAGTGTTGCTCCATCTTATCCTTAATAATTCCTTCCATTAATTTTCCTGTGATGCATATTAAGCTTACTGGCCTATACTTGCTTGAATTTGCCCTTTCACCCTTTTTATATAATGGGATGATATTTGCCATTTTCCAGTCCTTTGGAATCACTCCAGTACACAGTAACTTCCTAAAAATATGTGTCAATGGTTTATATATTGTGAAGAGGGGGGCTGAATGCACCCCTAGAAGACGCAGTCGCTCCTCCGAAACCACCTCTTAAACGCTGAAATAATGGGAACAAATACAGGTTTTTTTTACCTCCTCTTTGCTTCATTAGCTGCTGGCTTGCTGCTGCTGTGTCGCGTGATCTGCTTCTCGTGCAGCGCTTCGTACATTTAAAAGCCTGCACAGCACCTGTCCTTTTGTCTCATTGCCTTGTCTCTCTTCTTCCCAGATATCCTCTGCTCCTGTTGGGGGTCCCACTCCCGAGGCACGCCCCTGTGAAGAGGAAGATGATTTTCTATTCTTTTAATTGAGAGACGCAACTGTCCCCTCAGTCTACACACAGAGCTCATTTTACTTCTGAAGGAGATACAGTATATGTTTGTTTGAAGTGTTTGAATAAAGTTCCTGTCTCTGTAATCTCCTGTGTTTTTCTGTGCAATTCTGTGACCCAAGCGCGACAATATGTACTCGCTAGCCTCCTTAAGAACTCGAGGGTAAATATTATCTGGTCCTGGTGATTTTTTTCATTTCAGCATATTTAATCTGAGCTGTACTTCTCCCTCTACAATTTCTAAATCCCTCAGTACCTCCTTAGTAGTCCCATTTACCTCTGGGAGGTTATCCACTCCTCACTTGTGAAGACCTCAGAAAAATGTAAGTTTAGGGCGTCCACTATTTCATTGTCTGTATCTTTTAATTCCCCTTTACTCTTCCTGATGCACTTGATCTCCTCCTTGACTGTTCTTTTACTACTAAAATACTGAAAGAATCTCTTAGGGTCGTCTTTCGCCTTTTCCGCTATATTCCTCTCCAATTGTCTTTTAGCCTCTCTGTTATCCTTCTTAATGTTTGCCCTCATGTTCTCATATGCTCTATGATTCACTTTGCAGTCATTAGTCTTATATGCGTTATAGAGCAGGTTTTTCCTTTGCAGCTTCTTTTTTAAATCTTTATTAATCCACTGTGGAGTGTTTTAAAATTTCCTATCAATTGCAATTTTAGGTATGTATCTGTCCTGCATTACATGTGAAACATTTTTAAACCTGTTCCACTGCTCCTCGACTGTCTCCACACTTAAAAGCTTATCCCAGTCTAACCTCCTTAGTCTTTTGTCGCATCTGGTCAAAATTCGCCCTATCAAAGTTCAACGTAATAATTTTGGTCTTTGCATCTACACTCTTACAAAATACTGAGAACTATATTATAGTATGGTCACTTGACCCTAGTGGTTCAATCACCTCTACACCCTCAGTTCTATCCTGATTATTACAAAATACTAAATCCAGATAAGCTTCACCCTGCATTGGTGCTTTACCTTACTGTGTTAAAAAACAGTCACTGATTACTTCTAAAAACTTTTGTGCTCCTCCATCTGCAAGGTTATCCCAGTTAATATTTGGATAATTAAAGTCTCCCATGACTATAATATGTCCCTGTAAACTTGCCTTTTTGATATTACTAAAAAGATGTGTGTTGAAATTACTGTCTGCATTGGGTGGTCTAACACACCCCTAAAATAAGACCTCTTTCCCTAATATTTTCCAGGTGAAGCCACATGTCCTCACTGAAGATGATTTGTATTTAAATTCTGTTTGACATAAACAACAACCCCACCTCCTTTTCTGTTCAGTCTATCCTTCCTAAAAATGTTTATCCCTCATCAGTGCTATGTGTTTTGGGTTGCCTTTTTATGTATATTCTTTAGCCTATTTTTGATTTTTTCCCATTTATTGTTGTTTTGTTAATATAAATTAAATCTTAAATTAAATGTTCATTTGTCTTTGTTTTAACAAGCCAGAGATTTGGGGGTTTTCTCTCCATTTATGGACATATTTTGTGTTTTTAAGCATTTAAAGTGTTTTTGATCTTCTTACAAGAATGACCCCTATTCTGGGCCTTTGCAATCCATGAAGCCTGCCTTTTGAGTTTTCAGGATGAAAAAGGCCTATTTTCTGTTCAAACTTGACCTCCCATTCATTTTTTTCTTTGTTTTTGGCTGCCCAAACTGGGTTGTGAAATATTGGGAATTTGTTTTGAATATTAGATTTAATATTCAAAGTCTATTTGCTATTGCAAAAAAAATCCGTTTGGATGCCATCTTTGTTTTGCACTGGCATTGACATTTTGTGAGTTTTTGTTGTTCTGTCCTCTAGGAAACTGTACTGCATAATGTCACTTTGGTGACTGGATGAAAGGTCACCAATTTCATTGTGTCTTTATCCAAGATTGTGAATAATTCACCTAAAATCTTTTTCAATTTCAATTTTTGCATTTACTTTCTGGTTATCTAGGTATGCTTCTTTGACTACAATCTTTGGTTAGTGTTTTGGAATTTGCCCTCTTATCATCAGATTTTTTGGTCTGGTGCTTTGCTTTCCCACTTTGTCTATGTATCTACTCCTTATCATTTTTACATTTTGCTGCTATTTTCCACCTCTTAGCAGTATAACAAATATCAAAAACATTTACATTTGGTAAAACTGCAAGCTCTAGGGGTTGCTGATTGTTATGAAATGTTGAATCTTTTGTAATCCACATTGTGCTATGCAGGTAAAATTCTTTGCCCTGCACATCTGCTTAATCATTCGATTTAGAGAATCGTAACCTTTATCTTAACTCATCAAACCTCCACCCTCCTCAAGTGAGCAGCAGAAGAAGGGAGAAAAATGAAACACAAAGATAACAAATGAGCCCTCAGAAAGGAGGAGAAATCATTTGGCAGGGAGATACTTGCTATGTTTTTGGAAATCTATTCAACAGCTTAAGCTTTGAAGTTCACAGTGCGACTGTGCCTGATATGCTTTGTGTAAGTGATTTGAAAGAAAAAGAGGATTAGTATTTTGACAAAAAATGGGTGATTTCCAATTCACATGTCAGGCACGTCCTCACAAGTTTTTTTCTGGACTTTTTGTGAATCACTGTCTAGCTACACATGCAGAATCAGGGAATTTGGTCATGCTTGTTGACCAGGCAGCAGCTAAACAGAAGCAAGACTGACTAGAAAAAAATAGCAAAAGAGGATAAATATTACATGAAAAAGAAAAATCAATAAACTGGTAGCCTTTTGTAGAATTAACCATACAGTAGCTAGTACCATACATCATGATTTTCTGAATATTTTTGTCATTTGAATCTATTCTGTTTTTTTTTTTCTCAGTTCCTTTAGGTTTTATCACACCACCTCTGTGTGATGTTTTTGCATGAGCATGGTCATATTGTTTTGCTGTGGGGTCATGTGCTGTGTTGCATCAGCACCTCAAGCCTATAATAGATGGTGGTGCAGTGTTGTCTGCATCCTAGTACTGGGATAATTAAAAAGAGCACTTCTCATATTGTTTTGATAATTTGGCTTTTTGCTTTGCTTCATTGTTTTGTATTTTGACAATTTGTAACTCTTGAGCTCTGGTTTTGATTTTTGATTGTTTTGTCTTTTTGTTTTTGATGGTTCTTTTATTTTGGCCTTCCATCTCCTTTTTTCAAACTGTTCTTTTTTAGGCACATTTGCTTTCGAACCTATAATTCCCTACGCTTCTTTGTAACTGATTTCACTTCTCTCTTCACTCCCACTTTTTCTGTTTCTCGCTCATACTATTTTCTGTCTCTCATAATTACATGTCCTTGTGCCAGAAAATCACACCTTTCACATCAATTTCAATGAAGGCCAGATTTTTCAAGCTTTTATAGTGTACATCAGGTCTGGTCAAATTGGGGAGCATGCACTGCTACGGCGCACCACATAATAAAACAGCTAGGGATCCTGGTTGGCAAACCCCCAGGCACACTCGTGAGCCAGTCTCTCCCTCCGGAAATGACCATCTATCTGCCGTAGTCAGGTGTTACATGGGCGTCCCCTTGGCCTGGTCCATCTGCTCGGGTCCTCAACAATGAGGATCCTGTGAGCCAGATCATCCTCAGGGAATTGCACCACATGGCCGTAGTGCTGTAACTGACACTCCCTCACAATGCAGGTAATGTGACTCTTTCAGGACTCCATGAGCAACCGCTCAATCGACACAAAGTCAAACCAGCGGTACCCAAGGATTCTCCAAAGAGACACAGTACTGAACAAATCCAATCTTCATCTCAGGTCACTGGATAGAGTCTATGTCTCGCAACCATATAGCAAAACAGGAAGCACAAGAACTCATGACCCCCCATGCTCTCCCAATCCATCTACTGACTTCATAGGAAGAGTCACCACAGATATGAATGTCACTGATGAGGTAAGTAAATCTTTCGACAAAATCGACATACTCTCTGCAGTCAAACACACTGCTGATGGCTGTGCCTAAGGCCTGGATCTTGGTTTTTATCCAGGACTCTCGCAAGCCCAGACACACGCAGACTCATCGCTCAGTCTATCGAGAGCCCCGATCAGAGCCTCCATTGACTCTGTGAAGATCACAGCATCTTCGGCAAAGTCAAGATCAGTGAATGTCTCTTCATCAACAGATGCCCCACAGCCCCATGGACCCCACAACCCTGCCCAACACCCAGTCTATGCAAGCATTGAACAGAGTAGGAGCAAGAACAAACCCCTGATGTTTACATCTCCATAAAAAAATAACCTATCCAGACATGGTGTATCCTGGTGTTTCCAGATTGCACTGTACCTTTGGACCTTGTGTGGCTTACCTTTTTCATGTACTGTAACTTGGGATCTTCTTGTTTTTATTTGTATGGGACTAAGTTAAGTATAAAAACAAAGATCCACAACCCATTCACTCCTGTGAAGAACCTACACGAGGATCTGTTGTTGCTTAAAGAGCTAGAATAATTCTTCTCTTCCTCCATCAGCATCTGAACCCTCCTGTGAGACTTTTCATGGTAACTTTTGTTGTTTCTTAAGATGCTGCTTTTCTTTAATCTCAACACTGCGTAACTGTTTTCAACTACCTGTTATGCCTCTCTTATTTCTAATATTATTGTGTTACTCAGGATCAGAGTATAACTAAATGTTCTGTCATCTCTCAAGCCTATTAAAATTTGACCTTGAAGGCCTCTTTCACAGGGTATTGTAACCATTAACTTTTCATTTACAAAGATAAAGAAGCCACATGGACAGCTTGTAATGAAAATTAAATGACTGTTTGTACCCAAATGAGAAGGCCAAAACCGTAAACTCACCTTGAAAGACAACAATCACTAAATATTTAAATTAGATCCATTCATTTAGCTACATTGAGTAAACAATAACAATCAGAATAATCAAGCAAAATTAACAAGGAGCCAGAGCAGAAAATGGAACAAATGAGATAAGAAAACAAGTTATTTTAATGATTAATTAATAAAAGTAGAGACTAGCAAAGCAAAAGACCTTGAGAGGCAGAACTGACAAGAGACACAATTAACACAAAAGAAAACTTTTAATTTATGAAGTCAAAAAGTATTAACCAAGGCAAATTCCTGAAGAGAGTAAGAAAATGCAAAACCAAGAATGAGGATTATAACTTACTTAATTAAGATTATTATTCTAAACCAGAAAACCAAGCAGACCAAAGAGAAATGTTTTAAAAAAATAACCAAACCAATAAATGTAGATTTTTTAGATGACCAACTTAAATGAGAAGGGGGCCACACACAAGCAAATGTCATAGTTAAGAGTTGTAGCACCTAAAAGTCTGATAGTAATACAGCATCCCTCAGGTAATGGCAGCCCTACTGCTTTGATAATGAGTCTCAAACTCAACAAAATTGATGTGAAGGAGCATAAAGGCAGGACCTTAACTTAATCAACCTGCTCAGGGTCACTCTCCCTAAATCCAGCTGTCCTCAAAACTGCCAACTGCAGACTCTAAAATGAGAAGCTGGCAAAATACCAAAAATACAGCAAAAGCTCCAACAGAAGAAGGATAACCAAAAATTTTCAACTTGTATGAACAGTGCAAACAAGGAATCTTTATAAATAAAGGATTTATTACAAAAAAATAGAAAAATACAAGCAAAATGCTCCAAAGACCAAATATAGGCATAAAAGTGTTGTCTAAAAGGCAGTCCTAAACAAGCAAGGTCCAAATGTGAAATCCAAAATAATATTATCTTTTAAAACAGTCCAAAAAAGGTCAAGAAAGCTGGACAAATCCAATGAACATGACGAAAGCTAAAAAAACTTCTTCACAAAACACAAACACAATGATCTCCTGACCTGAACATCTCAGCTGGGACCTTAAAATGCCAGAGTAAGGGCTCAGAAGGCTTGACGTCAGGGTGGCCCCGCCTCTTGTGGTTCCACCCACAAAGCACAAGGATTCAGAGTGCATTTAAAGTTAAAGTACATAATAAAAAACGATAATCGAAGTTAAAACAAATAACATAAAAACAAAAAATAACTCGGAATTAACAAAAATAAAAGTTAAAATATGCATTCATTCAAACTGATTCATAACACCAAATAGCTGCAGTACCTGAGGAACCCTAATCTATATTAAGCCCTGTCTCATTTAGATTCACAGCTAACTGAAAATTACTAAATATTAACTAAAAAACCATAAAAAGAGTAAAAAGAGTGGAGCCAGGAGTGAGATATAAACAAAAACCTGACAAATGCAGCATCCCAGCAATGTTCAAGTAGGTACACTTATTCCATAATTTTAGCTCTCACGAGGAATCAAATCCACAACCACTAGTTTTACACTTAATAAATATCATTCCACAAACTCCAAGATGGCACATAATCAAAAAAAGTATAAACTCCTAGTAGCCCCAAATTACATTAACTCTGTAAGCGCATGTACCCACAGATGGGATGAAGACCACAACCAATGCAATTTGACTTATACAAGCTCCCTTCCAAGAAAAGAAAAAGTCGAGCTTAGGCATTTAATGTTTGCTCCTCTCCTCAGTCATACACAGTGCTTTATTAAAAAGCAGTGGTCCTTTACAGTTCTTGTTCCTTCACACATGAGGACACCGCTCCAGTGTACAGTTCTCAGCTTAACTAATTTGCATGTTTTTCAGATGTGGAAGGCTGAGCACCTAGAAAAAAGGAAGAGCATGAAAACTCCTCAGTGAATTTTCCTGAGTCTGGATTTGCACCCAGTGTCCTTCAGCTGTGAGTTAGCAGAGCCAACCACCAAGCCACCACAAACTGATCCAGGCAAAATTAAATGCATAATGTACATTATATAATGCAAACTTTTATGAGAGTTATGGAAATATATATCATAAACAAGTGTTCTTAAACTTTCTTTTTCTCCTACCCAGGTGAAGAGTTCAGTCTTCTTCAAGATATTGTCCATTGATTAATTATTCTTTTGTAAGGTAAATTTTGTTTTTGGCAGTGACACAACATTCTTTGCAATGCAAGTAACAAGTATTAGTTTACAATATCATTTGAACTACATTCAGCTTTCAATCCTCTTTTTTGTACAAGGTAATTGGAGAGGTGGCCAATATTAGGAAGGGTGTCAGTCCATCAAATAGAACAATCGTGTACACACTGACATGGCTCCATTTATGCTGACAGAATGATTTTGCACTGTGTTGGGGAAAAATATAGTCACATGATCACAGTGCGAAAATGCATACTCCACTCACAGAAGGTCAATCAGGCAGGGAATGAATTTTGGTCCAAGAGCACTAAGAGGGCTACCAACTATGATTCTATTTCAACATGTCATAAATAAGGCTTTGACAATACAGACCATTCAGGCCAACATAACTTATTAATTTGCATTTAGGTATTGCAAAATATCTACAAGTTAATATGTGAAGGCCCCAGAGATCTACTAAGTACCTGTTGTGATTGGGAGTCACAAACTTGGCAAAATGAGTGCCAGACCTCCAAAAGGCTCCTCAAAGATCAGGTCAGAACCTTCACCAGCCTTCCTAGAAATGTTATGAAAAAGCTCCACAAGGAGGGTGATGACCATAAAGCCCTGGCTTATGCACAAAAAGGCATGCAAATAATCTTTATAAACTTTGTCATGACTTTTAGTTGCTCTATAGTCAAGTTCAATCATCTTCTAGGTGCTCCACCAGAGGCTGCGAGTGATCGTGGCAAGGCTGGTCTGAGGAGCTCACTAAACCATCCAATCGTTAGTAGTGACAGGGAGTGTGAACCAAGGGCAGGGGCTTGATCAGTGACCCACATTTACCGAGAATGTCTCATTCACGTGGAATAATTGCAAGTCCCTGTCTCCATCACAAATGGAGTTCAATGACTTACTCATGTCTTTCGCTGTGTGTAGACACATAATTTATTTAATGTGGCACGCATTATTGGTCTTACATGTTTCTGATGTGCAATGGGCCTTTTTTCTGTTATCTGTTCATGCCCTATCCTGTGGCCTGAAGTGGAGACCTTATAGGCACGATTTGACCGCTGATGTCACAAAATTGGTTACTTTTTTATAGTAGGGGATAAGCAAATCTACAGAAATGGAATCCACAGATAGTGAGGATTTACTGTAACTCAAAAGTAACAAAAACAGCAAAAAACAAAATACACATGAATTCAAACTGACATATAACTATCTTGTAACTCAGTTTATCTACTGTCCTCTAGGTGAAGAAAACTAATGTTAATGCAATACTTACAATGTACCTTTATGACTCCATGTTCTTTTGGAAGAATTTATTTAAAAAAAAAACAGCAGACATCCAATTTACTGACTTATTTTTCACAATTATAAACACTTATGTCATGTCAACTTTATTTTTCATTTGCTCAGTATTGAAAAAAATCGGATACTTCAATTTGTCCTAACAGTATAATGCAGTTTAAACCCTGAAGCCATGTTGTAAGTTGCAAACACTTCAGAATAGCACTTTAAGTGTTTGCCTTTGTGCATCTGTTAGCTACTCAGTTCAATGTCATACAAGCAAAGGTTTTGTGAAGTTCTCATTACACAGCAGTAATCACAAAACATGTACCATGCAGAACAAGCAACTAAACGGTCAGTAGAATTGAATTAGTAGCACAGGTCCTTTCCTAATGGAGTTAGGCATATCACAGTATTTGAGCTAACAGTCTAATGGCATTAAACTCTACCAAATCTGATACTGAATTTCAGTTGTCAAACATTCTGTTACTGGTGTGTACGGTGTCTGTCCTAATGAAAAGTCCTCCTTGCATCTCTTGTCATACATGGTCCTGTAGAGATATGAACTGAGCCAGTTTAACTGCCTGCTGCCCAACCTTATGCACACTGATGCAGCTAGTCCATATGCTCTCCAAAGTTCAGGTGCAGAAGTTAAAGAAGCACCAGGATGACAGATGCAGAGCCTTGCTGAGCTGAGCCTGGAGGGGCTCCCCGAAAAACTTAAAATTACTCACTCCTTCCTCAGCAATCACTTGCTTGAAGTATCATGAAGATCTTTGTTTCACTGACCCTGATGGACAGACTTTTTACTTCTTTGTATATTTGCCAGTCTTCATAGATGTACATAACCGTCTGTTATTTGATTCATTTTTCTAATACAACATTGCAGGAACCAAAAACCTTTCCTGGCAGCAACAGATGTTAGGTTGGAACTAACCCTGAATGGGATGCCACTGCATTAAAAGGCACAATGGTGCATACAGTCACATCTTGATAGTTTTACTTACTTCTTCACTATACTAGAGTGCCAGGTAGCAGTGGGAACTGATTGGCAATGCGCATCCCTGAAGCGAAATCCTCACCCAGTCAGGATGCAGCGCCAAGAAGTTCATAACTGGAAATTAATTCTAAAATCCCTTAGGCTACTAATGAGCAGCAGCATTACCCCACTGCAATGGTTAAGAGTCCTACAGAGGATCTTGAAAACTGTAGTATTTGCTGGAGTCTTTGTGGGAACTGTGTTGACCTGGATGTGCTTTCCAGTACCTTGGAAAGTAAGGCTTGTGAGCCTTACTGCAGTAAGACAAACACAAATTTCATTCAATCGCAATTAATTCACAAGAAACTCCTGGGGTATTTACAGTGGGCTAGAGTGATAACAAAAGTTAAATCTAGAAGGAGGGTCACTTAGCATTGAGGAAAAGGTCATTATTAGCAAAGTTATTAATTTCAACTTTCCTATTACAGCTGTAATCAAAGGCAGAAGAAAAGAAAACAAAATATATAACCCTACATGTTGGCCATGTTGGTGGATTCTGCTTGGTGCTCAGAGCTCACTTTGCCTACTGGGACATAAAGCTCTGGATAACTTCCCATCGCTTTCACGCAGACATGACGACAGGAAAGGGTAAAGAGCTCACATTTGAACTTTCTCATTCTCAAAGAGACTGCTTGGTTGAAATATTGGTACACAATAACCTGATCACCTGCAGGGTCCACACAAACACACCCCTGAGGCCTGAGAAACCGCTGAAACGTTGAGGGTGGTGAAGTCTGAACTCTCTGCATTGTGTTTGTAACATAAGTGCTTTGCAGAGGTCTGAATTATTTACAGCTGGTGGACAAGAACATGCTTCAGTTTCACGCTGATTTGATCGCTAAAGCTGCACAAGTATGGGTTCATTTCATTTAAATAGGCACACTCTTAATTGACTAATGAATAAGGAACTAATGAGATTAACTGACAGCAAATGATAACTGATATATGAATGGGAAAACTGATATTTAAACAAGTAAATGCATGAAACTGGAGCCACTGTTTCTTCAATACCTTTAAAAAAGACTTTTAAACAAGTATGATGGGAAAATAACTCCTGACATTAATTTAGTACTAGTCTAAATGCCACAGGATAGAGACTTAAAATTAATTCATATTAAGAACTAAGGATAAGGCATTGAGCTGAAAAATGACAAGGTTACTAGTTCAATTCTTCCCTTTGACACATTTTGTGACTCTGACCCTGACAAAGCCACTTAAACTGTCTGTTCTACTGATCAAAAAATATATTGGAATAATTAGTCCACACTTTGGAGAGTGCCCAAGGACAATATACACAATAGAAAGTGTAATTGAAGGCAATACAGACCATTTAGGCCAACATAGCTTATTAATTTGCATTTAGGCATTGCAAAATATCTACAAGTTAATATGTGAAGGCCCCAAAGATCTGCTAACTACCTGTTGTGATTGGGAGTCACAAACTTGCTAAAAGGGGTGTAAGACCTCTAAAATGATCCACAAAAGTCAGGTCAGAAGCTTCACCAGCCTGCCTAGAAATGTATCTAAAAGCTCTGCAAG
The DNA here is from genome assembly GCF_900747795.2 of Erpetoichthys calabaricus. Classification (NCBI taxonomy): domain Eukaryota; kingdom Metazoa; phylum Chordata; class Cladistia; order Polypteriformes; family Polypteridae; genus Erpetoichthys; species Erpetoichthys calabaricus. The sequence goes on along the minus strand of NC_041395.2, from coordinate 105,640,818 downwards.
GAGGATGAAGACCATAAAGCCCTGGCTTATGCACAATAGGGCATGCAAACAAACTTTATAAACTTTTAATTGCTCTATAGTCAAGTTTAATCATCTTTTTGGTGCTCTACCAGAGGCTACAAACAATCGCAGCAGGGGTGGTCTGAGGAGCTCATTAAGCCATCCAATCGTTAGTAGTGATGGGCAGTGTGTACCAAGGGCAGGTCCCTGCCAGGATGCACTCCCTTCCCTTACCAGGCAGGAAGGCCCAGGTGGACAAATGGGCCGAAAGAGTGCCAGGACATTCCCTGCCTTAGCCAGGAGGGTGGCAGAAGATGCCAGTGCAGAATTGGGTATGCTGGCATCCTGGCAGGGTTCGACTGAAGAACAGTATGACGGAAAGACAGTTTGAGATAAACTGTAGTTCTGACACCCTAGATGGCAGCATCCCTGAGTCAGGATTTCTGCAGGGCATGTTGGGACCTGCAGTCCCTGTTAGGTTCCATGGTGGCCGCCAGGGAGAGCAGCTAGAATGAAAAATCCCTAGATTCCGGGACTTCTGATTGACCTGGAAGTACTTCCAAAGGGCTATGCCCTAGCACAGGGGTGTCCAATAAGTCAATCATGATCGACTGGTAGATCGGAAAGGTAGTGTAGGTAGATCGCGTTGCACTCAAAAAAATTTTTTTTAAATATTAGTCTATCATATATCCTCCCTATGGCATTTGCCACTTGATTGACATTCAGGGCGGCCAGTTTGAGATCTCTTTTCTTCTAACACACTGGTCATCCAACACGCATGATGAAACGCACAAATTACTGCAAAACTCTGGCTATCTAAGTGATCTAGTTAGCCTTCCAATTTACATATCGACTAAAGAAGGGATTTAAAAAAAATTTGTTGGTTATGGGCTGGATGTGGAATTGGAAGAGGCTTTTTTTTCTCTCACAATGTCACAATCAAAGTGCGTTTGTCTGACCTGTCAATCTATCATTGCATTTCCAAAGAAGGAAAATGTGGAAAGACACTTTCGAACTGTTCATAAAAACTATTAAACTGACTTCCTCTCTGAAAAGTGATCTGAGAAAGGAGAAGGAACTAAAATCGCAGTTAATTGGACAGTCGTCATTTTTCACTCGGCTGAATTCAAAAGCAAAGGCAGACACACCGAAGCATCGTTCCGGGTGAGTCACTCGATCATTAAGCATAAGAAGTCCTTCCAAGATGGAGAGATGATAAAAGAGGCCTTCGTTGAGGCAGATGGCTAGGGAGAAATTCCGGCTGAGATTTCAAGACCCCTGGCCAGAGAAAAAGGAGTTTCTCCTTGTCATTAAACATGCAGAATACAAGCAACTTAATAACGATCAATGGCCGCTAGACTTGGCATTTTTTTCCGATCTGTTCAACATGTCAAATGAGCTTAATTTACAGCTGCAAGGAAAACCACAGTCAATATGATTAGCTCAGTTAATGCTTTCGAACGAAAAATGCAACATCTGTACTCAAAGTTGCAGCGCCTTGATTTGGGGAACATCCAAAACCTCGCGTCAGAGCTGGAGACGCAATGGAAGGCGTGTGCACAACTTGACAGGATACGCTACACAGAGCAGATTGAAACTTGTCTGTCAGACTTTGACAGACGGTTTCAAGACTCAGCTTTACTTGAGCCAATCGCTACATTTAAGTGCTATCCATTTAGGGAAGATGTTGAGGGTGATTCACCCGCATCAAAAATTGCAACACTGTTTCACCTAAAACTTCTCTACAGTGGAGGATGAGATTTTGACACTACAGGATAACATTCAGCTGAAGTATGGGGCTCATGGACAGTTTTGGAACTTAAGTACCCAAACATAAGGAAATGTGCTACCTCCTTGACTTCATTATTCGGCTCTACTTATTTATGCGAGTCAGCCTTTTCCCACATGAAGATTATTAAATCCAAATACTGCAGTGACCATAAATGTATTGAATTGTTATTGTGCCATAAGGGTTAGTCAGTTATGCAAGATACAACAACATATATTTTATGTATAAAGTATACTCAGTATATATATAGCATTTTTAATGTAGGTAGATCATTTCGACCTGGTCATTTTAAAAGTAGCTCGCAAGCTGAAAACAGTGTGGGCACCCCTGCCCTAGCACAAGAAGTACTCCCGGGATAAATAAAAAAGAAACCACTTGACGTCATCCAGACGACTGAGAGTCAGGTGTAGAGGATGACAAAACTCACCTGGGTGGAGCTGAAGAGAAGAAAGAGAAGAGCTGGGTTGTTGTGTTTATACCACTGTTTGAAGCCTTTTCAAAAGGTATTTTTGAAAATTAAAGGTTTTAGCAGACTTAGTATTATTTTTAAAAAAGTGATCATGCTGATTCACATAGCAATAGACCAATAAATTGAATGTGTATCATGAATAAATTAATGGCGAATCTTCTCAATTTACATTTTTCTAAAGTTTTTGCATGCGAATAACTTTGATAATTTCAAAGTAGCTACAGGGGCTGTTACAGGGAACTGCATTAATTTGAGAATTGCAGAAAGAGACGTGTCACTAGGATTAATAAGGCTGAAATTAAATCAATTCACCATAACCAGATAACATTCATCCAGGAGCACTCAGAGAGGATAGCAATTAAATCTATATATTGTTAATGTAATCTGAAATAACTGTATGCTGGGGACATTTACACAGACTGCAGGCTTTCATGTGCCCTATTTATAAAAATTGTGATCAGGCTGATCCTGATAATTAAGGCCAGTAATCTTAACATCTATCAAAGTAAACTAAAGAAAGCAATTATTAAGGAAAAGAAAAACTCGTGGACACACTCACTTGTGTACTGGACCCCATCCCCACCACACTACTTAAATCCTGCCTTCATGCCATAATCCTGACTGTTACAACAATAATAAACTCATCCCTTAACACTGGCTCTGTGCTGCTCACTTTTAAAATTGCTTCTGTAACCCGAATGTTTAAAAAGTCTGGTCTTGATGCTGACAATCTTAACAATTTCCGGCCTATTTCCCACTTACCTTTCCTGTCAAAAGTTCTTGAGCGTGTTGTAGCTTCCCAACTCACCAATTACCTAACCTCTAATAATTTGATGGAACCCTTTCAGTCTGGTTTCAGGGCGCGGCACAGCTGTGAAACTGATCTGCTACGGGTAACCAATGATTTGCTTATGGCAGCAGACTATGGACAAACCAGCATATTAATTCTGTTAGACCTCTGTGCAGCATTTGACACTGTGAGACATGACATCCTACTGTCCAGAATGGAGAACATGCTGGGTATCTCTGGCACTGCCCTCCAGTGGCTCAAGTCCTATCTGACTGATAGGCAAGAGTTTGTTAGTCTTGGCAACAGCAGATCCAGCTCAGTGCCAGTCACACAAGGAGTTCCTCAGGCCTCTGTCCTCAGTCCTCTGCTTTTCTGTATTTACATGCTTCCCCTTGGCCATATTATCCGTAGCTATGGACTAGGTTATCATTTTTATGCAGATGATACTCAACTCTAGTTCAATGTTAAATGTGGAACTTCATCAGAGCTTTCTCAGCTCACAACCTGCCTTAGTGAAATTAAAACCTGGATGGAGCAGAACTCTTTAAAATTAAATTGCAATAAAACTGAACTCCTGCAAATTGGGACTAAAATGCAACTTAATAAAATGAGCTCCTTCCCAGTCTATCTTGGCGGTGATCTCATCAGACTCATCTCATCTGCCTCTACTGTAAAATATCTTGGTGTCATTTTTGATTCCTCCCTTTCTTATTCTGCCCACATAAATCACATTAAGAAACTTTCTTACTTTCACCTCTGTAACATATCCCGTGTTCGCTCCTTCCTCTCCTCTAATGCTGAGAAACCTGTCCATGCTTTTATCACATCCCGCATCGATTATTGTAATTCCCTACTGGTCCCTTCTAATCTTATATCACAGCTCCAGCTTATTCAAAACTCAGCTGCAAGAGTCCTTACTCGAACCAGCAGCAGTGAGCACATCACACCCATCCTGCTCTGCCTTCACTGGCTCCCTGTGTCTTACAGAATCGAATATAAAACCCTACTAATAACCTACAAAGCCTTAAATAACCTCGCACCAAACTACAGCAGTGACCTTCTTCATCACTATGTGCCTGCCCGCCCACTAAGGTCCTCTGATTCTGGCAATCTTGTTGTACCCCACACTAATCTACACTCCATGGGTGACAAGGCCTTCAGGTGTATAGCGCCCAGACTCTGGAATGACCTGCCGAAATTAATCAGGTCAGCTGACTCCATGAATTCTTTTAAAAAACAACTCAAAACTCATCTGTTCAGGAAGGCTTTTAGCTCTACTTGACTTTACTACCCATCTCTCAGTTTACTTCTCTGTCAAGATGCTCATGTAACCTGTATGTTTGTGTGCTAGACCATCAATTATGTTGTCTGGTTTTTTTTTCAGAATTCACTGTCTTAATCTTCTTTCTTTATTTATTTGTTTGTACAATGCTATATACTGTATATGCTGCCGTTCTTTATTATATTCTGTAAGTGCCTTGAGCATGGGAAAGGTGCTATATAAATAAAATGTTTTATTATTATTATTCACACAATTAACTTACCATGCATATTTGGGATGAGGGAAGAAAACCACAGTACTCAGTGAAAAACCCACAAAGACAAAGAGAGACCTTACAAGCTCTACTTAGATAACAAGTGGGTGCAGCATTTAAACTCAGGACACCAGATCTATGAGACAGTAGCATTAACCACTGCAGTGAAATGCAACTCTGAGACAAGAAGACATTGAAAAATCCAAAGGAACAGAATGTATTTAAGGCTGTTAAGATATGCAAGATTAACATGATGGATAAGGTGTAAAGACCATTCTGGGACACAGGCAACACACACAAATGTTGGGCGTCAATTTCAGTTTCAGCTCAGATTCCATTAGTTGGTGCATAACAATTCTCTTGACGTGATCTTTGGTTTATGCATCATTGTTGTGGTTACAGATGGGCTGCAGATAAGTAAAACATTTGTAGTTCCACACACGTCTTTTAATATAAGAAATAATGTAGTTTTATAATAAATGATTTAAGCAATCATGATAAAGAGAGAAGACAGCACTGCAGTATACAACTGAAAATTCACAAAAAATACTTACTATGCATAAGGAAAAAAGAGCTTTCATTGGGTATGCCCAGTGGAAGGAGCTCTAAACTTCAGCGTCATATTTTTTTTTTTTTTTATTACAATACACAGACTAATATTCTAGTAAAACTGTAATTCCATGATGTATTTATTTTGGGAGCATGATTAAGCAGAGTTGGAAACGAGAACAACTATGTAGACCAATCACTGCTTTAGTTGTGCTTTATAGCAACTCTGCCCAATGAAGTGTACTTTCTGTTACCATATTCTGAACTCCTCTAACTTCCTGGAGCAGATCTTTTTTCTTCCTAACATTGTCTGTGCTAACTTAACTATATAGGAAAATTCTGAGTGAATGTTTTGGTCATATATAATAGATTCAAGACTGTCTGTACTGACATAAATGTCTTCTCGAAGCCGAGACACTTCATACGGTCTCAGATGCGGACTTGGAAAAATTCCCTGCTACAGCATAATAAGGTGCTTTTATAAATATAGGGGTCACCTTCAAGGCTCTCAGAAGGTACCAAGACAGGGCGCCATCATTAACTTAGTCTTCTCTGTTCACAGTCCAGAAGCTCAGAGACCTCACTTCAGTTTTCCGCTCCAAACCACAATCTCTTAGAGACACCAACACGTATAAAGGACCCTCTGACCAGAAGCTAGTGTTCATTGGAACCAGTTCAGTCTCTGCACTAGACACTCCACTTTTGGCTAGCTTGTGGACATTCCACCTTCATTGTGATCTCTTCATGTGCATGTACTTATTTTTTGACCTTGCTTTCTTTATTTACTGTATACAGGGTTTTGTCAGCTACATATATTAAAACCATGTATTTTCCCAGTGGTATGATGAACATATCATCAACAAATATCTCGCTAACTCTGAAGTATTCTTGGTTCAGCTCTGCATTAACTGGAGATTAAAGAAATTATAGGAAATTAAGTAAACCAAGTCAGCGTTAAGACCTTTTTCTTAGTACAGGCTTATTTTTCCAAAGAATTCACAGTCTGGTGCAGGCATCTAGTAAGTGGCATAGTAAGAGTCTTGATAAATAAAGCGCTGAGCAGTAAAGTCTGGACCCTTATTACAGCATGATTATTTGACATGAATGGTTTAGCCCTCCTAACTAATAATAAGCTGTCTGGCATATGATGAAAAAGCACAGCAGCCAATCTTTCATGAGCGCAAAAATCAATGTTGTGCATGTACATGGTTATTTATCAAAGGTTCCACAGTCCACAGCTAGGCATATTTGATGCTGCCTTGGGACTTTTAATCTATTCTCTTTGTTTTTCATTTTGTTTTGTTTACTGACGATCTTCCACTGTTTCTAGCGAACCTGGCTGGCCACCATGTGTTGGTGTTGTGGTCATGTGATATGTTGATCATGGTCACTTAATGGATATTTGATGGTGTGGCCTTGATAATGTTGAGTGTGGTCATTTTCGTGTGTGATATAAATTTACCGGCTTTTGAAGAAACTGGGCTCAGCTTTTTGACATTTACTTGCTTTTTTACTTTGAGGAACTTTTCCATCCACGAATATTAACTTCAATTGTAAATTACTTATTGAGACTGTGAACCACCAGGGGGCATACCACAACTCCAAACCCAGACACAGACAGGCTAAGACACAAGACTTGCCAGACAATACACCTTTATTTAAGTGGGGAAGCGTTTTTCTTTTGCTCCCCACTTCACAGCACAGTACAAAAGCACCAACTAATATAACACCCAGTCTCTTTTCTTCCTCTCTCTTTCTCTTCTTCATCTCTACTCCTCCTCGCAAGCTTTGTCCTCCACTTCCTGACTCTGGGCCCTCGCTGTGAGGCTGGCAAGTCCTCTTATAGGGGCCAACCCGGAAGTGCTATTGTTTTTCCATCCACATGGTCTGTAAGCACTTCCGGGTTAGGCGGAAACCCCATATCATATGGCTCCTCCATTTTTATAGCACCCCCTGGTGGAACCCACAGTACTCAACAGGGCTGAGATAAACAACTCCAAGTCCCATAGTGCTTTGTGAGAATCTGGGGGACCGCTGCAGTCCAGGGGAGCTGCCATCTAGCGTACTTTAGGAAGCAGTGCCCTAAAGAGGCTGCCTTCCCCAATCCTTCCACTTCTTGGGCGTCCCAGTCAGGTTGGACTGTGGGCCGTCTCATACAACATCCATCCATCCATTTTCCAACCCGCTGAATCCGAACACAGGGTCACGGGGGTCTGCTGGAGCCAATCCCAGCCAACACAGGGCACAAGGCAGGAAACAATCCTGGGCAGGGTGCCAACCCACCGCAGGACACACACAAACACACCCACACACCAACCACACACATTAGAATCGCCAATCCACCTAACCTGCATGTCTTTGGAATGTGGGAGGAAACCGGAGCACCCGGAGGAAACCCACGCAGACACGGGGAGAACATGCAAACTCCACGCAGGGAGGACCCGGGAATCGAACCCAGGTCCCCAGATCTCCCAACTGCGAGGCAGCAGCGCTACCCACTGCGGCACCGTGCCGCCCCTCATACAACATGTTAAAAAAAAATTATGGCAATTCTATAAATAGTTTTGAGGCAAAAGCAAGGGTCAAAACACTAATAATTACAGCTTTGCAAACTTGTCCTTGGAGAAAGTAAAATTTTAAGTCATAAACAACAGTCCTTACTTTTGAACTAAGATAGAAGGTTCTTCAATCTATGCGTTAAAACATGCAGAAAAATGTACTTCTCGGGCCTTGTAGTTGTAATAATTCAGACATTGAGAAGTTTATGACATCTACAGTATATGCTCCAAGTCAGAAAAGGTTAAAAAAAAAACATGCTACATTAATTTTGAAAAAAAAAAAACCCTCAAAAAATCACTGACAAGGTTGATTTACCTCTTCTCCACTCTAAAGGCATACATTCCAAGTTATTAGATATCTGCATTTTGTAGTAAGTTACAGCAGCCTATTCAGCTTACAAGGGCTCTTCCAAGTTAGTAGCTGTTATTGTATTTTACGAAATTTGAAATTAATGAGCTATGGAGAGCTATCTTCACTTGTGTCTTTCTTGTCATCTTTCAGTAAAATGACTTTCTAACTGGACTGTCATTTTCAATAAATCTGTTTGAAACAGAGCTCAAATCTTAACGTATTAAGGTCAAGAGCTGATGCAGAGATATGGGGATTGTGTAATGAGCTGACATAAATTTAATTTATTCTTTTATATTTAAATTCATGTTTGTTTACATTTTATGTCACGTTATTCACATAGTTTTAATGTTACTCTGTGCTGTGCTGTTTTATTGGATACAACGGGTAAGCACTTGCACACATGAAATCACAAGTCATAGCATCAATTAGTTCTCACTTTCCAGGCAAAAAGTGCTTAAACTTGGGAAAACCATTAATAAAATAAAAACCATAATTATAAAAAAATAATAATATTTCATGAAATTTACAAATTACTTTACAATTCAAGACTCATGACTTGTTTTGCTATATTAGGGTTAGAAAATCTGATCATAGCTTACAGATATAGGTATAAAACTCTCACTCCTAAAACCTGTAAAAATAAGTAAAACATTTTGTGATGTAATTGTAATGCCTAATTACAATCAACAGAATGACTATCAAAAACTTTGCCCTTTAACATCTGTAATAACAGTTGCTATTGTCACACATGTATGTTGGAACATCAGCTTCCAGTCTGATCTGAGATATGTAACACACCCAGGATGAGAGGGGGCAATGTATAAATTGTGTCATCTCCTTTCCTTCCACAGTGCTGAGAAGACACCCAGCGAGAGCAACTGACTCTGCCCCATCTGGTCCACTCCCAGAGGAAGGCGTCTATTAGTGGACTAAGCACAGGGATCACAGGACAGGGATCCTACAAATGCTGATGCACTCAAAAGAGCCAACTAATTCAGCCTCAAAAAGGCTATGTTTTTTGTTTTGTGTTAAAGCCCTTTTTCACGCCAATGAGTGTTTTTGCTTTAGAAATTCAATTGATTAAATGTATCGATCAGGTTGCCACCCAGCATTTCTTTTTGGACTCAGTCATTTCCCTCACCCAACAATTCTACATACCAGTAATAATGTTCCAATGCACCATGGAGGTAGAAGTCTGAAAATCCATGGGAAGTAGTGTAAAACAAGGAAAGGTGAGGAAATCTTAAGGTTCTGTTCAATTGTTTTTTATGGTCTTACAAATGCTAACAATCAGGAGAAGAAGTCATGTAGCTGACACACAAAACAGAAATATTAAGAACAGAAGCAACAAGTCTGAAAATGGGAACATTTAAGGGGAAATGACATGTGGAAAAGTAAGGGAAATAAACTTAAGTCACAGTGGAGTCTAGAGGAAGAGAATATAAAAAAAATGTTGGAACAAGGATCAGACAAAAAAAGATATTGGAACACAGTGACCATCATCTGTATGTCCAGGCTATCTTGTTATAATATGTATATGCAACATGAGAAAAATATCGTATCACAGCATCTTTTGATTGCTATTAGGTAGACTTTAGATTTCTTCAACCATCAGTTACAAAATTTGGTTATTATGGGAATATATCCATCCATCTGTTATGAAATCAGCTTAATCCAGTTCAGGGTGGTGGGGGATGGAACCTACCATGGTGAAAAGTCAGGAACCAATGCTTAACGGTGTGCCAGTCTACCACAGGGCACCACTTACTCTCACACCCACATTCATTCATTTGATAACAATTTTAGAGTCACCAATTAAACTAATACTCATGTTTTCTGGATGAAAATTAGGGTTTATAGTTTAAATTAATAGAATTTTACAAGTTTTACAAGAGGAAAATAAGAGATCTTCATTTTTTTCAGATATGTGATTGTAGGGTCTCAGAGATTTTGTTGAAGAAAAGGATAAGAGAACAAAGCCTTCATTGTTGTTTTTTTAATGTTAGGAGATATTGGTGAACTCTCAGAGAAGTTTTCTGCTTACCATTTACAGTTCAAATACTGTATTTTTCAGTCTTTCCAAGAGAAAAGTGCCAATATACAGTATAGGAGAAGTCCCATCTGTTGTTACATAGAATATAAAATTCACTTCATCACATTCTTCTATATAAGGTTAAGTGGTTGTGCATGGAGAGTCCTAGTCTTGATGGTCATAGAGTGCAAACAGCCTAGAGCCCTTTTCACATCGCAACTTGTAGAGAGCTCAGTGTCCAGTGCTTCTGAGTTTAAGTGCAATTGTGACCTGTGATGGCTGAACTCTAGTTCATTTTTTTGGAGAAACTAAAACATAAAATAGGAAAGAGGTTAGATGTGTCCCAATTATCAGTCATTGCTTTAATTTTAGAGATGCCAAAGTGTGTTTTTCACTGTTAACAAGAAAATCATCTGAGTATCCAAACCAAAAGTTGGACTTCATTACTTTGGGATAATGTGAAAAACCAAAATGAATTTCACTGTAATCAGTAAATTTGACAATAATGCCCCTATATATTAAATGGTTCCCAAAAACAAAACACAACACATGGAACTGTAATGACAATAAATAGAAGAAGGGCAATGGTAGTGCTTAATTTATCTGTTTCAGAAAATATGTGTATAGCATGATTGACCTCCAGCCTGCCTGTGAATATACACCCACACACACACACAAACACATACACACACGCACACATGCATACACACACGCTTGTTTTCTTAGAATACAGCATCAATGAGTTTAGGGGGACAACATCCTTGGATAACACACCATAGGACAAAGTGGGCATTGCCCATTTTGCTAGGCTTTTTATTGACACTCAAGGCCCGTTCAGACAGCAGATTTAACAGGTATGCAGAAATTCAGCTACAACCCACCTGCATTCCAGGATGAACACTAAAGTGGATAGCCAAACTGCAGCTCATACTAACACTTTGGTCAGATCTATACTTCATCTAATAGCAAAGGAGTACATTGGAATTGAGATGACAAGCTGGCAGAAATTCTTGTAACAAAAAGGAAACCAAATGTACATTTATTTTAGGCTTGCAACCACAAACTGAACTCTTTTGGATGTGATGGACAACATAGGGCAAATATAAGCATGCACCAGATCAGTAACTGGAAGGGACCAGGATTCAAAAACCAGAGGTTACATCTTCCTTCAGAACTAGCTGAATTCACCTCATCTGTCTCTTTGGGTACCTGAAAGCTGAGAATCTATTCTCTTTGAGGAAGCTGAATGCTGATGATATGTTCTGTTTGTGAGCAGAAAGCTGATGAACCACAGTCTTTGGGGTGAGAAGCCATCGGCTCTCAAAGAGCTTTCAAACTTTCTTTGGCCTGGAAGCTACTCTCCATGGAACTTTAGAGATGGATGGCCTGAACTAGCTGTAAGATCCACTTGGCCAAGCCAAGCTCTAAGTCAGTAACTGGGCCTGTTCTAAGAAGACTGAAAAGCAGCCACTACTTCAAATAGGGAACTTCAGCACCTATACTTTTGTGCCAGAGAGAGTAATGCTTTTCCCTGTTAAGTTGCAGAGGGCATAGCAAAGAGCCCAACAATGAGCAGAGGAAGGGAGCATCACAAACACCACACCACAGGCAAAGGACCAAGTAGCAAATACCAAGAGTGTACTCCAATGCCAGAAGAGTCCTCCACTTGAACCTGAAACAACATCACCCTTAAAGACTTGGTATAGACTTGAACAAGATAAATCGACAACTCTTAATAGCCAATATACAGCCAGTCTCTTCTGTGTATATTGTTTGTTTGTCTCATCTATCTTGCATTCTGCCTTCTATGTCAGCCAATATGCAGTTGTCAGATTTCTATAAACCTTCTGTTTATCAATAAATTGCATTTGTCTATTAAAACAAGTTTTGATTCACTTACCTTAACATACGTCTAATGACTGGAAAACATTATGACAGAGAAAGGTAAGGAAAATAAAGCGGGAGCCTTAACAAATGTTTAATTAATTACCAGCATTTCCAAAGATAAAACTGATAATTTAATAAATCATTGATTAACATCAATCAATTCTTTTTCTCACGTTCTTACACATTTTCTGACATTTCATTTTTTGGTGTCCCTGGGTGGGCAGAAACAGATTCCCTCAATTTCCCACAATAACTTGGTGTCCATGGGTGGGCAGAACTTAAAATTCTCACATGTCCTACAATATGACAATGCAACTGATATACCAGTTTGTAATATCTGGGGAAAGGTACAGCCCAAAAACATTGCAAAAGAGGATGAACTTAAAAGCGTGGGTTAAAGTGGAAGATATAGAAGGGTTGTTCAGTCCTGCTCCTGTCATTTACTGTTCAATCATTTTCAGCATTTAATCTTTTTTGTTGTTTGAACATCTCAGCTATTTTTAACTTGTTTTATGTCAGCAATCTTAGAAATTAGCAATAGTGCTGCTTTTATTTATTTGAAAGTGAGGACAATCATCACTGCATAATTTTTTCACATGTTCAGTTTTTACATTTTTAAAACATAATACTTTAAATGATTTGCTTTTTGAGAAACTATTAGTTGTTTCTTTTTCTTAATCAGCAAGTTGCTAATAATGAGACACACATAACAACATGGTTAATAGTTAATGTTCTGTTTTTTGCCATTTTTACTTGTGCACGATCCTGAGTAATTCAATCTAAAATAAACAGAAAAATAACAGAAATGAAAATAAAAATGGGGGAATGAAAGATTCTGATATTTTCCAGCATATAAATAAAATATGAAAGAAAGAAAAAGAAAGTAAAATGTATGCTAGTGCTGTTTGAAACTTCTTTGGAAATAGTGTAAAGGCACACATAGCTAAATCGGTTTCTATTTGAAAAGTCACAGTCCTCAAAATGATTTTCACTCCAATTGTCCTGATGAAGGTTGCAGTAGCAACATGCTGAGCTGGGCTGATCAGGCCGCCATATCCTCAGTAACTTCTTATAAGATTTCCTGGCAAATTCCTAGAGGCTCCCAGGCTGGCTCAGACAGATTCAGTTCCTCCAGTATTTTCTGAGTCCTATCCCAGTGGGCCGAGTCTCATACACCTCCTGATGTTAAGGGAGATTTCTAACTAAATGTCAAAACCACCTCAAATATCTCATTTTGTATCAATGGTGCTACTTCTAGATCCTACCGTATTTTTAAGTTTCTCACCCAGTGACTAAGAACAAGCCCAGTAGGTCAGCATAGCAATCTGATTTTGGCTGATTTTGTACAGTAATGGGCGGTTGATTCATCTCTACCTTGCACACATTCTATTCTTCCACTGCCAGCTCCTTGATGTACTTGATGTAGCTACAAGCTATAGATACTCTTGTGTCATTCCCAATGTTAATGGTAACCCATGATCCACATCCTCAACTGTGAGCCGTAATCATTCCCAACTTGAGCTTTATCTGGGGTGTAAAGTGCATATTGAGTGCACATTTTTCTAAACTGAACATTATAGTTATTAAACTTTAACTGAAGGACATCTTCTAAGAAACTATTCATTTGTTTACTGTTTAGAGGCACATATTTTAGGCTCCTTGTGTTAGCTCTGTGGTCAAAACTGTGATGTTTAAGTTCTACTGGTGCAAGAGGAGCCAACACTGCTCATCTCAAATTTATGGAGAAGATTATTGTTTCCTTCACTGATGTACCGTTCAAGTTTCAGTGCAGAAGCTTGCAACAAGTCATCCCAGCCTTTCAAACTGCTGTTTAATCATTAGATTCATGATCTTCTCAATTACTGTCCATGGAAACTGCATGTGCTTCCAATTTCCAGTTTCTCTGTTTTCAATTCATTCCTCTGATTTGCCAGTGAGGACTTATGTTTCTGTTCATTATTACTAGACTATGGCAGACTTCTGGATTATTCAGTTTGCTTTCCTGCCTTTTCTTGATGCTGTCTTGATTGTCTCTGACTTCCTGTGATCCCATAAAGGAAAAATGGATTGGCTGGATGGACAGATTTATTTCTGCATTTTTTCCCCTTTAGTCTCAACATAAAACAAAGGCACTCTTTTTGGTTCTTTTCATAGTCTGAGGTGACCACTACATGGCGCACTCATGAAGTCCTCTTATACAACACACACAGCTGGACTTGACTTGTTGAAGAACCTTATCTTTAAAGATTTTCTGTCCACAGGCACTCCTGGAATTGCCTTTCTAGAACCATATTTGAAATAATGCAGGCACAAAAGCAGGTTGCAATTAACTTGTTGTCCTGATGTTTTAATCTTCCAACATTATCCTGTACTCAGTTCATTGCAAAAACAATACAAAGTTAATCGTCTGTTCTAGGGAAAAATTCAGAGGCGGACCAAATGTAGCAGTTGCAAACTAAAAGAAAATTGACAAATACATGTCTTTGTTCCTCTCCAAGAATAGATTTATCTTGTAACAAATTGGGTCTCAAACCTCTGAAGCTTAATATACTGTAAAAGTGTTTTAGTCAAATGAGAGGTACAAGCTATACAGAGTACTCTTTTACCAACAGTGTTTCTCTTTCAAAATATACACAGTGTGCCAATGCAGAACACTGTTAAGTTATCAGTCAGTGCAGACCAGATTAAGGCTAGGGAAAGTAATTTAGTACCAAACAAAATAATTACAAAGGAGGAAAAAGAAAATATTATAGAAAAACAAAGTACAAAAAAACTACTCCACTCTGGGACTCTTTAAATTTCTTTATTTTTACTTATAGAGAATGCAATCAATCAATACTCTCCCTCTTACCTCTCTGCACACCTCTTCAAAGACACCTGCCACCTCTCCCTCCTCACCCGGCAAGCCGTGGCCTTTGCTCTGCTCTCAAATCCAGGTTTGTCTGACTAAGGAATAGGGAATATTTCTAAAGAAACATTCCACCTAGAAATTATATTTTTGTATGTAACTTATTTCAGGTTCGTCCCTGAGAAAAATTTTTAATGTAATGTTTTCATGATGAAATGTTATAACGAAGGTTCTGATTGAATGGGACCCAATAGTGACCTATGCTGGACAATGGCAAAAACAATGTGAAAAAAACAAAAAAAAATCTAACTTGAGTTGCATAATCCACATGTTTGTTATCAATTTGTATGCTCAGAATGTGCAAAATATATTAATTTTTGCTAAAATGTTATTAATACTTAGTTCCAGAAAACTCAGCATACAGTATAAACAGAAAAGGCCATTCAAAATCATAGTATCATGGTGACCATGTACTAGTAAAGATCTACCTCTCCCCCTCATTCATTGGTTAAGAATACTGTCTTCAATTTTATATCAACATTAGTAGGGGTCTGTGCATGAGTGGGCCCTTCAATGGACTGATGCTTTGCATCTGATACAAACTGGATAGTCTCTGCCAGTGGATTAAACAGGTTTGAGAATGCAATACTATGATAGGAGTACACAAAATGCATCTATATCTGCAGAGAGAGGTTTTAGAAGAAATAATTCATCTTTAATTAACAAAAAAAAATACCATTGTGTCATGAATGATGGATAAACCCCAGTATGGTAGAGTATTGCTTACTAAAGGGAGGAAAGAAGCTACAATAAACAAGAGACAGTACATAGCACATAATATTTTGTTGTTATTGTTCCAAAGGTTATTAGCCACGTGAAATCAGTGAACAAGGCACATGTAAGGTTTGATTTCATTGCACTGCGTACACATGACAATAATCATGAATTGACTTGATCAAGTTTGATCCAATACAAAAACATGGAGCAGATTTGAGACACTCCTAAAGGTAAACAGTATATGGTGTAATGGAGGAGATAAAACAAAAATTCCAATTGCCATTTCTTGACAAAATAGCCTCTGCAGGTTCATAATCAATTCTAACAGGCCAAGTTACAATCTTAATGTCCTGCTGTTTAAGTAATAATTTGATGGAGGTCTTTGTAAATCACACAGATGGCTTGCTTGTACATTTCTGACATTTTAAATACTGTTAAATACCACAAAGAAAGGACTCAATGTAAAGAATCGCAGTTAGAGAGTGAAGGAGAGGTGTAGATATTAGCCCACCCTTTGTGAATGATTTATTACAAGATTCAGCATGTTTGGAAAGTTATTCCTATATGGTCCTGATGTCTGACATTGCAGAAATCCCTATTCAGAGAACCCTGAGGGCAGCTCTGAGTTTGAAGATATTGTATCAGATTACATTGCGTTTCATTCAATGTGGCTAGTTTAACCGTGGGAAAAACACTCTGTACAAAAGCTTTTAAATACAGTATATGGAAGAAGCAAACTCTCAGTTTTCTTAGAGCTTACTGTGTGGGATCAGCGGCTGTCTGTTGGCTGTACCATGTACGGCACTTATTGCATGTTGCTTTGAGGTTTTAAAGCCAGCTTTCTCACCTGCTCTTCTGTTTTCTCTCTGTTTTGTGCAGACTGTATATAGCTCCATCCCAGACTGAGTTCCTTTAATCTTAACCATAAAGTTGGAGTAAGACAAATGATTAAGAAGCTGTCCAGTCTGTTGTGTGTTCGAATAAAAGTTCCAATAGTAAATAAAGTCTAAATACTGTTTTCTAAATATCAAAATAAAAGTCTCTTTGCTCAGTTATCTCCTACCTGTCTTTTGTGCAACTCAGAAATGCAACAAGTGGTACCAGAAGTGGGGTGTTGCACAAATGGATCCTTATCAGAAAGCAGCAGCCACACGATATTCCCCTTCCTCCTGAGCCAGATTTGTGCCAGGGATATGCTCCTGAAGGTGGCACCTTCGGTTGACACCTAAGATTCTGGTGGCGCTGTGTCTTTGTCTCTGGGTGAAAATGGACAAGGATGTGGACCAATCTTGTAAGTCTTGCCCTGACTGTCAGATTGTGTCCATGTGCAAACCTTTGCATCCTCTTCTCATTCCAATGCTAGTTTTAACCATGCCTTTTCAAAGGGTTGACATGGACATTGTTGGTCCAATCTCCAAAGTAACAATTGTTACCAGTATATACTCATGTTAGTAGACTATGCTACCAGATATCCTGAAGTAGTTTGCAGAAAGTGAATTTGCAGGCTGTGGTGAAGGCTCTGTCTTAAGTTTTTACTCAATTAGGCATATCTTGTGAAATCCTGACAGATCTTGAGCCTTGCAATTAATAAATCAAGCACGACTGTTTATCATCTGCAAAAGAATGGGCTGACTGAGTGATTTAATAAAACATTGAAGCAAATGATTAGGCATGTTGCTCATGAAGACTCAATGTCCTGGGACATTGTGTTGCCATTTTTGATGTATGCTATGAGAGTGTTGCCTCAGGCTTCTAATGGCTTGATTTTTGATGGAAAGCCTTGGGCAGAATGGGATGTTCTTCTGGAGGAATGGTTGGTTTGTCAGGATAATGATCTGAACTTTAAATGTGTGCCATTTTACTACAGGAGAAAATTTCTAAATTGCCCTTGATTACTATGAAGCATTTGCAGGGTGAACAGGAAGCAAAGAAATGTTTGTATGATTTAAAGAGCAAAGTCTGTGAATTCAAAACAAGAGATTGCATTCTTTTTTAGTCCTGCACAAATTTCTGGCAAAGTAACAGGGTCCGGCTGTGGATGAGGAATGAATCAGCCTAGTGAATTATAAAGTTTGAATACCTGGCAAGCGCTGTTCACATGTTGCATGTCAACCTTTTGAAGCAATGGCATAATTTAGGGAAGGCGTTGGTGACAGTTACTGTAGTTTCTCAGACTGAAGTGCTATTGGTAAAGATTTGACTGACACAAAGAAAGGTGAATTGCTTGCATTGATTGAATGTAACAGTGATGTTTTTTCTTCCCTTCCTGGTAAGACTATAAGCTCTCTGAGCATAATATTGTCATAGACACAGGTGTTAAGGTGCAGATGCACCTGTATCGGACACCAGAAGCTAGAAGGAACATGGTTCCTGAGGAGGTGAAACAGATGCTTGAGTTGAGGGTAATATGTGAGTGGAACAGTGAATGGTGTAGCCCTATTGAACTGGTTCCAAAACCAGATGGGTCCTTTCGCTTTTGCATAGATTTCAGGAGATTGAATAAGGTTTCAGAACTGGATGCATGACCAGTTCTACATGTTGTTAAACTGTTGGAAAAACTCTGTCAAACCTTTTAAATACGTACCATGGATTTGATGAAGGGATACTGCCAGGTGCATCACAAGGAGTCTAACTGTAAGAAAACTGCATTTGCTGCCCTGGATGGTTTATTCAAACTTATTCAAATTTACTAGGCTTTCATGGATCAGATTATGTGTCTGCATGCCAAATGTATGGGGGTATATTTCAATGATGTTATCATTTTCAGTAATGACTGACAGACAAACTTTATACACTTATTGATAGCTTAAGGGAGACTTGTTTAATGGCTGATACCAAAAATGTAAATTGGATATGTCAGAGACTCACTACTTGGGTTATTCTATGGATAAAGATTTGAGTAAACCACACATTAAAAAGAGAGGTTCATTGACAGACACAGAATCAGGTCTGTGATTTCTGAGGGCTGGTCATTTATTACAGGCATTCAATTCCCAACTTTTCTAGGCAGAGCTGCACCCTTAACAGACTTGACAAAGGGCTGTCAATATATTGTCTGATTGGGAGAAGGTTTTTTGTGATTTAAAGTTGGGATTTTTTACCCTGTTCTGAGAAATCCTAATTTTACCAAGGATTTCATATTGCATACATATGTCAATGCTTTTGGTTTGGGTGCTGCCCTGTCTTAGGTTTTTGATGAGGATGAAGAACCAATTATGTTTTTGAGAAGGAAATTACTTTCCAGGGAACGTAATTATTCAACTATTGAAAAGGAGTGTCTAGCAATTAAGTGGTGTGTCATGGGACTCTGTTATAACTTATGGGGTCATAAATTCACCTCCCATTCAGTGGCTCTATAGGCAGAAAGACACAATCTCCACATTCACTAGATGGTTCATTTAATTTTACAGTTCATCAGCATCCGGTTGCTCAACACATTATTGCTGATGTCCTCTCTCGTTAACAGTGATGTGAATGAAGCTAAGGGCGAGGGTGTAACCAATTGCGCTGTGCCTCGTTCCCCTGGGCTGATTTGCCACAGAGAAAACACTCTTTGAAACAGCTTTTACGTATGGAAGAAACACATTCTTAGTTTGTTTAGAAAATGCTGTGTGGAATAAGCTGTCGGCTGTACCAATTTAGGTACATATCACATGTTGGTTTGAGCCTTTAAAGAAGGCCTACTCACCTGCTCTTCTGTTCTCTTTCTGTCCTGCATAGACAATGTCCAGCTCTGTCTCAGTCTCTGTGCCTGTTTCTCTACAGCTGACTCGTACTGAAGAAGATGCTTTCAAGTTCTTTTAATCTCAAGAATAAAGCTGAAGAGAGACAGATGATTAGGAAGTTGTCCAGTTTGCTGTGTGTTTGAATAAAAGCTCCAATACTGAATAAAGTCTAAATACTGTTTCTATAAGTGCCAGAATAAAAGTCTCTATGCCCAGGTCTCTCCTGACTGTCTTTTGTACAACTCAGAAATCCAAATGGGACAATATTAACAATCCAATGAATACCAGCAACCTACATATACAGTGCCTTGGAAGTTTTCACATTTTATTGTTTAACAACATTTTATCACAATGGATTTAATTTGACTTTTTTGGCACTGACCAACAGAAAAAGACTCTTTAATGTCAAAGTGAAAACAGATAAGTTCTAAATTAATTACACACATAAAACACACTTCCCATGGGCTCACCATATATGGGAGGGGCCAAGGAGGTCGGGTGCAGTGTGAGTTAGGTGGTGGCCGAAGGCGGGGACCTTGGCGGTCCAATCCTTGGCTACAGAAACTGGCTCTTGGGACGTGGAATGTCACCTCTCTGAAGGGGAAGGAGCATGAGCTAGTGCACAAGGTCGAGAGGTTCCGGCTAGATATAGTCGGGCTCACCTCGACGCACAGCTTGGACTCTGGAACCAATCTCCTTGAGAGGGGCTGGACTCTCTATCACTCTGGAGTTTCCCCGACTTGGAGTCTGTTCATTGGGGTTTACCCCGGTGGATGACAGGGTAACCTCCCTCCACCTTCAGGTGGGGGGACGGGTCCTAACTGTTGTTTGTGCATATGCGCCGAACAGCAGTTTGGAGTACCCACCCTTTTTGGAGTCCTTGGAGGAGGTGCTAGAGGGCATACCTTCTGGGGACACCCTTGCACTGCTGGGAGACTTCAATGCTCACGTGGGCAATAACAGTGAGACCTGGAAGGGCGTGATTGGGAGGAATGGCCCCCCTGATCTGAACCTGAGTGGTGTTTTGTTATTGGACTTCTGTGCTCATCACGTATTGTCCATAACAAACACCATGTTCAAGCATAGGGGTGTTCATATGTACACTTGGCACCAGGTCACCCTAGGTCTCAGGTCGATGATTGACTTTGTGGTTGTGTCGTCGGACTTGCGGCCACATGTCTTGGACAGTCGGGTGAAGAGAGGGGCGGAGCTGTCAACTGATCACCACCTGGTGATGAGTTGGCTTCGATGGTGGGGGAGGATGCCGGTCAGGCCTGGTAGGCCCAAATGTGTTGTGAGGGTCTGCTGGGAACGTCTGGCAGAGTCCCCTGTCAGAAGTAGCTTCAACTCCCACCTCCGGCAGAACTTCGACCACGTCCCGAGGGAGGTGGGGGACATTGAGTCTGAATGGGCCATGTTCTGTGCCTTTATTGTTGATGCGGATGACCGGAGCTGTGGCCATAAGGTGGTCGGTGCCTGTCATGGTGGCAATCCCCGAACCCGTTGGTGGACACCGGCGGTGAGGGATGCCATCAAGCTGAAGAAGGAGTCCTACAGGACCCTTTTGTTCTGTGGGACTCTGGAGGAAGCTAATGGGTACCGGCAGGCCAAGCGGAATGCGACTTCAGTGGTTGCTGAGGCAAAAACTCGGGCATGGGAGGAGTTTGGGGAGGCCATGGAGAATGACTTTCGGACGGCTTTGAGGAGATTCTGGTCCACCATCCGGCATCTCAGGAGGGGGAAGCAGTACAGTGTCAACACTGTATATGGTGGGGATGGTGCGCTGCTGACCTCGACTCGGGACATTGTTGGTCGGTGGGGGGAGTACAGTAATCCCTCGCTACTTCGCGGTTCACTTATCGCGGATTCACGACTTCGCGGTTTTTTAAACATAGTACATGTAGTAGTATTTCCTAGTCTAAGAACAACAAAACAAGTTCGGTGACTACGTGAGTTGTAGCACGGGCTGTGATTGTCACATGGGAGGGAGACGACAAGTCACAGCTTTCCGCTTTCTAATCGGGCCTGTGATTGGTGCTTTGACTGATGCCTACTTCCCAAAGTATCTCCCCTTGTTATTCGCTTCAAGCTTTCTCGCTGAGCGGTTTACTTTACAGTGTGCAGTGTGTGATTTTTTTGTGGATTACTGTATGTTGAACTTCGCTTCAATTTTCACCCCCTGCAATGGCTCCCAAACGTGCTCCTTCTTCCAAGGCTGGTGCTGAGCCTAAGCGACAACGAACAATGATGACGATCGCTGAGAAGGTGAAACTTCTGGATATGTTGAAGGAAGGGAGAACGTACGCGGCTGTGGCCCGCCAATATGGTGTGAACGAATCCACCGTTCGCTACATCAAGAAGGAAGAGGCGAACATTAGGAAGACGGCTACCATCACCTTTCAAAAGTCGGCGAAGAGAGTGGTTACGGCTCGTAATAAAACAATCGTCCGTATGGAATCTGCTTTGGCCGTATGGATAGCCGACTGCCGAAAGAAGAACATAACATTAGATTTGAACATTATCCAAACAAAGGCTAAGAGCCTGTACGAGACCTTTGCCGCTAAGGAACCAGAAGACGACAGTGGCGACCGCGATGAAGAGGAAGAAGATCCGCAGCCAGGGACCTCCAGTGATTCACCACGTAAGAAACGGCAATTTTCTGCTAGCAAAGGGTGGTTTGCAAAGTTTCAGAAACGCTACGGCTTAAAAAGCGTTTCCCTGCAAGGCGAGGCTGCTTCGGCTGACACGATTGCTGCTGAAACTTATGTGAATGAAACGTTCAAGAAGATTACCTCCGAAGGTGGATATCGGCCCGAACAAGTTTTTAATATGGATGAGACGGGCTTGTTTTGGAAAAGAATGCCATCGCGAACTTTCCTGTTCAAAGAGGAAGCAAAAGCCTCTGGCTTTAAAGCATACAAGGATCGTGTGACCCTCGTGATGTGTGGCAATGCTGCTGGATTTTTGTTAAAGCCAGGGTTTATTTACAAGTCAAAAAACCCAAGGATTTTAAAAAACAAAAACAAGAATCTGCTTCCCGTACATTGGATGCACAATGCAAAAGCCTGTATGACGAAGATGCTGACCTCCGACTGGTTCCACCAGTGTTTTATCCCGCAAGTGAAGGCGTATCTAGCAGAGAAGGGCGTGCCATTCAAAGTCCTTCTCATTATGGATAACGCTGGTGGTCACGCTACTGATCTGTCTTATTCGGGGGTACAGATTGAGTTCCTGCCGCCCAATACGACGTCACTAATTCAGCCTATGGATCAGGGGGTTATCAGGGCATTCAAGACCCTATACACGAGGAATGCCTTAGCGAACCTGGTTTCTTCCGTGGATGCCGCCCAAGAAGATGACGATTTCAACTTGAAGGCATACTGGCGGCAGTACACAATTGCTACGTGCCTCCAAAATATCCAGAAGGCATTACAAGAGATGAAGCCTGCCACCGTTAGCGCCAGCTGGAAGAAGTTGTGGCCCGAGGTTGTTTACGAAGACAAAGGATTTACACTTGCTGAAATCCAACACTCGGCAGTACAGAAAGCTGTGCAGTTGGCTGCGATCATTGGAGGTGAGGGCTTTGCAGACATGACTGCGGATGATGTCAACGAGCTACTAGACTGCCACTCCCAGCCGCTAACTGAAGAAGACCTCGAAGAGTTGATAAAGTCGGCGAGTGAAGAAGAAGAAGAAGAAGAGCAGCAAGAAACAGAAGAAGTTGTCTCCCCAACTGGCTTGACTTTGGAACGGCTCGCTGAGATCTGCAGACTGGCTAAGGATCTGCAAGAGCGGTCACAGGAATGGGACGACAATATGGTTCGATCGATCCAATTTTGCAACAAGATCGACGACGTCATGACCGGCTACAAGCTGCTCTTCGACCAGAAAAAGAAGCAGCGGCAGCAACTGCCGATCACAATGTTTTTTCAGCCTCGCAAAAAAGAGCCAGTTCCTACAACTACGGATACACCTTCGGAAACCGTGGAGGGGGTGCCCCAGGAAATGGCACCGCCGTCTGAAGAGACGTAAAATACAGTCATCGGCTGCGCAGTAAAAGTCACCATCATCCTTCATCGTCATCATTTTTACTGCGCAGCATATTCATCACCATCATCACACGGTAAGTGTAAACTTATCTACCGATTTCATATTGCTATTATATTATTGCTATTGCTATCATTATCTACCGATTTCATATTGCTATTATATTATTGCTATTGCTATCATATTATCTACCGATTTCATATTGCTATTATATTATTGGTATTGCTATCATATTATCTACCAATTTCATATTGCTTAGCAGTTGTCCCTGTTATTAATAGAGTAAAGGGTGGGTTGTAAACAATACAGGGAGGGTTTAAAAACGTCCAAATACACGTTTAATAATTAAATAAATATGGTGTCCCTACTTCGCGGAAATTCAGTTATCGCGGTCGGCCTTGGAACCTATCTCCCGCAATAAGTGAGGGATTACTGTACTTCGAAGACCTCCTCAATCCCACTAACATGCCTTCCAATGAGGAAGCAGAGCCTGGGGACTTGGAGGTAGGCTCCCCCATCTCTGGGACTGAGGTCACCGAGGTGGTCAAAAAACTCCTTGGTGGCAGGGCCCCAGGGGTGGATGAGATACGCCCGAAGTTCCTCAAGGTTCTGGATGTTGTAGGACTGTCTTGGTTGACACGTCTCTGCAACATCGCATGGACATCAGGGACAGTGCCTATGGATTGGCAGACCAGGGTGGTGGTCCCCCTCTTTAAAAAGGGGACCGGAGGGTTTGTTCCAACTACAGAGGGATCACACTCCTCAGCCTCCCTGGAAAAGTCTATTCTGGGGTCCTGGAGAGGAGGGTGCGTCAGATAGTCAAACCACGGATTCAGGAGGAACAGTGTGGTTTTCGTCCTGGTCGCGGAACAGTGGACCAGCTCTACACCCTTAGCAGGGTCCTGGAGGGTGCTTGGGAGTTTATCCATCCAGTCTACATGTGTTTTGTGGACTTGGAAAAGGCGTTCGACCGTGTCCCTCGGGGAATCCTGTGGGGGGTGCTCTGGGAGTATGGGGTACTGGAGCCCCTGATAAGGGCTGTTCGGTCCCTGTACAACTGGTGTCAGAGCTTGGTCCGCATTGACGGCAGTAAGTCGAACCTGTTTCCAGTGAGAATTGGACTCCGCCAGGGCTGCCCTTTGTCACCGATTCTGTTCATAACTTTTATGGGCAGAATATCTAGGCACAGCCAGGGCATTGAGGGGGTCTGGTTTGGTGGACTCAGGATTGGGTCACTGCTTTTTGCAGATGATGTTGTCCTGTTTGCTTCATCAGGCCATGATCTTCAGCTCTCTCTGGATCGGTTCGCAGCCGAGTGTGAAGCGGCTGCAATGGGAATCAGCACCTCCAAATCCAAGACCATGGTCCTCAGCCGGAAAAGGGTAGAGTGCCCTCTCAGGGTTGGGGGAGAGATCCTGCCCCAAGTGAAGGAGTTCAAGTATCTCGGGGTCTTGTTCACGAGTGAGGGAAGAATGAAGCGTGAGATCGACAGGCAGATCGGTGCAGCGTCATCTGGGAGGGGCTCAGAGTAGAGCTGCTGCTCCTCCGCATCGAGAGGAGTCAGATGAGGTGGCTCGGGCATCTGATCAGGATGCCTCCTGGACGCCTCCCTGGTGAGGTGTTCCGGGCACATCTAACCGGGAGGAGGCCCCAGGGAAAACCCAGGACATGCTGGAGGGACTATGTCTCCTGGCTGGCCTGAGAACACCTCGGGATTCCCCCGGAAGAGCTAGAAGAAGTGGCTGGGGAGAGGGAAGTCTGGGCATCTCTGCTCAAGCTGCTGCCCCCGTGACCCGATCTCGGATAAGCGGAAGAGGATGGATGGATGGATGGATGGATGGATGGATGGATGGATGGATGGATGGATGGATGGATATAAAACACAACATAGCTGATTCCATAAGTTTTCAACATCTTTAATATGGTACACATAATGGTATTAGAAGTCCTACAATTAGATAAATGGTGATCACTTGTCTGTTGTCGAGTTATTTCAATTGATTATAGTACAACTGCACCAAATCTGGAAGGTCCAACTTGTGTTATGTCAGTATTGTCGTCAAAACTACACAAAATAAACAAAAGAACCCTCCATGCAACTCAGAGAAAATGTGATTGAAAACCACAGGTCATGGGATAGAGACAAGAAAATATCCAAGTCACTCAATTTCCCTGGAAGTAGAGTTAAATCAGTGATTACGAAATGGAAAGAGTATAGCACAGCTGGAAATTCGCCTTAAAAATGAGTGGTCATGCAAGAAGATAGATAGATAGATAGATAGATAGATAGATAGATAGATAGATAGATAGATAGATAGATAGATAGATAGATAGATAGATAGATAGATAGATAGATAGATAGATAGATAGATAGATAGATAGATAGATAGATAGATAGATAGATAGATAGATAAACGACAGAGGGAGCCCACCAACAGACATATGAGAAATCTGAAATAGTTACAAGCTACTGAGATTGAAGTGCATACAACATCTGTTGCCTGAGTGCTTCATCAGTTGCAAGATGAAAAACACGCATAACATCTCAGCAAGAGACTCTGAAGTTAGCTGGAAGATGGTCCAATACTCTGATGAGACCATAGTTGAGCTTTTTGACCATCAGTCTAAGTGCCATATGAAAAGCACACTAACCCCACTGTAAAGCATACTGCTGGTATTATTGTACTATGCTTGTGAGGTTAGACAGAAAACTAAATTCAGCAAAATACAAGGAAATCCTGAAGGAAAAACATCATTCATTCTGCAAGAAAACTGTATTGGGAGAGGATTTGTTTTCCAGCAAGACAGTGACCCTAAGCATAAAACCAAAGCTACACAGGAATGGCTTAAAACAACTATGTTAATGTCCTTGAATGGATGACTCAGAGACCATAAGTCAGTCCAATTGAGAATTTTTGTTGGATTTCAAAAAGCCTGTCCACTCACGATTACCATGCAACCTGACAGAGCTTGAGCAGTTTTAAAAAGAAGTCTGGTGAGAAATTACAGAGTCCAGACATGCAAAGCTGACCGAGACCTGTGGACACAGACTCAAGGTTGTCATGGTGGCCAAAGGTGCATCTGCTAAATACCGACTTGAAGGGGGTGAATACTTATGTGAGCAGTTATTTTGTATTTTATATTTTTTAATTAATTTTGAATTACTTTGTGGAGATATGTTTTCAATTTTACATTAAGCTTTTTTTCTGTTGATCAGGGTAAAAAAAAAACAAATTAAATCCACTGTGATTCGGTGTTGTATAGTAATAAAATATGAAAACTTCCAAGTGTGTGAATACGTTTTATAGGCACTGTAAATCATCTCTTTATAATAAACACAAAGTATTATGGATTGGGTGTGAGGGCAACTGAGCAGCTAAAAGATTTTTTTTCATATTTACCAGCTTTCTTTTATTACATTAAAAGGATAAATATGGGTTGAGCATTACCTACATTGATTCACTTTTGCCAGGTGCTATCTTACAAGGCTTATAAGGGTCACTGAAAACTCACAGTGGTTATTCACCCACGCTTCTCCACATCACAGGAATTTGAAGCACATCCCACTTGAGAACAAGCCAGCCATTTGAATGGGTTTTGAAAAAGAAATGTGGTGATCGTGACTAAAAGAGCCCTGGAAAGTTAATTGTTTCCTGGCCTGCTGAGAGAAAGAACTCTGAGCCTTGACCAGAGGGATTCAGAACACATTCAATTTGACAAGGCACTGCAGCACACCAAATAGCCTTAATGTTAAACACCCCTCCCCCCCCACCCCCTTGCCTTCACCCTCTACACCCAGGGAAAAACTAGACATACAGGAAGGGAAAGATCTGGAAAGCTGTGGACCGCAGCCGCCTCTCTGACATGGCTTGCGGTGATAAGGCTGAATCATTCCTTAATGGCAAATGCTCCCCAGTGCTTGCCCAGAAATGATTCATTATTTACAGAAGAGTTGGCCTTCAGCTCCACCTGAGGGTGTCTCATCCTTCCCCCTCACTCCTCTGATTGGGGTTGCAGACTTATGCCCTCCAGTTTGCTTCATCATGCCAGGAATACAGCTGCACATAAGTAAAGACAACATTGCCAAAATAAGACAACAACCTTCACAGAGGAGAGCAGCCTGAACAGTCCCAGGAGCCTCTTCCTGTCTTACACGATGGGTGAATGCTTTACATAACTTGCTAACACCCCTTCATTGTCTTTTGGCATGAAAGGTAACAGCCTCTCCTTTCAGAGTTGACGAGGATGATCACATCTTGAAAGGAGTGTGGCTGAATACAGATTTCCATTCTACAGCAGAGCACTTTGATCAGATTATTAAAGAAGTAGCAATCTCCGCCTCTGCTCTAACGCGGCTTCCTCTTTTTATATCAATTGACTGATTTTATCTTTGTTTCTTGGCCTTATCTGCCACCTTGTGGTTTCAATTTCAAGTGCATATTTTTCACTTTCTGACTTTGCCTCTGATTCCGGAATGTAGAAACAAATGACAGAACGGCATTGTACCATGGAGGAAATGAAGTAGGAGGAACAGGGATAATTTGGGTTTGAAAAATATACAGATCAACATTTTGAGGGATTTTAGTGGAGAATTGTTAGACATAAGAACCAAAGTGAAATGATTCTGAATTTTCATGTGTGCCCTCTTCTGCGGTGTGTTTTAAACTCAACTTGAATTTTTCACACTTTTTATTTGTTATGGTCCAAAACTCTGCTGCTGTCTCCTGCCTGCTGGAATTTACTTTTGGTAAAACTGCAAACAGATTTATCTACTACATACTGTAAGTAAGACCTGAGGGTAATTTATGATGGAGCACACTGGTACATACTAAAAAATATCTCTAGACATGAAATCAACAGTGTAGCATGGCTGGTCTAAACAGTACATGACATTAATAACATGACATGTATAATTCTAGGCAATGCAGAGGCAGCAGGGGTGAGGACGTGCACGGTGACACCACTTGTTCTGCAGGAAGAGTGGCACAGCTCTGAAGCGGAGTGCCAAACAGTATAAGTGATAAAAAGAAAAAACTCACAAAGATGTTGGTCACAAAATTACAAACACTTTTCCTGAAGAAAGCTGATGGGCTTACCAAGGCTAATTTGCAGTAAGCTAGCTCACTTGAGACAGCTTCCATGACACCATCTTGCAGAAGCAAGATACTGTAGCTCAGCATTTAAAGTAGGACATTTGAGGAAGAGTATTAAAAATATTGTTTTGCTTATGTATAAGGGTAATTGTACCAGGCACTTTATCTCATACAATAATATCAAATGGTACCTGCAGCTATGAGAAGTGGTTTGGGTTTCCTGAGGTATTATCTCAAAGACTGTTTATGTTCTGTACAAGTAAGACCGCTGTTTGTTGACCTGTCACTTATAACGTAGAAAGCCCATTTGGTTTTTATAACATAGGGAATGGGAAGTTGTTATTGGGATTGAATTCCTTGGTACTACTTCAGTGCTGCTGTCCTCCATGTGAACACACATATCAGTTAAGTGCTTTATGAATTACACTGCTAAACAGAGCAAAGCTCATTCCTTCCATGCTTTACATTCTAAGATTTTCTATTATCTGGAAAAGATTTTATTTTTATAACACTGATCTTACTAGTGGGCTAAAAATTAGCATAAAACTTGCAAATACCTTTAACCACAAAATGCCAATGCTGAAAAAACCTGTAAATGTGTCAGTGTATCTGTGTTTTAAAGGGGGTGTCACTATTATTAGGTAGCAGCGCCAGTGAGCAAGCATGTCAGGGTTTAAACAAACTGTACCTTTCGGTTTGAAAAAGGAGTGCCTACTATCGAAGCCTTAGTGAATTCATGCTTCCAGTTTGTCACTGTCTGCAAGACATTTTACTTTTCTAATATTTAATTGTATTACTTTTATCTCAGTGACATATGGAGGCACAGTGATTAGCACTGCTGCTTTACAGCTCAGGTGACATTTTTGGCTATAATAATCACAACTAAGTTGGCAGACATTTCCCCAGCTATCAGTAGGGTTACCATATTTCCCAAGCCAAAAAAAGAAGACACAAAAATGATTTAAAAAAATGGCTGTTACCTTTACTGACAAATATTCAGTCATAGCAACATGTAAATGTACATATTCAAGGACTTCACATACGTTATGACAGCATAATGTTAATGCTTGAGCAGGATGACAGAATGAGGCTTCCAGTGAAGCAAGTTCATGCAGTGCCTTGAAAGATAATCAAAACGTGTCAGTGTGCTTCACGTCACAAATGATGTAAATATGCTTTAGAGTGCAAGCTATTAACATCTACAGCATCTCCATGGCAGGTTCTTCAGATGCTTGTTGAGAATTGTAGCGTAAGTAAAATGGCAAAACAGGTCATAAACTGAAAAAAAGTAAACCTTGTTGGGAACAATGGAGCTGCAGTGTGAAATCCTGGAGAAACAGTTAGTTAGTAAACTACCAAAACTAAAAAAAAGGATGTTTCCTGGGAAAACCGGACGCATGGAGACCCTAGCCATCAGGGACACTTAAAAGACCAATTGCACCATTTTTAACCCATTCAATATGACTTCATATTCTTCTTCTATATTGACTCCAATGCCTTTTGCTGAGTTCAGTGAAGTTTCTAAACATTTTTGTGATTTTGAACTAGAGATAAGGTGAAGCGATTTCAGTGGGGCTCTCTCATTACTAATTATGAATCTACCACTGCTTCAAAATACATGTAAATGATGGCCATGTACTGTATGTTGATGTTGCAAGTCACCTCAGACAAAGTCCGAAGCCAAATATACAATAATAGCAATCCATTTCAGACACTTCCACAGAGCAGCCTTCAAAGATATGATGGCTGGAAAATGAAAAATAATTATGGAGTGTGAGGTTTTCTTTAAGGGTATTGTTTAAGTTTACAGAGGTTAATCAAAACCAGAGCCATAAGGTGATACCAGATTCTAAGAAATATACGGCAATTGTTTTCTTTTCAGCTCTGACAGAATTAGACCCCAACAAATGAAAGTGCAGGATATTCAAAAACAGATATGATCAGACTTCAAGACTGTCCGGAGAATAATAGGATCAAGTAGAGTCTGTTTTTAAGATATTGTGATTAGAGGAATTTCAAAGCCATTTTAACTGTTGGCTAAATTGAGTTTTTAAGAAAAGTTTCAATTTAGGACTTAATAATAAAATTGTCAAAATAAATCTGTAGGTTCTTTAAAAGAAGTCTGAACTTCATTTTAAAGGTCTCTCCGTTTTTTTCTGAAAGCTCTGTCAGGTGATTTTTTTGTCCCAACAATCCCAAGATTCACACTCCAGATTCACCACAATGTGTCCTACAGGATTCATTTATCAAAACAGGTTTATGTGGTCTTTGACAAATTAAAAATAGAACAGTCAATATTGAATTAGGAATGAGGAAATATTTAACACAGAGCTTTTTACTCAAAGACAAGCAAAGACAACATTTTACATACATTATGAAATTAGCCCTAAGCTATTTAAATACCTTAGTTGCAAAAGCTAACCCTTTTTATTTGTCTAATTTAAATTACTTCAGCTAAAAGCACTGAGCTATTAAAGTAAATTTAACTCTGAAAAGAAATCAGACCATTTGAAAAATGTTTAAAAAACAAATAACACTGAACCATAAATGTTAATCCTTTTTACAGAGACCGTCTACTAGCGAGCAGAAACTTGGATTACATGAAAAAGTCATAGAAAGTAACTCAAGGTTTGTGTCACAACATGAAGCACTGACTAGTGTGTCTCTAAATTACTACAATGTCTCATTGTTCTTTTTAATAAGACAGTCATTCTTGTTAAATACAATACAGTCACTCCTATATTATCAGAAATAAATTAAAAGGAACAGAAGTCACATAAAGAATGGCAACACTTCAAAGACTCAAAGTGAAGTCTCCCATCTTGATTCTAATATTACCAAATGTTCCAGACATTAATATTACAATAAACTGAAATCAATTGACTACAGACAGATGATTTCCATTTCCCTCCAAACCAGTGATGAGTTAGGTATCTCATGTTAAAAGGGGGAATATTTATCGACTAGGTTGTGTTTTATGTATGCGACTAACTTAGATCACTCTTCAGAGATCTGTTTTCTCTTTGATATTAAAGAGTATTTACTGTTGATCAAGATCAACAAATCAAATTAATTCCATTATGAGTCAATGTTGTATATGAATACAATTTGAAAAATTCCCAAAAGATGAATATTTTGATTATAGGCACTGTATAATAATTTTTGTTGCGTGTCAGCTATTACCTCTGCATTAAGTTACTTACCAGAACTCTAAAATACAATAGTATTGTATGTTCATAGCACTGCTTTGTTTTGTGTAATAAAAAGCCAATGCAAAATTAATTGGGTTCAAATTATTAACATTCCTATTTGTACATTTTGAATGTTCCATGCTAATGTAAATTTAATGATCTATGCACATTGTGACATTTCATGCGTGATTGTTTCAAATTTTAGCAATATCCACAGCATTTATCCTATCATTAAAAAATATGACAATCAATTATGCAATTGTGTTATTTTAGCTTGAACATTTTGGTGTGATGCAGTGAGCTACTGCACAGATAAATAAATAAAAAAACAATTTTTAGTAGGAAATACATTTATAAAATGTGAACAAACGTGTCCTTAGAAGATAATCTGGCAGAGAAACCGAGGTAAAGAACAAATAACTAGTGGACTCCTGTTCTGTTGTGTTTTTCAAATTTAAAAGTGACTTTAGTAACACATAATAACAAGGAAGTGGGATACTGCTACACACTACTAGACACTTATTGAGTGAAAAATCTCACATATTGGTCTTTGAAAACCAATTAGAATCAGGATGATTGTGGACTTTCTGCTGACATAACATTCTTTTTTGTCATTAATTGAAAGATAGATTTACCAATAATAGATTATCAAGTTGTCAGTAACTGCATCTCTCCAGTTTGTGATGACTGTTGATTTTTAGAACCTCTTTCAGTTAGTTATAACAACATCCAGCCTAATTACTGAAGCTATAAATGTCTCAAAGTCACTCTTTCTTCTCAATGAGTGTGTATATCTTACCTCTTATAAAGAAAATAAAGCTGAATTTCATCTGTACTGTACAGACTGGACTATGTGCACAACATGATTCTGATGAACGTCTTCTGTATGAGTGCAGGCTTTAGGAACCAGCTTTGGAAACGTACATAGTCATCTCTGAGCCATTCTTGACATCGGAGCTGATTGATGAGATGAATGTCAACCATGGTCTGATTACTGCTTGGCTTCTGTTCTTGTTAATTTTAGGCAATGTTCTGTATGAAAACTCTTAGACTGATACACTATTGGAACAAAACAAAACAATTGTACAGAAATCAGTTTTGTTGATTTAACATTATCTGTTGGTTCTGTCAAAATATATTTGTCAAGAAAAATAGATCACCATATTTTTCTCTTTGCCAGTACTTTACCTCAATTATTTTGTTTTGAGTGGAAGAAGTTAACTAACCTATAGTAGATGCTAGATAAAAAATGAAAGTAGATACTGAATAAAAATGAAATTGAAATACCAAGGTGAGATTGTAATTTCATCAAAACAAATAACCATTTGATTGCAGGCAGTGGTTCTCAAGTTCAGTTTCAGGGGCTCCCAATGCCTGCCAGTTTTCATCCCCACCCATTTCTTCTTTTAATTGGATTCCTGCCTTATTTAATCCATTTCTAGTTCCTTTTTTTGCACCAATATGTATTTGAATGAAGCAAAATACTGTATATATTAGTTTGGTAAGAATTTGTTCTTTTTTTGATATTTTATTATTTTTCATGTTCTGGTTGTTTAAGTTATTATTTACTAATACTACATAAGTGGGTAACACTGAAGAAACTGCAGGAATTCAGCGTTCTTTGTCCTGCTGTCTGCTTTGCTACTGGAGTATTTGGGTACAGTTAAAAACAGAAAAAGGAATTAAAAGGAAATAGTTCACCATTTAAAGCTAACAGCAAAAACTTAATTTTTTAGAAATGTAAATCTCACATCACCACACTTTCCTGAATGAATTAAATAATGAGATTAATTAAAGGTAAAAAAATAACCCAACGATTATGAAATTGGACAGAATAAAAATCTACATCTGCGGGACACCACCAGGGATAACCATGAAATCACTGATAAACAAAAAGTTTAGTGCTTAGCGCTCTTGATTAAGTTATGTGGTACTCACTCTGGAATTTCAGGATCAACACAAGTGCAAGACTTTTCTCAAACCCAGTACTCCTCGTGTATCTCACACAGAAGTTGAGTTTCTTTATTGTTTTGAATATATACAGATGCAAAATGTATAACAGGTTAATTGGTGAATCTCAATTGGAATTGAGTGTATGTGAGTGTGACCCAGAAAGCACTGGTGCCTCATCTAGGACCATTTCCTGTCTCCCACCATGTTCGGATAGATATGCTTAGTCCCAAAACCCTGAAATGGGTTTGTCCAACAATAGGTTTGTCATTGTTATGATAAATTATTTCAAAACAATATATGTTATTTTAATATATATGAATACGATATGCAGTACATGATACAATTAAATATATCAACAACAGTATGTGCACCATGTAACACTCATATTCCATTTCTTCTTCCCTACTGTCATGGATTTCTTTTAAATAAATGTTCTGAACTCACTCTGCAAATGGTTCCATGTATATAAGAATATTCCATTTATTTTCAGAGATTTTAATTGAAAGATCCATTTCCCATTGTTTCCTAAGACCATTATGGATTGAGTTCCTTGTGGTGTTTTGATATGCTCTGTTGGTGCTGTCTAAGTCTTCATCTACACTAGCCAATATCACCTCAGGAGTAGGTGAAAGATAAGGGATGTTGGGCATATTGGTTTTGACAAAGTCTTCTAATTATCATATAAAACAAAAAGTGTGTAGCTGGGAGATTTCATTTATTGAAAAATAGTCCAAAAATGAAAATAAAGTTTCAACATTGAGAGCTAGATGTCACACTCCTTAGTGCTGTCCATAGATTGAATACTGCATAGATTAAAAAGGCTGAAATAAGTGATACTGTATATAACTGGCAGCAAATAACAACTTCTCTACCTTAAGTTGTGTCTTAAATTGGCTTTATATCTTTAAAGATGAACCATTGGGTTTCTAGTAAATTGATAATAACTGATGTTGACTGAAACACAGAACAAAGCATACAAAAAAGATTTTGAAGAAGATTTCCTTTCCATTGTTAATTATAGAAATAGAAACTTGTGGACTTCTGTCAATTTCCAGTATTTTCTTGTCTATTGTATTGTATATTTATTGTATTGAATAGCAGTAGAACTGAAAGGTAGATAGTGCCGTGTCACATTTTGCTTTAAATATTTGTAGAATTGCCATTTTAATGTGTGGCTGTTTTTGTTTTCCAATGATGATGATACAATTCACTCTAGCTTTAAAAAAAAAAATTGTTAGTATATATAATGAAAATTAGTTTAATTTTTCACTGTCATATATGGGAACATCTTAAAATTATTCCTCTCTGAGTAAATTTAATTTTCTCTGATTTAAAGAAATGGGGGCCATCATTTTCCACAGCTATATTATTAACAGATTTGGATTCTTCTTGCTGCTCACAATACTATGGTAAGTTTTGCAGTGTACTTTTTGGATTCTGAATGATTGTTATGCTATAGTGTTCCATTTTCCCAAAAAAGAGCATTCAGTAGATGAATATTTACAGTATTTTTAAAAACCTTGTATTCTCATTTAGTAATTTTTGTTTTTGCCTCAGATCATTTTTTTCAAATAGTGGGATTTAAATATTTCGAAAGCTTAATTTAAAAGGTTAATTTTCATGTGTTCCTTTTAAAATATTTGTTTGAGAAAGATATTATTTTATTTTTAAGTGCATCACACCTTCATTTTAGTATTTCAGTTGGTAGTTACTAGGTTGATAGGAAGCATTGTATGGTTGATAGGGACCACCTCCCAGTAGGCACTACCATTCACAGTGCAAAGTCTTCCTTATAAATTGAAATGCAGCACTATTAGTCCTTTGTCTGAGATTATGGATTTGAACTGTGAACAAGTGTTGGCTTAGTACTCTAGGTTTTCATTTTGTGGTAAACACTCATTGGTTTCCATGTCTTAGTTTGATTCTCAGTCTTACCTTGAATTATTGTGGTCTTGTTAATGAACATTCCCAATTGCTGTCTGACTACAACAATGTTTTAACTATCTGGTTTTTGATTAAAAAAAACATCTGTGCTGACTGGAGAATGTCAGTTAAAGTTTTCAAAGAGAAAAGACAGGGAGAAAAGATGTTGTACAAGAAGTGATTCGTAAGTCAAAACCAGAAGTCAAAAACACAATCAACAGATCCCAAAACGCTAACCAGAAATCAATGTCAAAAAGGATTGTGGCAGAAATCAAGTACTAATAGAAATACAAAGAATGCATGCAAAATGTAGTAGTTATTATTCTATCTTGGATATTGAAGAACAGCTTAGGTGACCTTTATAACAATTATGGGATTGTTTCCAAAGAAATGGGTGACGCAAACACCCCAAAACACACACACACAAAAAAAAATCATAAATGTTTAAATAACATTTCTTATTGAGGAAACAATGACAGAAATTGATCCAATGAGTAAGAAAGAAAAAAAAAACTTGTATAACATAATTAAGAGCTATTTGAACAGGATGGCTGGTAATTAAAAGGTAGGCAGAGAGCATCTGCACTGCCATCCAGCCAAGCTGCATCAAGTACTCACATCTGACACAACATATGAGGCTTTTTGATATGTAGGTGAAGACTGTGGCCCAGTAAGGATTAAGCCAAGGACATAACCAAAATATGGGTGTAAGGAAGGCAGAAAGCATATCTAACAAGGATGTTCAAGCTAAGAATAAAACTTGTACTGTTTTTAATTATGAAAGATGCATAAAATTAGGCTCATGATGCACCCAAACTGAGGAAATGTAAAGTATTGTCTAGCATTTATTTTCTAAGAATGAAACAAAAATCATCAGCCCTTTCCTTGTATTAGTAAATGTTTAATTATAAAGGCACAACCATGATTTTCAGATACTTCCTTCGTCAAAGTAATTTAGATATAGTAAACCCTCCATAACCAAAAAAGAAGAGGGACTAAGAAAGAGAGCAAAGCTGTTTGTATAAAAGT
The DNA here is from genome assembly GCF_900747795.2 of Erpetoichthys calabaricus. Classification (NCBI taxonomy): domain Eukaryota; kingdom Metazoa; phylum Chordata; class Cladistia; order Polypteriformes; family Polypteridae; genus Erpetoichthys; species Erpetoichthys calabaricus. The sequence goes on along the minus strand of NC_041395.2, from coordinate 105,604,271 downwards.
CTTAAGAGTTATAGTAGTAAAATACATTTATGATAAAGTTATTTAAAGGATAGATAGATAGATAGATAGCAATTTACTTGTCCCATGGGGGAAATTTACCATTTTTACAGAAACTCAAAAATATGGAAAAATTATAAAAACAATAACATTATTTAATGTTTGTGTGTCAAAGAGAAGAGATGCAGCATTGTTCATAATATCACTCAGTTTTGTCTTAATTTTCTCCTTCACTGCTACCTTCATCTATATATGTACAAGCCTTTCCATATATTAAACATGGTGTTTTCTAAGTAGGGATGAGAGTGTTTGTAATTTTTAATGGTGCAATTGATAGTAGCAGTTCTGCCACCTGGTGTTTCCAGAACAGATACTCAGTTTTCACTGAGTGGTGAATGATCAAGTTGTTGTTGTAAGGCTAAGTAATAATTTTGAGTCAGCAACTAGCCAGCATAAAGCTTTGGCAAAAACACCACACAGAGCGTCAAAACTCTTTGCCACTTGTATACCCATTAGAAAGAAAGAACAAAAACAAGGCAATAAGGCAGCCAGCCCTGATTCCTTCCAGTTTTTCTGCCTAAACTGGGAACGGTTGCAAACATATAAATAATTCAGTATAATTTCAAATATAAGTCAGAACAATAGCTAATGGAACAGTAGTAGATGCACAGTGCTTTCTAATTTTATCTGTTACATTCACTTGAAAGACAACATACATTAAAAACACTGGTGGAAAAGAACTGATGTGGTTTTCTAAGTAGGTGTAATGAATGACTACAAGTAGAATTAATATAAAACAACAGTTACATAAACATTTTAATATGTCAACATTTACTACAGATCATAATTTCAAAAAATGCCAACCAAATGTCTGAAGCTTCTTTCACAGGTACAAGGTAAGCAAGTGTCACACATGTCAATAAGCCCTGAGGTGAGTGAAATATTACGAGACAAGGGGTAGATATGCGATACTAATGCCTCTCTCTCTCTTTCATCAGACAAAAAGAAGAAAAATAACTCACCTTCCACACTTCTGGGTTCCCAAGATGGCATCCAAACGTCACTTCCGCTTCTGACTCCTGATGATGACATCACGTCCTGTGCCCTGGCCATGATGTCACTTCCGGTGCCTTTGTCATGACGTCACTTCATGCTCAATTTCGATGACGTCACTACCAGCATCATCTTACTTCCGGCTCCCAATGATGGCGTCACTTTCGCCTGACAGTTATGACGTCATCTCCTGCCAACTCATTTCTGCCAGCCATTTTTTCACCGTATAAAGACGCCATTTTTGTCAAGCACCAATGTCAATTGCTGTAAAGTACTTTGATCATATTTTTGCCTTTTTTGCATTCGTTGCCCATTGGACATTAACAGGGACGTTCCCCAACTCTTTTTCTTGTTGTGGAAGATTCTTTCAGAAGTGGTAGCTTGCTGATGGGAAGAATCTTCTTCAGTAGCTATTTGTGCAATATCCTGTCCAGAAACTCTGTATTACTTGGCAATTTGGAGATAGTGACTGATTCTTTTTAAGTTGGAGAAAAACACCAATAACTGATCACATTATTTGCCATGATTAGACACATTACAGGTAAAATCTTCTTTTTCCAATCATGTATTACTAACATAAGGTTGAGTTTAATACCTTTAGTGGGCCCATAGAGAGAGTCTTGTGGCTTAATCACATGTGACATTTCATTTCCATCCAGTGGATGGATTGAGCAGATAACATAATAAGGTTCTTACCATTGATGAGCTAGTTTACACCTGGAATGTGATGGATTCCTTTGCCAAACCATAAGTCCTTATTTTATTCTTGTCATCCTGGGCTTTCTGGCGATGATGGGAGTGCTAGGAGAAGCAGATGAGAGCTCTCCAGGGGCCTCATGTATAAACGGTGCGTACGCCCGTTTCCACACTCACATCGCGATGTATAAAAACTAAACTTGATGTAAAGCCATGCACATTCTCATGGCAGCACAACACATTGCATGCGCACATTTTCTGCAAACTGCCAGCACACAGAGTCAAAGCAGTGCTACTGTTTTTGTGTAGTTTCCCTTTCTTTGTTAGATTCACATCCCTGATGCGGCTTTATCAAGTACACTGAAATTAACCACATATCGTTTATATATTTCAGGCATCTAATTGTACTTAACCTGTAACAATATAATGGTGCATGGAATGGTCAAACTATGCTTTAGCATTGTTACTCTCAGTGCACCACTCAGAGTATTTTAACCCACTGTATCTAAGTGTTCAATCACAGCTCTTCAGCAGCAGATCAGAAAGCTCTGCGGCGGATTGTGTCGAGAGAGCAGAGGATCATCAGGATATAGTTTTTACCTCTGGAGATCATTTATAGCACACACATAGCCTCAGCCATGCGCACAGACTATTTGAACTTCCCCCATTCAGTAAACACTTCAGAGCCTTTCCTGTAGGGACCTTGAGGTTCAGAAACAGTTTCATCTCAAGAACTATAAACGCACTAAAGTCCATCAAGTTCTCCTAGTAGAACTGTTTGTATTTATGTATAACTACATTACTGTAAACTTGCACCACAGTTGTAATATTGCACAACCTGAGCCACTTTATGAACAATTTGTTCTATCTACACTATATGTAAATGTATATTACACTTATGCTTTCATATTGTATTTTTTTAATTGTTTATGTCATATTATTATTATCATTGTTATTTTAGAGAATAATACATTTATGTAGGATTTACATATTGAATCTCATTGTACCATACAAATTAAAATAAAGGACTTCAATTCAATTCAATTAAAGAGACAACATATTTACTGATGATGACGACTGGATTTAGATTTTCAAGAGCTATCTTCTTGGAACTCTTGATATCATTTTTAAGATGAATAGATGGATAATTAAACATGTACTACGAAGATATTTCAATGTTCCTTAAAAGTTTTTAAGAATCGGTGTTCGAAGCTTACAGATGGCTTGATATTTATTACAGAGCTTATCGTGTGGTGATTGGTTATGTGGAGAAAGAAAAGGAATGACAGGAATTGGGGGTTGGTATGTTTGAAAGAGACAGCACTGCTGCAATAAATTATTTCATTAAGGGTCACACACATCCCAGCAAGCATCTTGCGGAAAGCAGGAACAACCTCTGGATGGGGCACCAGCTCATCGATACTACTGTGCCCCCAAGTTTATTACATGCTTTAATTCAATTCATCATGAAAATGATATCAAATATACATCTTAGTATTTAAATTGTTAAGAGAGCTGTAAGAAAAAGCCTGTTTAAGAAGCACGTAGTGATTCACACACATAGAGCACATAGAAGAACGCACAGAATACGAAGCACTTAATGTACTACTTTAATTATGATGGGATCTGAGAAACTCTAGTAATTAAACATTGATTTTAAGATTAAGTTTACAATATTCTAATTTAATGACAAAATAAACAATGAGATTAAAGTGGACCTTTTTATTCAATGTGTCCCTATTTGTTTTTCTTTTCTCTGTAACCTTATTGACTTCAGTATGACACTCAGACTGTGGGCTACGACTATACTTTGATATCTGACACTTCCTTTTTATTTCGGGCAGTGTGCAACTTTCTGAACTTGAACTTTCAAGTTTCTCTGCCATTCTGTATCACTCAATCAACTTCCTTTTGTTTTATTATACCACTGCTTAAGCCAACAAAGAGTATGTTTTTCCTTGCCTCCACTTCGCATTCACTGAAATTCTTTTTTTCACTTTCTTTTGCCATTGTCTTTTAATGAAACACTGAATGGAAGGTGATATTTATATTGATCTACATAAAATTATGGGAGTGTGTGGAAGTTGGCTTATGCACTGTTTTGTGCATTTGAATTTTTTTGTGCATACGCACATTAATACTTTTGTCCATACACCATTTTCAATGTGAATTCTACGCACAGTGTTATGCATGAGGCCCCAGGAGATGAAAACAATTAATGAGACAATAATCTGTTTTCCTAACTATATGTAATACAAGGAGAAAATGTGTGAATTCAGTGATATTGTAGGAAAGCCAAGTAGAATGCAAAATCAGTTCTGTTCTGTTTACCTATTTGGTGCTTCAGAATTTAAATAAAACTTTCTATTAGGCCATTCCCTTCTGTGTAATATGGGTGGTTCTTGTTTTTGTGATTTGTGTAAATAAAACTGTCATTATCCATTTTGCAATGCTAGGAACACAAGTCCTTGCTTAAAAAGCCACTGCCAGGCATTCTTAATATCAGCTCAAGAATGTCAGCTTTTGCTGACAGGGCCTTTCTTTGGAAGGCAACCTCCTTGTCTTATCTGATAAAATGATCAATCACAGGTAAAGTGACATCCTAAAGATGCCTCTTCAAGGCACCATCTAATTGCCCAAGCTCAAAAGAGCTATAACTCAATAATTGTCAAACTTGATCAACAAATCTTTGCTCCAATATTCATCTAAAAATGATAGGCTTTGTGCACCCAAGAAATCAATGGAAAGATGTCTATTCCTTCTTTTAAAAACCCTTGTACACCCCAAATTTTCAGTCTCTTCATTAAGTGCACTGCTAACAACCTGTGTGTAAGTTCTGCTGGACCAATTCCGTGTAGGGTGAGGCCGTAACAAAGGCTGGAGCAATCCTTTTTACTCCAAAAGACAACTGTGCTAGATTCAAAGATTTGAAGACATAACTGTACTGGAGTTGAATGAGAATACCATTAGTCCTGTTTTTGCTGAGGAATACCAAGTGTATGAACAGGGAGACCTACATTCATCATCCTAATGATAGGGCTGACTGTCCTTAACTACAAAAGTGTGATCAAGGCAAAGAAACTCTGGAACAAAGAATCAAAAAAAGAAAAGCACGCTTAACCTTCACATGTACCAGAGAAAGTTGACCAGGAAAGGGATATTGATTCCAAGAAATATTGACAGAAACTCAGTAGTTAAGATAAATCCAACTGCAACTGAAACTTAATAACCTGTGTGAAGGATAAGTATTTAGCTGTTGTATGTTTCTTCCTAACTTCAGTAGTAAAGTTCAGTGCAGCGACTCAAACACAAACAAACTGGTCATGTGGAGGGTAGGCCACTGTACACATGCTGTGAGTAAATCAACACAACCTTCATAGTGCGGGCACAAGGAACATTATAACTTTCTAAAGAACTCATCCATCTTTACAACATGAATTGAAAGATCAGAATTCATCAGTTATGTGCCTTTTTCTATAGGACAGAATAACTTAGACTAAGCTATTGCGCTTTTAAGTTTTGTGTTGTTTGTTATTGTCTTTCGTTTATGTATATACCTATACATGTATACAGTATATCTATATATATATATATTTGCATATATCCATCCTCACTTATTCTTATGTTATTAATATATTGTATTGTTTGGTTTATTGCAACAAGTGTGCTTCGGTTATTTGTTGAAAATAAGTCTATTGATATGTTCAAATTGCAACAGGTTAATGAGCCTCGTTCTTAAATTGTATACATCTCTTCATATTTCCGACATCCTGGCTGGAATGTAAAACAGAAATCCTTGAGTGAGCAGACATTAAAATCACATATCTAATAGATTAATTTGGTGTCCCTGGGTGGATGTTTTACTAATATATTTTTTAAATTAATTAGTGGCATTACCAAAGGCAATTCTGATAATTAATTTAGCTAACTGATTGATATCAAATAATCAGTTCTTCTTCTTACACCGTACGGCATTCTTCTACATCTGCTTGAAGATATTGTAGGACTTCATACTCAGTAATACATGTATACTGTTCAAAGATAAAGAGTGCAGCAGTAACTGCTCCTGGTCCCTCAGCGCATACATACTAACTAAAATTACGTTGCATCATTAAAGGTATTAATTGGGGGTTATAGAAAGCTCAGTAATGTCTGCTTCCACTTTAAGAAATGCTCAATTGGACTTAAATGTCTGGAAAGAAGCCAAAATGCTCCTTTAATCCTTCTCCTAATAATTGTTCAACAAACTGACAAACTAAAGTGTTTGCAATATCCTTTAAAACCCTCAAAACCCTGTTTTATATATACATTGTGAGATGGCAGCTCATCACCACGTGTATTACATGAGAAGCAACAGACTAGTCAATTGGGTCAACACAGTCTCTGAAGCTGTCTCCAGAATATCTTACTGTGAGTGACACAGCTTTTGTCTTTTTCCATATGTCAGTCACTGCATCACTGTGATCAACACATGCAAATGATAGCGTCAACATGCATCTTTTAAAAATAACATAAAAAAAGTTGTATTATTGTTGGGGGGAGCAGGGCTCGCTAGATAAAATAATGGGTTGAACTACTTTTGCGCACACAAAGCATAACACACACACATTCACACAGAAAGGCACTTAAACACACTTAAGCACTGATTATGAATGATGCCTACACAGCCTATCACTCCTTAGTACTTCACAAAGGGACTCACTTGCTTTGGCTTCAGCAGAAAGATGGGTGTCCACTAGACAATCCATGCTAACTACTGAAGGTATCCCTTTTAACTTGCTAACTCAGTGAGAATTAAGTAGCTTTCTATCCACATCAGGCACCCTGTATTTACATTATTACCTCAGTTACTCAAGATGTGTAGACAAAGTATAGAAGTTCAAAGCAAACTAGTATTTATTAGTAAGCATGATTAGTGACAGCAAAAATCAACAATAGCAAGGTCTTTATATAAAGCTCAAAATACATCCCTATTTCAAAGTGAAAAAACCTAAACAATTTTTTCCAAACAGATTTGGAAGTGTCTGTACAATGGAGAGAATAAGGGAGCTTGACGTAATGTCTTGATTCAGAAATCAGGATGGTGCATGGACTCTGAAGACCAGAAGGATGTTCTTTTTCAACCTCAGACAATCCATTGTTTATGCCAGTTTCCCACATAGCATTCTGGACCCAGTGATGTTACACACAGGTGTTACAAGGGGGAGTCAAGCTAAATATAGAAAATGGGATTTATTAGAAAATAGAACGAACCTTAATAAAACTGATAATGTCATTTCTCAATGTAGTCTTCACCCTTCTCAATGCACTTGCGCCACCTGCCTGGAAGTGCCTGGATTCCAGCAGAATAAAAGGTTTTGTCTTGTCCTCACAACCACTTGTGTACCCAAGTTATTGTTGAACACTACAGGCCGAGGGGTACTACAGTCACTAGTGCAAGTTATTGTGACTTGCTGGAGACCAATGTGAAGCCTGCTGTTAGATTCAAGTGGCGGGGACTGCTGTCTCAAGGAGTCCTTTTGCTGCAAGACAATGCCTGCCGACACACTGATAAGAACACCATGGCTTGTTTGGAGAAACTGAAATTGGAGGTATTGACACATCTTCCTTATTCACCAGATTTGGCACCATGTGATTACCACCATTTTGCATGGCTAAAAAAACAGATGAAAATGTGAAGAAAGTGGTGCACGAGCGTTTGTGAGGACAAGACAAAACCTTTTATTCTGCTGGAATCCAGTAATTTGAACTCAACGTGCACTGTAGTGTCTAATGAATCTATATAGCAGACCATGCCTTGTAGTAATGCCATTCCAATCCAGACTACTGATGGTTATGACAAAGCCTAATTACTTTATTCCAGGTTTAATCTACATCACAAAAAAATCAATCAATGAGTTGCTTCAAGGTGCTCTAACCTTCAAGTTCAAAGCCAAAGGTGAAAAACACTCCTGAGCAAAGATATACTGAGAACACTGCAGGGTCTAAGAGCCTGCCCAAGCAACTTGAAATCAGACTAGTGGCAACAGATACAAAGAAAAATTCAGATTCTCCAAAAATAAATATTTTTCTAGACAAGAAATTGAGTTGAGCACATTATGAAAAATTGGAAAAAATTGATTATGACAGGTATGTTGAGTTTACTCACTATTTAATCTTTGCACAAAACAGTAAAATCTGAGGAGAGGGGGTGACCACTTGCCTTGAAGTAATATGAGGGGGGACCCCAGAAAACTGGAATTTGTTTATAAAAAAATTGTGTATTTATTTTTACATTCATAGTACTTTCTGTTTGATGTAATACACTTATCAAGATGTTTTTTTCACTGCTCAAAACAGTTTTGGAACTCCTTGAATTTGATCCCTTTTTGTTTCACCTCTTCCACATCGGCAAAATGTTTCCCTTTGAAGACTTTTTTCATCCGGGGTAACAAAGAGAAAAGCCACACGGGGTGAGATCAGATGAATTCTGTGTTTACAATCATGTCAAAAGCCAAGCAAAATGACACCTTTTATTGGCTAACTAAAAAGATTACAATATGCAAGCTTTCGAGGCAACTCAGGCCCCTTCTTCAGGCAAGTTGCCTCAAAAGCTTGCATATTGTAATCTTTTTAGTTACCCAATAAAAGGTGTCATTTTGCTTGGCTTTTCTCTACATTCATAATGGCTAACACGGTACAACACCCTAGTACTACAATCATGTCAAAGAAACAGATGATCATTGTTTTCACATTCAAAACTCACTAGTCATGTTTTTTTGGGTCATGTGGAAGAGGCAGTTTTCCATTGGCTGGATTGCTGCTTTGTTTTGGGGTCATAACCATAGCACCAAGATTCATTTTGCAGTTTTGATTTTGAAAAAAAAATCAGTCAGCCTCCAACTGCTCTTTCAATGCATGGCACACAACCAAGTGATTGTCTGTTTGTTGTTTGTTGCAACTCGTTTCATGCCCAAATCTTAAAACAAAATAGGCAAACTTGTTGAAAGAGTCTTCGAAAAGAATTCACTGAAGCTGAACGCAGCACCTCACAACAACACCAGTTGGCATCCTGATGCTGAAGAGGTTTCTAGAATATTCACCTAATAGGGGAAGCATGCACTAAAAGGGGCCTGCCCTCCAGAAGATAATTCCGTTTTTTTTAATCCCCCCACGTATCAGTGCTACCACAGTTATAGGTTAAGCATTATTATATTATGCACTGCAAGTTTATTTTCCATGTTGCTGATGTCACTAAATAGCTAAACTTGAAGTCTATGTCCCCTTCACGATCTGGAGCTAGTGCGGAAAGTCTTACAGCTTTATTGTCAAAAAGGATCTACAAGCAGACTATAAAACGACAATTTGAGAGTAGTTCAAACCCCAACTCCTTCTTTGTCTTTAATGTGTCTTCTTTGGAAGCTGCAAAATGACGGCTCAATGGCTAGTGCTACCTTCTCACTGGTCCATTGACTTTGTTCAGATTTTATACATATTAATATTCCTCCAGGTGTTCCTGTTTTTCTTCAATTTCACAGTCATGCATATTAAATGATCCATTGTCTCTTAAATGGCATGATTTGTACATAGTATTCCATCCATGATTGATTTCCGCTCTGTTCCTATTTTTTTAAGGATATATTCAAGCTTCTTGCAACCCTGCATTGAAACAAACAAGTATGGACAATTAATGAGTGAATTAAGGAAATAGATTGTGTCTGTTTATTTATATAAAAGTATAAAACTTAACTAAATTTGTTTGGAGAAGACAATACTTGAAGTAAACCAAACGTGATTATATCTTTTGAATAGATTTGGTTACGTTGAAAATTAAATGACTAAATAAACCTGATAAAAATTCACCCCGAGTTCCCAAAGACTCTAGATATTTAGGGGCTGTCTTGGCTGACATGTCTCTTCAACATTGTGTGGAGATCGGAGGCAGTGCATCTAGATTGGCAGACTGAGGTGATGAAAGGGGACTGGATGATACTGTATGTTGCAACTTTAAGGGATCATACTCTTCAGCCTCCCTGGGAAGGCCTTTGACAGAGTTCTGAAAAGGAAGGTCTGCCTTTTGGTTGAACCTCAAATCCAGGAGGAACAATGTCGTTTTCATCCCAGTTGTGAAACACTGGACCAGCTTTTAACCCTCACTAGGATTTGGGTGGGTTCACGGGAGTATGCTCAACCAGTCTACATGTGTTTTATGGACTTGTAGAAGGCACACAACCACATTCCTTGTGGTGTCCTGTACGGGGTGCTTTGTGAGTTTAGGGTACAGACTATTCGGTTCCTATACAACTGGAATAAAAGCTTGATTCATATTGCCTCCAGTAAAGCAGATGCATTCCCAGTGGGTTTGCAACTCAGCCATGGCTGCTGTTTGTCCCCAATTCTGTTCATATTTTTAATGGACAGAATTTCTAGGCACAGCCAAGGAATGGAGGGTGTCCAGTTTGGTGGCTTCAGGATCGCTTCTCTGCTTTTTGCAGATAATGTGGTCCTGCTGGCTTCATCAGACTGTGACCTCAGACACCCAGTGGGGCAGTTTGCAGCTGGTTGTGAAGTGGCCAGAATGAGGATCAGCACCTCCGAGTCTGAGGTCATGATTCTCAGCCAGAGAAGGGTGTTGTGACTTCTCCAGGTTGAGGATGAAGCACTGCAATAACCAAAATAACTTAAATATTTTGGTGACTTATTTTCCAGTGACGGAAGAAGGGAGCAAGAGATTGACAGGCAGATGGGAGTGGCATCCACAGTTATGCGAATGTTGTACCAGTCAGACGTGGTGAGAGACAGCTGAGTGGACACCTCCCTGGAGAGGCATTTCAGGCACATCTAGCCAGGAGGAGGCCATGGGGCAGACGCAGGACATGCTGGACAGAATATATCTCTGGGCTGGCCTGGGAACTCCTCGGTATCCCCAAAGAGGAGTTGTGGGAGGTAGTGGGGAAAAGGGACTTCTGGGCATCCTTGGTAAGCGGATAAGCATTAGAAAATGGATGGATGGATTAGTGAATGGATGGATGTTTAAATAAACCTGGGCTGTGCTTGCTTAGAATAGCAAGCTGAACCAAGCAGTCTGAACTGAATTTCTGGTTTGAATTAAACTGCAGTGAAATAAAGCAATTTTCACAGAACACAAGTGAGAATAATATAATTGAATTAGCTGGCACTAGACAATTAAACCAGTAGAAGGTAGTAGCCGAAATCGCAATGAGAACCGTAAACTGGCTAACACTTGCATATGCTTAATTCAACAACAACTTGGAAAAGAAAGGCAAAATAAAATATGTTTGGAAAATTATATTTAATTCATTTGTAGGAACAATAGGACAGGGTAATAAGAGTGTTACAAAGGGAGGTGAGTTAGGGAATCACACTGTGATAAATTTTTTTTCTATTTTAAATAGAACTTTAGCTTCTTTAGTTAGGTGAGTAATTGCACACTTGGCCACTAGATGGAACAGTTTACTAACTTTCTTAGTTGATCACATTTCATGGGATTTATAACACAAAGAAGACAGAAGAGGATGATTATTATACTTTACATTCCTTTTGATGGTGATCTGGCAAAGGTATTTATTAAGGCATTAAGTTCCAAATATTGTATTTCACAGCAAGATATAAACTCAAAATCTGAAGGCATTCTGAAGCAATTTAGGTGGAAGGGAATACAACGTTAAAATATATGTATTTTTTCCTAATGCTTTGTCAACTGTGATTCTTCCATTTAGAGATTATGAATTGATCAGTTTAAAGTGCTTCAAAAATGTCTGGCCTATGTGTTGTCATGGTGAGTTTTCACATCTCCTAGCAGTGACCTTAAATGGTTCATAATTCACTCCCTGTTCTCTCGAGACTAACATATCCATTTGACATTTCACTTGCAGTGGAGAGCAGTAGAGAGATTCATGCTTAGGTGTCACGCTACAAAGTGTTTTAAAAATCTAATTACTGACTGAAAATTCAAATTTCAAAAATTACATTTTTCTGCAGGTTTTGTGGACTTATTGTCAGTGACCTGATGATAACCCCTCAGAGTTTAGCTTCTGCTTCTAGGGTCCAGTCTGAATGCTCTGGGCTCCTTATGGGGGCATATTTGGTACGAGTGTCCTGAGAGGAAATACGTTTAGCTGTCTTCATTTTTAGTTATATTGGTACTTTCTCATCATTAATCATCTTGTAACCAATGATTTTTTTAATAGTCTTGCTTTGTCATAAACTGGAATATTGTAAATGTTATAGCATATCTGTGCTGTGTGTTAGGAGCTGTCTTTATATATAATACGCTACCGTGGCTGTTCATCTGTCTGTCCAGGACTTTAAATCACCTGTAGCTCACAAACCGTTTGAACTATTGACCTGAAATTTGGTACACATATACTACGTGACATCTATTATCCACTTTCGGTGATGATTGACTTTCAAGGTTATTCCTCTTTTTATTTTTACTTTATTTTATGGTAGAATCAAGTCCCTGCAGCGGCCGTGAGGCACATGCGTATGGGCGTCATTCTCATCCCTACCACCTTCGCCATCACTTCCCCTACCTCTTCATATCTTAAATCATTCTTGAGGCAGATTGATGACTTAAGTGCCAGCTTAAGTAAAAAATTAAAGAAAACGAACTAAGCAATTGCAACACAAACACTGACTTACAGTAATCAGTTTTAACGCAAAAAGATGCCTATGAAAGGAGAAAAGAAGTGGAGCATTAGGGTGGAGAAAAGAAGAGCTGCTAAGGAAGCAGCAAGCGCATCAACCTTTGAGCAAAGGAATGCTAAATGTGCAGAGAAAGAGGAGGAAAACTAGGAATGCTCAAGTCAGGTGTATTCACTGCACGTTATTGCTATCGTTATTACTGGTATGAAATAATCTTTGAGAGATTAAGTAAGGCACACAACCCACTGAAAGTAGTATATCTCTTACTTGCTCTGGGTTCATCTGGCATCCTTATCCTAGGGAGAGCTGGGAACCGTTACTTGGTCAAAGAGTCTGGTCAGTGTTGCTGTCACCAGGACTTTCACTTTGGAATATAGATGGATGGCTGTTAAAATTATACAATACTGTGTGGGACTTGTAACCTTGATTCCAGATGTTTTTGCTGTTCAAAGGCATTTTTGATTTACCAGTATCAGTGATACCCTGGAAGATGTCACTGTGTTTGGAGGGGAAAGTTTTGACTTCATTGAGTGGATTATTTTTTTAGGAGCTTTCATTTCCCTTTCCCAGTACAAAGATATCCTGTTAGGTTGACTGGCTTCTCCAAAATCACGGTGTCAGATGTGCTCTAACCAGATGCTCCCACACTATTGGAATGAATTGCCACAATTTAAGCAATTTGGCTAGAGTGAACACCAGGATAAGCAAACAAATTAAACTGGCATAAAAGATAGGTATAAAAGATATCACTTTATAATTCCTAGCATTAATCCAAAAAGTTGTCTAAACAACAGGCAGAGGTCAAAAGGCACAAAACAACAATGCATAGCACAGGCAAATGTTTCCAAAAGCACTAGACAGAAGTAGAATCCAAAAAGGGCTTTACCAATGGCAGATTGCCCAGTACTAGAATGAAGTGCCCCTGCTTAGGTCCCCCTTCAGTTTGTCCCTCTCATCATTTCACTGCCACCTTATTAATGTTACAAAGAAATGGCTACTGAGTGTCGGGGCCAAAGCAGGTAAAAGGAGTGGCTGGGAATGCCTGGGAGCAACTCCTGATTTTACAACATATCTGTGCTATGTGAGGAGCTATATGAAATAAATTTAATAGATTAAGTGAGGTATATGACCCACTGAAAGTATTATTTTGCTTATTTTCTTTGTGTGAACGGGACATTCTTATCCTAGGAGGAGCTGGGAACCATTGCTTAGTTAAGGAGTCTGGTCAGTACTGCAATCACCAGCACATTTAATTTGGAATATGAATGGATGGCTATTAAAATAATGTAATACAAAATGATATAATGCATGTGTCCAGTTGTAGGGAGTAATGCAAATCTCAAGAAAAAATATTAGGAACAGACCTTTTGATAAGAACAGGCCATTTAGGTCTAAAGATCTCTTTGGTTCTTATTCACTGGATGTGTCCAAGAAAATAAGGAAATCTGGTGGTTCTCAGGTGCACTATCATTTAAATTGATAAATGCATTGGTATGAAATAGTTTTTAAAAGTATGGTGAAATCCAGTCTTAACCAGATTCTGTCTTTGCCCCCATGTTCTTGCAGAAGATCTGTTTTTAAGTAACAGGTGGTTTTAGCCTGCTAATTCTCTTCATAATGTTAAAACCTTTAATACAAAACAACATAAACCAATTTAATGCAATACAGAGATATGAGGGGCTGGAAACCATCTCAAAAGCCCTGGCTACAGGACAGGAAACTGGCCTAGAACGTGTAGTAGGCCATCCCCTGACCAATTTTGATTCATCAGTTAGTTAAATCTGTGCATCATTGGGGATGTGAGAGGAAAACCCACATAAGATACAATTAAAATGTGCAAACTCCAATTAGACAGCAACCAGGAGTGAGATTCAAACCCAGTACGCTGGATCCATGAAGCAGTGGCGCCATCCACTGAACTACCATGTCTCTCTCCATGCCGCTCATTTCACTCCTTAAACTTCATTTGGTAAAACTGAAAAGATTCAACAACCTCATTGTTTTCTTATAGCTGGTACTCTGCACACAAAGAATCAGTCTAGTCATCATTAATCCAAAAAATTAATTCCAGAATTTTAATAATGGTAAAACATAATGCCATCTCAATTATAAGTCCTTATTTAGTTTGAGGTCTGGTGACTGACAGAGCTGTGGTCTTATTTTATGTTGTTGACATGCTCTTCAAACTACTCACTGGCCACTTGTCAGCCACATTTGTCCCCAAAGACATTTGAGGATTTTGCTACCACCAAGAATTGAATTTCTCCCAACAGGGTGAATGTGATCTTTCAGAATTAACCCTTTTCCATAAAATTTAGAAATGATGCATTGACAGGTAAGTCCACTTCATTTTAGTTTGCCAGTAATGGATGACATTTATTCTGCTTCTCTATTTCCACTTCTAATAATTGATTTTTGTGATGTTAGAAGTATCGTTGAAAAGTACTGCATAACAAACGCATCAAAACTGAACAAGAACAGTATGATTTCAGTGGAGGAATTTGTTTATAATTATTAAGGTAATTCTGTTAACTTGATTATGCCAGTATGCTAACAGTTTCAAGGAACCTGTTTTTTTGTGTATTTCTTGTTAGCTTGCTCGTTTTGACAGATGTCAGTATCTTGTAATTTAGAATAAACAAGGTAAATGACTTGGCCAGACTCCAAGACCAGGCTGTTTCTAATGAGTTTGCACGCAGTTTGTGTGAGGAACCTGCAGATTTGGGCACGACTGCCGATCCTAATGTGATGTGGGAGACCTTCCGTGACAAAACCCTGAAGGTTGCTGAGGGCTGTGTTGGTGTTACCGGTGTTCCCAGAATTAGGTGTTCCATCTCGCAGGGCACCCTGGATATCATCGAGAGGAGTTGCAACGCACGGCTCAATGGCAACTCTGGTCTGTACTGGGAACTGAGAGGGATGGCTGTGAGGGCTCTGAGGGCAGATAAAGAGGCGTTTCTTAGAGGAATCTGTGAGTAAGTGACACACCATCTGTGGTCTAGTGACTCACATCCTGCTTACAGATGAATCGAAGCATTATGCACATCTGAATCTGTTCCTCAGAGAGTCGCAGTCAGGGCGGCTAATGGAACGGTCCTTACGGATGACACTGCAGTTGTGACGAGCTGGGTTGGCTACTTTGAGCAGTTGTTCAAAGCTGATCCTCCGGCTAGGACGTTGGATATCTCTGGGTCCACGGTTCTTGGGGCTGATCCTCCAATTAGCTGTAAACCACCCAATCTCACTGAGATTGCACAGGTGGTGAACCAGCTGAGGAGGGGAAAGGCAGCAGGGATCTGTGGTATCCGGGGTGAACTTCTCCAGGCTGGTGGTAAGGCTGTCCTCCTGGCATTGCAAGCAATGTTTACTTCCATTTGGGAGACTGGCATCATCCCAATTGACTGGAAAACGGGACTTGTCATCCCTATCTAGAAAGGGAAGGGTGATCGCCTGGATTGCAGCAGCTACAAGGGGATAACACTGCTCTCGGTGCTGGGTAAGGTCCTTGCTAGAGTTGTCCTCAATAGGATCCGTGATCACTTGCTCACCTACCAGCGACCGGAACAGTCTGGTTTTACGCCTAAGAAGTCTACCTGCATCTGGCACTGAGGGTTCTCATGGAGCGCAAACGTGAATATCAGCAGAGTTTCTTTGCAGCCTTTGTCGAATTTCGCAAATTGTTCGACTCAGTTGATCGCGCTGCCCTGTGGGACATCCTGAGGATTCACGGGAACTCCTTGAGGTTGCTGGATATCATGGCTGGCTTGTACACTGGTACTGTGAGTGCTGTGCAGAGTGGAGGCAGGACCTCTGCGTTTTTCCCAGTTGATTCTGGGGTTCGTCAGGGGTGTGTTCTTGCGCCTACTCTGTTCAATGCTTGTATGGACTGGATGTTGGGCAGGATCGTGGGGTCCAGCAGCTGTGGGGCATCTGTTGGTGAAGAAAGATTCACGGATCTTGACTTTGCTGACGATGCTGTGATCTTCGCGGAGTCAATGGAGGTTCTGATTGGGGCGCTTGAGAGACTGTGCGAGGAGTCTGAGTGTCCGGGCTTGCGAGTGTCCTGGATAAAAACCAAGATCCAAACCTTTAATGACCTCTTGGGCACAGCCATCAGCAGTGTGTCTGTTTGCGGAGAGAGTGTTAATCTTGTTGAGAGGTTTACTTACCTTGGCAGTGACATTCATGTCTCTGGTGACTCTTCCTATGAAGTCAGTAGACGGATTAGGAGATCATGGGGGGTCATGAGGTCGCTGGAAAGAGGTGTGTGGCACTCCCGATATCTATGCAAAAGGAAGAAGGTCCAAGTCTTTAGAGTTCTGGTGCTTTCTGTCTTGCTATATGGTTGCGAGACACATTGTGAGGGAGTGTTAGTTACAGCACTACGGTCGTGTGGCGCATTTCCCCAAGGGTGATCCAGTTCATAAGATCCTCATTGTTGGGGACCCAAGTGGCTGAACCAGACCAAGGGGTCACCCACGTAACACCTGGCTGTGGCAGATAGAGGGTCATTTCCGGAGGGTGGGACTGGACCGCGTGTCTGCCTGGGGGGTTGTAAACCAGGATCCCGAGTTGTTTCGTTGTGTAGTGGGTGCGGCAATGCACTGTACCAGTGCATGCTCCCCAACTTGACTTGACTTGAAGGTAAATTAGTCATACTATTATAAAATAACCATATTTGATCTATGTTTTCATAGCAACCATTTATCATTGCATTGTTTTCAATTTTTTTTATTTACTGTATGTTTGTTATATGTGAGTTACTAAATTCTCAACATGAAACACACAGACATTGAGCATTTAAAGTTATGGTTCATATTGTTAGTCAGAGAAAAATAATTTAATAACATTTCAGTTATGTTAAGTTGTGTACACTGACTAGGAGCAGGTGCCATTGTATAGTCGTGTTACACCTGCTGTGCTGTTTTCTGTCAGCACGGATTCCCACACGTTAATTCAAAGACAAGCATTTGCCCTTTCAAAAGTCGATTCCTGTGTCAGTGCAACATGAAAGTTGTTCCCGTTAAAGGAGCAGCACAATGTTAAGGCAGGACGTAAACTTTGTGTACTGAAGCGATTTAAAGAACTGGATACAAACATAATGGCTGCAATGTTATATAAAAAAAAATCTGTTCTTTTATTTCTTTTGATTTTTGCATGTTTTATCTTTACCACATCTCATCAGTAGGAAAGCTGTTGAAACTCTGTCAAGGATGTTCATGTTTAGAATTTGAACAAAAAGGAATACTACTGAAGCTCGTCTTTCATAGTTCTGCCATTGTTTTTATGTTAATCATAAAAGAATTTACGTATTGATGACCTATCCCAGAAGACAAAACATTTGGAAGTATGAAAAGGGCAAATTGCTGTGCATATATTGAAATTCACCTTGCCCTTTAAGGGAATTATTATACATAAACCATAGTGAAATAATGAATAACAGAGCCACCAGAACCATTCAGTCTGGCAAACAAACATTCAGGTCTGTTCTGTAGTTTAGAATAAGGTAGAGGACAACTCATCTGACCCGATTACCTATTTTCGCTTTTCAGTACATCACTGCTTGTATTATTGCCTACACTTATTACCACCTTCCCCCACAACAAAGCTATTCTGTGAAGTTCTTTCACCAACTGTTCCAATCCACAATTTCTTCTTTGTGTTTTTTGTCCTTGCATTGCAGTCGAGGCTTTACAACTTTGTCCATCGCTGCCCCTAACTGTCTCATGCCTCACATCGCCTTAGCCACTAACCCTTGTGAAAAATTACCAACGTAAGCAGTCTTCATTAGTAAACCCCCTGTTAAATGTACGCTTTCTTAAAGTCATAGAGTTGTGTTCTTCAGGTCTGGATAGCCAAGATGTTGAATACCTGCAACTTCCCTGTATCTTTATACATTACCCTAAGTATGATAAGATGTTAAATGCTTAATTATCTCAGTGATCACAACTTTGTAGAAACATCTGCTTACATTTTCAATTGTATCCCATACTTAGTTAAGTGTTTTCTTTATTTTGTTAGTTATCAGGGTGTGTATTGTGTCTGTGCAGTGTTCAGAACTACCACAAGATGGCAGTGTTGAACAATTTTCAAGTACAATCCTCGAGTCACTTTGAGTTCACTGTGGAGAGTTTTTGCGGTGCCTTCAGTCAACAACAGATCTGTAGTATTAGAAGATAATTATTGCCTAAAGACTAAGGCAAGTTGAGAGTAGAAAACAACTTGAGCAGTAATGAATGGGTGAAAGGAAAGCCTGCTGTAGTCAGGATGTAGTGACATTCCAGACAATGAAGCCCAAACCGCAGGACAAAACACAACATGCTCGTCCAACACTATTAATAGGAAAGAACGAGAGTCAATAAAGCCATTGTGGGCTTATGGTTGCTTTGTGTGGTCAGGGAATACTGGGCCTCTTTAGATACTTACTGGTCTCACAGCTAATTATTTAATCTGTGGTAAGGAGAAAATTAGGCTATGAATGAAATCTTGCATTGAGAGGCTGTTGCCAGACCAAATTAGGTGCTGAGAATTGCCTGGGAGGGATCAGTGAAAGCATAAAGGCGTCAAGAAAAGCTACTGTTGTTATCTGAAGAAAGCGTTAACAGAAAGGCTAACTGTGCATGTCTTACATCTTGCGGTTGCTTTTTTAAAACTGCTGTTAGCTTCTGCTGTTTCATTAGTGACCTTTATTGAATTGAGGCAAATGGGAAGGGGAGGCTCCAGTCGTACACAAAATGCACGTCTGAAAAGCCTCTGGTGGCATGTTCACACGATCCCAATGGTGCGTCTGTTTTGACTCGTGTCACAAAGCTATAGTGACTCACATTGGAATTTTTCAGATACCAAGATTGCTGCTACTTTTGGGTACCTCACTTTTTTTCTTCAATTAAATTAATAAAGTCATTATTCCACATTTTATATGTTCAAATAATTTAAGTATAAATTGTTTAATCTTACTGACACATGCAACACATACCCATGCATTCTTGGGCACAAAGGGCACTAATTAAAAAGAACATAAGCAAGGGCCAGAGTACATTAACTAAGGCAATGCAAAAGATACAATGCAATGTATCATATACCAAATTTTATTTGTCACATACCAATTTTGCATACAATACAATGTATAGGGAAATGCTTACTTTACAGAGACTCAAGAAAAAAATATATACAGTATGTAAATAAATAAATATTATAAAAAACAAACAACACCCCCCCCCCCCCCCCAACGCACATAAGAACATCTGGCTTGAAGAAGAGAGAAGCTGCTTTCGATCACAGACTTGTAGGTGGCAGTGAGAGGTGATCAGGTCTTTGCAGTTCTGTTGCAGGTTTGCATTTAAAAGCGTTGACATTCAAAGAGAGTAAGTCCAGTTTGTTGTAGGGAATCCATTTTTCATTGCCGCATTCTCGGGAATGAAACTGCTGTAATTCCCCGGAAAATGGGAACGGGCAAGCTCGCATATAGAACAAGTGTATCAGTATCTAATGATTGTGCCGCCAACTTCAGTGGAGGCAGAGCGTGCTTTCTCAGCGGCTGGCGTACTTCTGCACGAAGGTGCGCTCTTGCCTGGACAACCACACGCTGGACACATTGTGCTTTCTACGCTCTTATTACCGCAACTAAAGATACATGTACTTATATGACTGCATGAACTGCTTGTAGATAAGGTTAGTCTTTTGTTTGTGTCAACATATTGCAGTAGTTTTATTAAAAATAAGTGTCAGTCGTTATAAAACCATTCACATGTGAGATGCCCGTGCACTATGTCATCCCCGGGAGCCCGGGATTCCCGGGAATGTAATGCGGGATTCCCGAATTCCCGGGAATGGATAAACCCGTCCGGGAATGGATTCCCTAGTTTGTTGTGTCCAAAATCCAGTATGCCAATTGAAGTTTATTCATTCCTATGCCCCTCTAATTAAGGCACCAGCATTCTAGGATCAGAATGATTCATTTATTAGAATATTAGTACAAAGTGAATCACAATAAACACCAATATAATCAACAGATTGGACTGTTGTTAGCAAAATTGACATTCTGACTGATAAAAGAAACTGCCCAGTTGTAAATCATCATTTATCTATTAACTGATTCCATTCAGTCCACAGATTTGGGTCTCACCTTAGCAGCATCAAGGCAGAACATAACCCTGAACCAGACACCGGTCCATGTCAAGTAACATTCACACACACTTGTGCTGGGCCAGTTTAGAGTCACCAGATGACCTAACCTTTACGTTTTTGGAGTGAGAGAAGAATCTGGAAGAAAGTCAGAAGAAACCCAATCAGACACCTCATACCACATGTGACTAGGACAGGATTCAAACTCCGTGTCTTGGATATAATATCATATCTTCCATGTTGGCTCACACGTTTAAGGCTAAACAGTTTGCTCCATTCCCCTTCCATCATTCCACCCCATATTCTTCTCTTGGATAAAGACCCTTTACATCCAGTAATTCCTTAAACTTTCCCTGGGTCAATGGTTTGCCCTGCTACAGTGGTGAAAACCTGGACCAAAATGTTCAGGAGGCATGATTTAGTTCTTTTTTGGTATTTGTATCAACAGAGAAACTAGCAAACTCTTGATTACATTATCTAGCACATTCTTGATGTATTTAATTAATTTTTTATAAACTTATTTTTTATTTTTTATTTTTTAATTCTTAGTGATAGTTTGAGTACAGCGTGCATGCAGAAGAAAGCCATGTCAAATACTCCATGTCTGCTGTCCCCTGCTACATCAAATGAACTGACATGCTGCTGTTGTACTGCCCTGTGAATCGGCTGGGAAACATGAGGTCTTCGGTTCAAGCCTGGGAGGAATTGACTGGCTCCCTTTATAGGGCACCCGGAAGGACTATAGGCGCCCAATGAGCTTCTTCCAGCCACACTTCCGGGTGTGGTAGAAGTGTGGCCAAATAAGGCCATGCTAATGTCCAATGCGCCCCCTGTCCATGTGGTGGCCATGGACCCCAACAGGGTTGAGCTTCCATGCTCATTACCTGTGGCACCGCTGGAAACCAAGGGGGACTGCCCTTTGTCAGCCCAGAGGAGAAACTGTCCTGAAAATACTCTTTCCCCTGGTCCTTCCATGGTTAGGGCGTCCCAGCCAGGCAAGGACTCTGGCCGTCCGCCACAATATATATACTATACACTATATACTACAGAGAGTGGTACTATTACATATTTATTGGATATGCTAGTAATAATATCACTTTTTAACCTTCGTAGCATTAACCCCGAGTGTCTGTCAGTCTTGGAATTCTGTGTTAAGACGGTTAAGCCCAAGTGTTTCTTGGTTAGGCTGTTATGATCCAATGTAAATTTTTAATCCTGAATAACATTTAGGACAATATTCTTCTTCCTTCTAGTGGATACATTATAACACCATGCTGCAAAAGAAATAATCATGAATATTTCTATATGTTTTGCCACTCATCAGTATTTATAAGTAGGGTGGAGTCTTTAATCAAAACACACAATGGTAAAGCCAGTTTAGTGCAAACTGAAAAAAGCATTAGCTAAATCAAGTGATAGTAATAACAATGTGAACTGGTCATCAGACGTTGACACAGATAGTGAAACTGACGGATGTTGCACTGTATGACTGAACTGCCATCATCCGTGTAATGCTGCAATGGGATGCAGATTCTACATGGCAAAAACGCAAAATGGTTGTGAACAAGTGCAAGAACAAGGCAGATGTTAGCCTACTAAGCACTGTTCATAATCCAGCAACCGCCAATATTTGTGTCAGGAAAAATGTGAATGTTACTAAGTCTTGCATTGAGGCAGCCTACAATAACACATAGTGGACACATCAATTATGCAAATCAGGCACTGCCATTCTACCCACTCATGTGCAAGCAACAAAAAAAATTAAATGAGAAAATTACATAAAGAAACACACTTTTACTGTCCCAATTGCAACATCAGGTTGTGTGTTGGTGACTGTCTTAGAACATATCACATGAAGGATGTGCACTAAATCTACATCAATATAGCAGTGAACACTAGGCATACCTTTCCTATTGTATTTATGTTGATGTTTTGGTATTAACATGTTTCTGTTACACATAATAAGATTTTTTCTTGTTAAAAAACTAAAATCAACGTTTTTCGTTCGTATTCCTTAAGGTGGACATACTGCTAAGAAGGTTAAGGTAACTCAGAGTTTGCTAACCTAGACCAACTGGCCACCCCAGGTCTTCTGTAGTCATTCTCCAATTTATTAGATTGTACAATCGTGTGTGACAATGTTAAGACCCTGGGTCTGTCACCATTGACATATCCATTCCCCCCATCCCTCTGAGATTGAGTTTCAGGACCAGGAGAGGTACATATGGTCAAAACAAAAATGACACTAAGCACTGCAGCATTATGCCACAGATGGGAAAGAGTTAGTGACAAGAAGCCACAATGGTTACCTTAAATTACAGCAATCAAGCAGCCAGTAATTGAATATGCACATCTATACCAGCAGTGCTAACAGAAGTAAGCTATGCTTAAGTGACATGTCTTTAGCCTTCATTAGAATGCTGATAAATATTTATATGCTCTATGCAGTTGTGCCTTTAATCATCATTACAAACAGCTTTGAAGACCTAGTAAGCATTCCCCCAAGTCAGTAAAGAGCTCGAGTGATGCATTTCTATCCGTAAGTGTGAAAGTACAGGCCCAAAGCACTAGAGAATGACAGAAACAAGCAGATGTCAGCCCCACGAAATGGTGAGAATTAGATCATGGCCAGCAGTGGTTTTAGCTGTGTAAATGGCAGGCTCGCTTATCTGTTGTGAAGTCACATGGTACAGTATACCATTTACAGCTACAGTATAAATGGGGTCCTAGGGTTGGTGATAGAGTGGCTACCATTCTCCCACTGACATCAATCATTGAGTGAGGATTAGTGTAAAGCTACTTAACACAGCTAAAGTCATTTTATGTATTACATTTTATCAAAAAGGTGGCATAGTGTTTGGTTCTGCTGCCTCACAATTCTAAAGTCCTCAGGTCAAATCCTTCCCTAGGTATTTCCCAATGTTCCTTTAGATTTTTCTGTAGGTGCTTTGAGTTTCTTCTACATTCTAAATATGAGCAACTTCTGTTATTGGGTGACTCAAAATTGGGCCAGTGTGTGCCCAGCAATGTCCTGGTGCTTCCCACAACCCCCCAATAATGTGCTTGTTTGGATAATGCATAAAATGCTGTGTTATAGTAAGCAGTTTTTTTCTGGAACCACTTTAATGAAGAAGGGCTAACAGAATATGAAAATATTTTGTAGTTCATCACCTGAATATTGAAGATGGAAATTTTTACATATTAAAAAAAGAAAATATGTGTTGAAGTGATGAACAATTCTCCTTCACTTTCGCACACTTCCCTGCCACGACCTTTCAGCAGGCAGCAACAAACCTTATGCTAAACTATCCAAGTCAGCAGGACAGAGAGGATGTCTCAAAAGGTAAGGCGCTGTCTGTCTTTCTTTCTGATGTTACTGCGGAGGTCACTTGTTGCATTTCTGAGAGAGACAGCCAAGTGAGGAGATCACCGGCTTTTCATTTGCATTGCTGCAGATTTTGCTCTTCTAAAATGTCAAACATGCCAGTGTCTGTCAGATAAGCCTCATAAATCTTGTTTAGCAGCTCACTGACTATGTTTACAGTGATGGAATTGAAAGAGCTCTGCAGACGTGTGCCTTAATGAGGGGGTCTGGCGTGTTGCCTGACTGTTCCCCAGGAGGGTGTGCTCTGTTGTGAGCACCATTGATGAAGCAGAGGCAGTGACCCTGCTGCCTGTACCATGACACCCCCCTGTTGGAGTCAAAGGCAATCTCATGTGAAGCCTCTTTTGCCTCTTATCGTTTTAGCTTGTGAACCATTCATGCAAATCATTTAGGATCCCACCACTTGGTGTTAGAAACAAACTATACAGTCAAGTTGACAAACAGGATCCCTCTCTATTATGATTCAAAAGCTAGCTATAGAAAAATGATGAAAAAAAGAAGAATAAACTAATGGTTTCCTCTTATTTTATATTTCAGTTTTTATAGAGTTCACAGTTCTAATTCTTTGTTATGATTGTTTTGATTGACTGAAACAAAAAGAAAAGTAGATTAACAGTTTGTAGTACAGTGGCACAGTAGGCACTGCAGTGTTACTGCCTCACATCACTTGGACAGAAATTCAGTTCCAGCTGGTTTTTGAGAAGTTGCCACATTCTGTCCATATTCACATGGATTTCATTATGTATTAAATTTTCTTCTTATATGATCCTTAGAGTACCTCTCAGGTCAGTTGCCCTTGTTTGTGAGGCTGTGCTTTTGTGAGGAGTGCCATTCCATGCAGACTTAGAACTGCCTTACAGATGATCACTTAGTTGCTGTCGTGTGACTAATATATAGTATCCATAATGCAACACAAGAAAAACTTTATTAAGGGCTTGAGAATAATCCACAATGTTCACCTACCTCATATATCTCAACTTAGAAATCATCCACTGCCACCAGTGTGACTGCTGAGTATGACTTGCAGTCTGACCAAGGCTTTCAGACACCTTGATCATAAGACCACACTTCATGGTTACCTCACATAATTCAGCATAGTGCCCACTAAATGGCTACCAGTGTGCAAGCTCAATTGTACCCATAATTCAACATAAGTAAACCCAAGAATGCCTTGGCCATTAGTCCAGGCTTTTTGTGTACCTCATATACCTCAGTTTAGTGACCACTGAATGGCTGCTGTGTTACTACTAGATAGTACAGATAGTCCAATACAAGAAAACTGGAGAAGACCTTCAGGAACAAGTCCACACCTATCGCCATCCCTACAGACTCAACTTACTGATTACTGTATTGCTGCCAATTTGATGTCTTGGTAGTGGTAGTATCCATAATCTGATAGTTCTAAACTTAAAAAGGTCAACATCTTGCTCACAAGTCTAATCTACCTTATATGTCTCAATTTTGAATACACAATGGGCAGTCAGAACATCGAGAGTACACCTTGTGAGAGGGATTTAAGAGTCATAGTGGACTCTAAGCTATCGACTTCCCGACATTGTTCAGAAGCCCTTAAGAAGGCTAACAGAATGTTAGGTTATATAGCATGATGTGCAGAGTAAAAATCTAAGAAGGTTATGCTCAACCTTTATAACACAATGGTAAGGCCTCATCTGGAGTACTGTGTACAGTTTTGGTCTCCAGGCTACAAAAAAGGACATAGCAGTGCTAGAAACATGTCCAGAGAAGAGCAACGAGCTTGATTCCAGGGCTACAGGGGTTAAGTTATGAAGATAGATTAAAAGAGTTGGGCGTTTTTAGTTTAAGTAAAAGAAGATTAAGAGGAGACATGACTGAAGTGTTTAAAATTATAAGGGAATTAGCACAGTGGATCGAGACTGTTATTTTAAAATGAGTTCATCAAGAACACGAGGACACAGTTGGGAACTTGTTACGGGTAAATTCCGCACAAACATTAGGAAGTTTTTCTTTACATAAAGAACGACAGACACTTGGAATAAGCTATTGAGTAGTGTGGTAGACGGTAAGACTTTAGGGACTTTCAAAACTTGATGTTTTTTGGAAGAAATAAGTGGATAGGACTGGCGAGCTTTGTTGGACTGAATGGCCTGTTCTCATCTAGATTGTTCTAATGTTCTAATTTAGTGATCACTGGAAACTGGCCAGTGTGCCTACTGGCATGTATACATAGTTGTGCATGACTATATGACGAAGACCTTTAAATGCCTTGGTTGCCAATCCACACTTTTTACCTACCTCATTTTTATATATATATATATATATATATATATATATATATATATATATATATATATATATATATATGTATATATATATATATATATATATATATATATATATATATATATATATATATATATATATATATATATATATATATACGTATATATATTATTGATTATTTAATTATCATCAGCATGGCTGCTAGGTAGAAGTTATAGTGTGACATAAATAAACGTAAATTGTCTTTGAGACATCTTGGTCACTAGTCCTCACTTCTCAGCCATCTCATATATCTCAACTAAGTAGTCACTGAAATGAAGTAGTGGGATTCCTTGGTTGCACTCATAATCCAACGTAAGTAAACTTAAAAAAGCCTGCCAGTGATTTGGCTACTACATCTCATAGGCCTCCTGTTAGTGATCACTGAATGACTGCTAATGCAACTGCTGGGTCATACCTATAGTCATATACAAATAAACTCAAAAGGACTTTCAAGCACCTTGGTCTCAAGGCCGCACTTCTAACCTATCTTAAAGTCTTCAACTTAATGATTGCATAATGGTTGTCAGTGTGGCTTCTGTATATATCTGTAATTCCACAGGAGTAAACTGAAGAAGGCATTCAAACACCTTGGCCACCAATCTACACTTTTTACCCATGTCATATATTTCAGTTTAGCCATCCCTTCAATTACGACCAGTGTGACTGCTGGGAAATACTTGCAGTATGGCACAAGTCGACTGAAGATGGCCATCAGACTTCCTTGGTTACAGGTCTACAGGTCTTATCTACCTCAAATACCTCAACCTAGTAATCATTGAATGGCCATCAGTGTGACTGCAAGAGTAGTACACATAGTCTGACACAAGTTAACTCAAGAAGACCTTCATTTAAAGATAAAGCATCTTCTCAGTTTTTCTTATTTTAGTCTGGCAGCTTTCCTACAGCTTCTAGCTTTAATAACTCCTGTTTCTTGAACGGGGCTTTTTATAGGTTGGCATCTCACCCTACTAACAGTGATGAGAGTGACACACTCTCCTGTTGCTTTACTTTACCTGACAGGATTGCAGTTCTACAGTATATAGCAATAGCTCTGACACTTGCATCAGCTGGGGATGACTTCTTTGCTGAGTCAGCAGCAGTCTGAGTTGGCATTGCATATTCAAATAAGCAGCTTCAGGACTAGCTATGGGAAACCTATCACAGTTACATGATCACCATTTTGGTATGGCTAAAGGAAGCCATCCTTCTAATTGAGCAATGAAATTAGCAAAAATCTATTGGGTTGGCGCTGGTAAGAGCTGTGTAGTACTACAATATTATATAGAGAATGCACATGCAAATCATATTAAGTCAACTCATGACAGATCATAGATCTCATTTATTTAGAAATTGTAGAGAATCAGAAAAGAAAGTAAAAATGCAGGAACATTTCCCTCACCATCCTAAATAGAGATGAACTACAATGGCTAACTTAAAAATGATCATCTATTGTTTCCAGTTACACTAATAACATAAATGTTTCCTCATTTACCTGGGTTACTGGTGCTTTGGTAACACAAGCTGATATGTACTGATAACAATCAGTGATGATGGGAGTCTAAATGCTATACTTGGCCTCCTGTTGGCTATTTATGTTAAGGCAGGTATTGCCACATCTACCTATAAATTGATTTCCTGATTTGTTAGAAAATTGTATAAGAACAAGGAGAGAACACTGGGGCTGCATAATATGCTTTACTCTAAATTGGGTAGACACCGCTACAAGCCTGGTTATCAACAAGCTCCTGCCGAGTCTCTACATATAATTACACAGCAAAATGAGATGGCAGACGTAGCAATTGAGATTTAATTGTGTACAAACACGTGAGCCGTGAATACTTGTTTTAGATGATGACAGTCTAATTAGATTTCATCTTGCTTGTAGTTTGAAACAATTGGCTGCTTTACAGATGCTGTAAAAAATTTGTATGTGAAACACCGGATGAACTGGTGAAGGCAGAGCGGGTTCTGTAATAGCAGCTTCAGATTGTGTGACTGTTCAAGTGATGAGGGCATGATTTCTCTCTTCTGCTGGATGCCATCTCTCATCATTTAGGTGTCTTTTATAAACAGGCACATGTCTGCTTTTGGCACACATTCCTGGAAATATATTTTTTGGGTGAGTACATTCTGGCAAGAGTTGTAGTTACACATGTAACAGCAGGTAGTTCTGAGATCAAGTGTCATTATGTGGAGTCATTGTCCACTGTGGAGACTTTGCTGAGGGTCAGGATCAACTACAACAACAACAACATTTATTTATATAGCACGTTTTCATACAAATGATGTAGTTCAAAGAGCTTTACAGGATGAAGAAAAAAAAATTTATATATAAAAATAAAATTAGGCAATACTAATTAACATTGCATAAAAGTAAGGTCTGATGGCCAGGGAGGACAGAAAAAACAAAAAAAAACTCCAGATGGCTGGAAAGAAAAAAACTAAATCTGTAGGGGTTCCAAGGCCATGAGACCACCCAGCCCCCAGTAGGTATTCTACCTAACATAAATGATCTCAATCAATCCTCATGGTTTTCAGGCTCCACGTGAAGAAATGGTGATGTGGACCTCTGGCCTTCAATCCATCAATGTAGGGACTGCATGGTGCTTTGATCAGGTGGTGGTGGCACAGATCACCACCACCGAAAACCAGAAGAAGAACAGAAGAGAAAAAAGGGGTTAGTACGATCAGAGGCCGAAGAGTGACGTCTACATTCAAATGAGAGAATATATCTACCAG
Source organism: Erpetoichthys calabaricus (assembly GCF_900747795.2). Lineage (NCBI taxonomy): Eukaryota > Metazoa > Chordata > Cladistia > Polypteriformes > Polypteridae > Erpetoichthys > Erpetoichthys calabaricus. Next base: position 105,575,326 of record NC_041395.2, on the reverse strand, counting down.
TGGTTTATGAGGAGCCTCAAAAGCACTGGGCCCTATTAAAATTATGTTTTAGGTTGATTGACAACTCTAAATCAGTCTTGAGCAAGTGTGTCCTGTGAAGCACTAGCCTCTTGTTCAGGGTTTCTTCCTACATTAGAACACTAGAGCAATCTAGATGATAACAGGCCATTCAGCCCAACAAAGCTCGCCAGTCCTATCCACTTATTTCTTCCAAAAAAACATTAAGTTAAGTTTTGAAAGTCCCTAACGTCTTACTGTCTACCACACTACTTGGTAGCTTATTCCAAGTGTCTATTGTTCTTTGTGTAAAGAAAAACGTCCTAATGTTTGTGCAAAATTTACCCTTAACAAGTTTCCAACTGTGTCCCCGTGTTCTTGATGAACTCATTTTAAAGTAACAGTCTCGATTTGCTGTACTAATTCCCTTCATAATTTTAAACACTTCAATCATGTCACCTCTTAATCTTATTTTGCTTAAACTGTATAGGCTCAGCTCTTTTATTCTTTCTTCATAATGCATCCCCTGTAGCCCTGGAATCAGCCTAGTTGCTCTTCTCTGGAACTTTTCTAGTGCTGCTATGTTCTTTTTGTAGCCTGGAGACCAAACCTGCACACAGTACTCCAGATGAGACCTCACCAGTATGCTATAAAGCTTGAGAAAACCTCCTTGCACTTGTACTCCACACATTGTGCTATAAAACCCAACAAAATGTTTGCCTTCTTAATGGCCTCTGAACACTGTCATTAAGTCGATAGCTTAGAGTTCACTATGACTTCTAATATACAGTACATGTATGGGCTGTTGCAGGATCATAAGAATTACTGTCATGTCAATCGGACCAAATGTGCTTGTGTAGTTTGAACACATATATGACTGGCATCTCTATCAGGCCATGTGAATAGTCGCTTCACCACAATTTCTAAAAATCACACAAAACGAAATTTAGAAGCATACAGCTCAGCAACACAAGTGCCATGGAAAGTAACTCTTCTATACCCATTATATCGAAATACCGTATGTTTGTCTTGTATAAAGGGTGACCAATCAAGGAATGAGACGTTGTAATGAGCGTGATCCAATCAGGAAACAGCCACATAATGAGCAGAGTGTTGGTTCATGCTAAGCAACACAGCAAGTACCATGGAAAGCAACTCCTCTATACCCGTTATTTTGAAATATATTTTTCTTCCATATTCATTTTCATTTTAACACTTTGTATATACCTAGGGAATGTAGCATCTTGTAGCATTGTCTCCTCTGGTCTGGTGTCTGTCTTGTACCTAAGTTATTAGCACATGCTACAATTCCCTGATAAATATGTATGTGCTATACCTTTGCCATTAACATAAAGCTTCCTACAGACTAGTTCTGTCTCTTCACAGGACTTGATAATATTTGTCCAGATAAAACTCTTTCTTTCTCTCTCTCTCTCTCACATACCTACTCCGCGTTGTCGTCTGTCTGAGGCATTTAGCTGACAGCATTAAAAGCGGTTTACTTTCCAATAACCAGTCTTTCCTTCTAATTGATTTATCACAGCTCCAAATGAGATTTTTATTGCCCAAGTAATATTACTTTCTGTGTGGGTGGGACTCCGCGACAGATTAGTCCGTAGCGTTCTTGAAGACTCGTAACAAAAGGCTCACACTGACACCTGCAACAAACCCCAATGCCCTGAAATAAAAATTAAAGCAAAAACAAAAAAAAAGGAAAAAAGAAAAGGAGAAAAATGTATCATAAGGCTTTTATTAAAAATTAATGGGTCACACTATTATGGATTTATTCCCAAGGCAATTGAAAAAGTAATTACATTTCAGCAAAAATTTGGTATTCAAAGAGAGCTTGTCTGGCAAGAGGCCCTTTCTGTGAAATTGAATTTGGCTGGAGAGTGCAGATGAACTGCTGAATGCTTGTAAGGGACAACAACAGCCAGCAAAATGTCCTGCAAAGTGACAGAGAGTGGGCCTCCTCTTGTGTTGTGTTTTTGTTTCTCTCGGACATTGGTTAGCTGTGTCTGAAATTGCAGTGATGAAAACTGCCCATTAAAAAGAGGGGATACCAACTGGCCATTCAACTTCTGTTACTCTTTCATTTGCTGGAACAACAAAGGACTTCTTTCATTAGGTATAACCTTTAAAGGCACATGAAATAGAAGTCAAAGACACTCCATCACTCTTAAAATTGCCATTCCCCAAGCTGCACTAGGGATATTACAGTAGTGCAATAGTTGTTATTGTTGCTTCAGACCATCAGAGTCATGGATTAGACCATGGGCCTGTGTAGAATTTGCATGTTCTTCTAGTGTTGGTATGTCCTTTCCTCACATATCTCAGACATGCAGATTAGGTCAATAGGCAACCCTGTGGAGGTAATCAATCTTTCCTTGGCCTTATATAATGATCAGATCCTCCTTGACACCCACTCTGGATTTGTCATCACTGGAGATGCCCTCAGGTCATTTGAGTACTACCTTTTGGGCAGACACACAATGTGTTCCAGTGAGGTGAGATGTCAAGGGTGCACCAGGAAACCAATTGGATGCTACAAGGATCAATGCTAGGCCCTCTCTTGTTTTCTATATACACCTCTCTATCTTCCTGTCCCATGGTCTCTCTTATCAGTGCTATGCCATTGACACACCACTGTACATGTCATTACCTCACAAGAGCAATATGGTATCAGCTTGAAGCCCTGCATGTTCCACTGATATTGCAACCTGGATGAAGGAGCACCATCTCCAGCTCATTCAGGCAGGGATGGACACTTTTGTTATTCCAGCTCATCCATCTATTGAGAACCCCATCCAGCAAGTCTACACACAGCCTTGGGGTGACGATCCATAACCAGCTGTCCTTCACTGACCATGCTCTAACAGTCTGTCGTTCTTGCAGATTCAATTTATTCAACATCTGCAAGAACAAACCTTATCTGACAACAACAACTCCTGGTCCAGGCGTTGGTCCTGTCACTTCTGGACTACTACAACTCTCTGCTAGCAGAAGTACTGGCATGTATCACCAAGTCACTGCAGATGATCTAAAATGCAGTGGCATGTGTGGTGTTCAACCAGCTGAGGTGTGTATGATTCACCCCCCTTTTCAGATCACAATATTGGCTCCCTATAGCAGCACATATTAAGTTCAAATCCTTGATACTTAGCTACAGGGTAGTCAATGTGTCTGCACCTATATACTGTATATGGAGACACTTGTGAGTTCCTATGCCTCTTCACAACTGCTCAGGTCTACTGATGAATGGCATCTGGTGATGCCACCTCTGCCCAGCACCAAATCTCAATCCAGACTATTTTCACGTGTTGCTGCTAGCTGGTGGAATGAGCTGTCTACCTCCATTCAAACTGCTGACCCCCTTAATGTGTTTAAGAAGTGTTTGAAGACTCTCCTGCTCTGTGAATTTCTGTCTAATTGACAATGGCTTTGATTGGTTCATGTAACCTAGGAACTGTAAATAGCTTGTATTTTGTTCTGGGCTCTTCACTTGAGTTTATCAATTTTATAGCTTTGTCCTGCAACACTTGTTCCCAAAAATACTCCCCAGACTGAAATTTCCTCAGTTATGTTGATTTCTTTTCTAAGTCATTTTGGATAAAACCATCTGCTAAGCGAAAAACTTAAATACTGGTGCACCATCCAGTCCTGGTGTCAAGTTCTTTGTAGTCCTAACTTGAAATAGCAGGTCACAATACAGATGGACAGATGGGCAAGCCACAGTAAATATGTAGCATACACTTAACTCTAAGGTTGACATGCCACCATAAGAGTGATCTATGCCTCCATGTAAACCCCACTCACACCATAAAAGGGTGCTTGAATGACTAAAGGCTGGTAGCAATCACTCCAATTATTATGAAGTGTTTTGAGAGAGTGGTGCTGGCCCACATTCAGAGCAGCATACCGGACAGTCTGGACCCCCTGCAGTATGCCTACTGGCCCAACAGGTCCACTTCAGATGCCATCACAGCCACACTACATTATTCCCTCTCCCATCTTTAGAACAAAGACTCCTAAATCAGGATGCTTTTTGTTGACTACAGCTCTGCCTTTAACATAGTTATCCCCCATAAACTAACCCATATACTGTCTGCACTTGGCCTGCACCCCACCCTCTGTGACTGACTCCTAGACTTTCTGACTAGCACGCCCCAGTCTGTCAGAATTGGTAATAGGATTTCAGCCATGATTATCACAAACAAATGCACCCCACAGGGATGCATCCTCAGCCCCTTCCTCTATACCCTGTTCACCCACGACTGTGTCGCCTCCCACAAAGATAACATCATCCTAAAGTTCACAGACGGCACTGTAGTGATAGGACGCATCACTGGAGGGGACGAGGTGGCCTACAGGAGGGAGGTGGCCAGTCTGTTGTCATGCTGTGAGGACAACAACCTCACCCTCAACACAGACAAGACAAAGGAGATGATAGTGGACATGAGGAAGGAGAGGAGGCCTCACTCCTGTTCACTCCGGCCACTGTTCATCCGAGGACTTGAAGTGGAGAGGGTGAGAAGCATTAAATACCTGGGCGTCTACATCAGTGAGGACCTTACTTGGACACTTAAAACTACACAGCTAGTCAAGAGGGCCCAGCAGCGTCTGTACTTTCTGAGGAGGCTGAGGAAGTTTGATATGTCGAATAAGATCCTCAGCAACTTTTACAGCTGCATTGTTGAGAGCATCTTGACCAGCTGCATCACTGTGTGGTACGGCAACACTACTGCTATGGACCGCAAATGCCTTCAGAGAGTGGTAAAGACTGCTGAGAAGATCACTAGGACCCCACTGCCCTCTCTGCAGAGCATCTACAACTGCAGAGTCCGCAGGAGAACTGCCTTGATCCTCAGGGACCCCCTGCACCACCAACACGAACTGTTCACACTTCTACCCTCAGGCAGAAGGTATAGAAGTATGACATGCAGGACTTCCAGGCTAAAGAACTCTTTCTTTCCCAAGGCCATTAGACTCTTAAATAACTGACTGGAGTTTATAACCATGGTTCACCTCATTCTATCTACCTCACACAACTGTAACTGTATTTGACTTGTCCATCACACACTTTATACTTCTGTTCTGTTTTTATACTTTATGCTGCCTCTGTTATTTATTATCTATCTGCTACTTATTATTTATGTTTATCTTTATACGTTGGTTTTGTCATTTGGTGTGGACAGCAAAGAAAGAATTTCATTGTACAGGGAAAAGCGTTTCCTTACTGTGCACATGACAATAAACTTTGAACTTGAACTTAAAACACTGTGTTGTTCAATCCCTGCATACTCTGAGGTATCAGATTACCAGCAGTACAGTAACTGATTCAATGCTTGCAGTGGGTTTTATTGACAATAAACCTCAATGTTACTTGAAAAATGTTCAGTTAGACCAAGCAATCCCAGATTGCAGTGCCAAAGACAGGAATTGACTGGATTGAAAATTATCAGCAACATTGGAGACCCTCCAAGAGTGACATGTGTTTAGCTAAACATCTCCCAGAATGCACAAAGTCATGCCTCAAATGAGGGCAAGTTTATTCCAATGGGATTATTTGATCCAACATTTTTTGGTCCCACATCAGCAAGAAATATCATAAGAAGTGGCATTGGCTGAGACAAATGTTAAGACACAACCAACCAGTGTGGGCTTATTGAGGCTATAGAAAAGATAGTCCTATAAATACCTATTTGGGAAAGTTGATTAACAACATCCCATAGGGATTATGTGTATAGTAGATGTGGAAATATGTCATATTTAACAGGCATGGTATCCTACAAAGTGAGATTTGCCATTTTACTAAATGGGACAATGGTGAAGATCTATTTTTGAGAAGTCAAGCACCCTCCCCGACCGAAAAGGCTGTTGTTTTTCTGTAAATAGTATTTGTGTTCCCTCTGTTTCACTTCTCCATGCTTGTTTTAAATAAAGCAAACCTGAATTTTATCTTGGTGGCCACTGGGACACCTTCAGTATGAACGTCATATGTTAGTTTAGTTTTCCTATGTGACCTTCAGCTTCATTCTAAAGCCTGAATACTATATTAGGAGGTCATGTGCCACTCATACTGACACCTTATCTGGTGGAATTTCCTGTCTTGCTGTCAAAGTTTTGGGTTGAGGCTCCAACTCTTGGTGATCCTAAACTGGCCTGGGTGTCAGTGTCATTATATGAAACTGTGGCCACTTCTTCCCCACATGTTGTCAAACATTCTGTCAGACGTGAGTATCATGCACTCATCAGGGAGGAAGATCAGACTAAGTTACTCAGGTGTCACTTTAGCCTGATCCCAGCTACTCAGGTGTCATTCTTAAGCACCAAAGTCCAGAAAGCAGGAACCCAGAAAAGGAAGCCCTCAGATCTAGTTGTCTCCCTTGTGTGCATTTAATACAGCCCTGTGCATGACCTTGCTTTCTCATCTTGTGTAAGCGGGCCTCTGGGGCCACACCTCATATCATCTTGCACTCTGTCAGTTACACACACCGTGGCCTTAACCCCTGTGATCCAGGGTTGAAATGCATTGTTCTATTTGTCCTTTTTATTGCCTGTCACTGTAGCACGTGTAGCTGGCATATTCTAGAATCTTGAATGGGCTTCAGCCACAGGATTGATTGAGAGTAATAACAGCCTGATATGTCAGCTTCAGATAAATCCAAAAGGCAGTTTCATTCATCCTGGAGAAAATGAAGCGGCTGGCATTCCGTCAGCATAGCCGTGGGGATCTCTCTGCCGAGCCAGTGAAAAAGCAGGTTTGTGTGTCACCTGGGAGCAATTAGCAGAGACAGCCATTTATGGATGCAGAGTGTTGGTCCTTTGCAACATCCCCCCTTACAAGGATTGTCTCCTACCTAAACTGATCAATAATGACAGTAATTAGAAAGAGTCAAAGAGTATTGCATTGACAGTTATACCGCAGTTACTGGTAATGATTTCTTCATTAATATGAGATTCTTTTCGTACGCCTGCTTTAAAACAGCAGTAAGCAAGCAAGTGCAGGCCAAATGGGAAACAACATAAATGATTATGCATCACTTTCATGATGCCCAATTTTAGACCCCCCGGCATTCATGTACAACAGGAAAGCAGGCACTGTTCAAGTTCAAGTTTATTATATGCAGTACAATCCGATTCTTACTTGCATGTCTTCCACAGACCTGTGACAGTAGAATGAAATATTAAAAGAATATCATCTAGTATGCTACCCAGCAAAATGTTTGACAGAGGAGGCTTTGGCTGTGGTGGTTTATACTTAGCTGGACAGTTCCTGCTTGTCCATTTCCGGAAAACCTCTTATGTAGTTGTTGCTGGTTCAGCCATTCAGGTTGTGTTGCCTTCATATTTAACAGGCTAAAAGGCGAATCCTTTGTGGTGGGTATTGTGATTATACTGTATGTAATATCTGTAGAAATGGACTGTAGAAGTCCATTGACTGTACAAGTATTGAAAGTAAAAAGATTATATGCAAATAAACACACAATCTGTGGGGACAGACTTGCAATACATTGTCTGTGCTGAACCTTAAAGCCCAGAGCCGTTGGATCAGTCGCCACTTCTGGCTCATGGTGTAAGCCAAAGCAGGTAATTTTAATGGCTGGAGCTCCAATTCTGAAAATGATACAGAGAGAATTACAAAAATTATCTTGAAACAATAACTTACTTTGGGTACAGTTGTTTAATATATAGTGATAGTAATAATCATGTTAAAAAGTAGGTGGCGTAGTGGTAGTGCTGCTGCCTCACAGTAAGGAGACATAGGCTTGCATCCTCCGTGTGTGGAGTTTGCATGTTCTCCCCATGTCTGCGTGTGCTTCCCGTCGGTGTTCCACTTTCTTCCCACAGTCCAAAGACATGCAGGTTAGGTGTATCGACAATACTAAATTGGCCCCAGGGAGTGTTTGGTGTGTGAGTTTGTATGTTTGTTCTGTAATGGACTGGCGTCCTGTCCAGAATTTGTTCCTGCCTTGTGACCTATGCTAGCTGGAATAGGTTCCAGCCTCCTTCCAACCCTGGTCAGGATTAAGCAGTTTAGAAAATTACATTACATTTTAAAAAGCACATCTTCTCTTGTGTCTCAATGAAGTCATTTGGTAATGTGCCTACCGGGGCATTAACCAAAGAAAGAAAAAAACAACTTTTTAAGTATCTGCACTGTCAAGGAAAGGAGAACAGAAAAGAGAGAATGGCATTTATCTTTCTTGTTCAGCAGACGAGAAGGTAAGACTACACTTTTGCTAATGTTTTAGCACTGCTTCAATGGTGCAACGCAGCAGGGGACTGGCTGTCCGGCTGTGTGTCACCATGGAGGCCTACATAGCTTCACACTCAATCTGGTTCCTCGCTAGCAACTCTTCACCACCTGCCACTGAAGTAAGAACGGAGTTGCAAAGCATTTAATTTAGTTTATTACAGAAATTAAAAGGGATCCCAAAGGTTAACCTAAGTATAGGCTTAGAGAGAGGTATTAAGTTACCTTCGCTTTGGAATGGGAAAGTGCTTGAGCTTGATTCCTGTGTGTGCGCAAGCACCCGTGAGATTGCTTGTATTTTAATAGAGACCTTGCAGTGGCAGATGTGATGTGATGCAGAAACGTGTCCGTGTCACCCGCAATTTCTTCAGAGGGTGACACAGAGCTTTAGGACTGGTCGTCAAAATGACACCAAGTATAAAAGGCACTTTCTGCCTGCATGGGTCATCTTTTGATGGAGTCTTGGTTTGTAAGTGTTTGGTGTAGCTCAGCTTTAAAATACATCAACCATACCGGCTTGTGCCTATTTTTTGTATGTGTATATACTGTATATATATATATTGTAAAATGAAGAGACAAAAGAGCTAACAATCGCGGTAGAACATAATGGCGAGCAACAATGGTGATATTGTTCCTGGAATCAAACAATGCCAACACCGAATGCCCATTCACCAATTCCACTCTCGTGTTAGGAACAGCCAGGGGATTCGACAGAGCACAGTACCTCTCTCCTCTGAGCCAGGTGCAGTCCATTGGTTCAGTGTTTAACGGGCAGGCGGTCAGAATATGTCTCAGCTCCCCACACCTGAAACAGCGCAGCGGGCTGGGAATCTTCTCCTTTAGTCTCACCGGAGCCTACGCAGCATGACAGGTGGGTTCAGGGGGAGTGACACGTCCCTGTCGGGCCCCGTGAGCAGACTTTTCTGACCCCCAGCCAGCTGGCCCTCCAAGACCTCCAGAAGACCATTCATATCTTTGTATGGATGCTGGCGGACCTGCTAGGCGAGGTACTCCGGCATGGCATTCACTAGACCCTCACAGGCCACCTGCTCCACCACCCGGTGCACCTGGTTTATATCCGGCCTTAGCCAGCGCCCCAGCTTGCCCCAGAATTTGAATGCCTGGGCCCTCGCTGGGCTGTCAGGATCAAACCTCCAGTGTTGCCACTCCCTTGCCTGCTGGCCTGAAGTCACGCCATAGCGCTTATATATTTCGGCCTTCAAGAGGTCATAATCAGCAGCTTCCTCCTCTGGGAGATCATAATAAGCCTGCGGCGCAGCGTCCTTCAGGTATGGCGCTAATATGGAGCCCCATTCCGTCCTCGACCACTGATTACAAGAGGCAGTCCTCTCAAATATCAATAAGTATGACTCTAAATTGTCAGACTCAGCAAGCGGGACAATCAGAGGAGGTGGAGGCTGTGCGGGCTCCGGTTTTACCACTTCCGCTGCCGCCAGTTGCGTCTTGGTCTCCGCCAGCTCCGTCCTAGTTGTCACAAGCTCCAATTTCACACTCTGGAGCTCTGCCATTATGGTTGTCAATACAGGGTTCAGGTCCTGCCCTTCTGACATCTTCAGACTTTGTATCCTGCCGACTATGCCACTGTAAAATGAAGAGACAAAAGAGATTTTAACGTTTTGGGGAATCCGTCCCCATATACTCTGAAGTTCTCTCTGTAAATGCGGTCAGGTTTGCACATATAACACAGACAACCAAAACAGTGACAGGTGGACAATTTATGAGGTGGGAACGGAAGTTCATACGGAATGCTGGGAAGGAGCCGCTTTGGTAGATGGGTAGTGGTGACGTCATTCTATGGGGACCAGAGGGAAGGAAGGAACTCGGAAGTGGCTTGCGTTGTTGTTTACCGTGTTCGGGTGAACTGACGGCGGTGTATTTTCGTATTTCCTGAAGGAACAAAGAGAGAAAGGTTAGTACACTGCTGTTGTCCCCTGACATAAGATTTCACACTGCTCCCTATGCGCTCATGCGTGACAATATATATATACATATATATATATATATATATATATATATATATATATATATATATATATATATATATATATATATATATATATACTGTATATATATACTGTATATAGTAGAGTCAAGCAGACTGAAAATTAAAATAGTAAATTTGAAAACACATCAGATCTTAATGGGAACAAAAATCATGCTGGATATCTATACTGATATGGGCTGGGTAATGTGTTAGGAACTTAAAGGATGCCGCATCTTTTGATGGAAATGAAAATTACAGAGGGTTGAATTCAAAGACACCCCGAGAATCAAAGTGAAAAAATGATACGGCAGGCAAGTCCATTTTGCCGAAATTTCATTGCAGCAACTCCAAATTGTACTCAGTAGTTTGTATGGCCCCCACATGCTTGTATGTATGCCTGACCATGTCCTAATGAGACGACAGATGGTATCCTGGGGAATATCCTCCCAGATCTGGACCAAGGCATCACTGAGCTGCTAGATAGTCTGAGGTGCAACCTGGTGGCATCAGATGGACCGAAACATAATGTCCAAGAGGTGTTCTGTTGGATATAGGTCAGGCGAGCATGGGAGGCCAGTCAATGGTATCAATTCCTTCATCCTCCAGGAACTGCCTGCATACTCTCACCACATGAGGCCAGGCATTGTCGTGCACCAGGAGGATCCCAGGACCCACTGCACCAGCATAGAGTCTGACAATGGGTCCAAGGATTTCATCCCGATACCTAACGGCAGTCAAGGTGACATTGTCTAGACTGTAGAGATCTGTGTGTCCCTCCATGGATATCCCCTCCCAGACCATTACTGACCCACCACCAAACCGGTCATGCCGAACGATGTTACAGGCAGCATAATGTTCTACACGACCCTTTCACGTCTGTCACATGTGCACAGGGTGCCAGTGGTGGACCTGCCAATTCTGACATTCTATGGCAAATGCCAATAAAGCTCTACGGTGCCAGGCAGTGAGCACAGGGCTCACTAGAGGATGTCGGGTTTTTGGGCCACCCTCAAGAAGCCTGTTTCTAATACCAGTGGCCTGCTGGAGGTCATTTTGTAGGGGTCTGGCATCCTTGACCAAAGGAGTAGATACCAGTTCTGCTGATGGGTTAAGGACCTTCTACAGCCCTGTCCAGCTCTCCTAGAGTAACTGCCTGTCTCCTGGAATCTCCTCCATGCCCTTGAGACTGTGCTGGGAGACAGTAAAGCAAACTTTCTGGCAGTGTCATGTATTGATGTGCCATCCTGGAGAGCCTGGACTGCCTGTGCAACCCTCTGTAGGTATCGGTATATATATATATATATATATATATATATATATATATATATATATATATATATACTGTACATACAGTTAGGTCCATAAATATTTGGACAGAGACAACTTTTTTCTAATTTTGGTTCTGTATATTACTACAATGAATTTTAAATGAAACAACTCAGATGCAGTTGAAGTGCAGTCTTTCAGCTTTAATTCAGTGGGGTGAACAAAACGATTGCATAAAAATGTGAGGCAACTAAAGCATTTTTTAACACAATCCCTTCATTTCAGGGGTTCAAAAGTAATTGAACAAATTAAATAACTGGAAATAAAAAGTTCATTTCTAATACTTGGTTGAAAACCCTTTGCTGGAAATGACAGCCTGAAGTCTTGAACTCATGGACATCACCAGATGCTGGGTTTCCTCCTTTTTAATGCTCTGCCAGGCCTTTACTTCAGTGGCTTTCAGTTGCTGTTTGTTTGTGGGCCATACTGTCCGAGGTTTAGTCTTCAACAAGTGAAATGAATGCTCAATTGGGTTAAGATCAGGTGACTGACTTGGCCATTCAAGAATTTTCCACTTCTTTGCATTAATAAACTCCTGGGTTGCTTTGGCTGTATGTTTTGGGTCATTGTCCATCTGTATCATGAAACGCCGCCCAATCAATTTGACTGCATTTAGCTGGATTTGAGCAGACAGTATGTCTTTGAACACCTCAGAATTCGTTTGGCTGCTTCTGTTCTGTGTCACATCATCAATAAACACTAGTGTCCCAGTGCCACTGGCAGCCATGCACGCCCAAGCCATCACACTGCCTCCACCGTGTTTTACAGATGATGTGGTATGCTTTGGATAATGAGCTGTTCCACGCCTTCTCCATACTTTTTTCTTGCCATCATTCTGGTAGAGGTTGATCTTGGTTTCATCTGTCCAAAGAATGTTTTTCCAGAACTGTGCTGGCTTTTTTAGATGTTCGTTAGCAAAGTCCAATCTGGCCTTTCTATTCTTGAGGCTTATGAGTGGCTTGCACCTTGCAGTGCACCCTCTGTATTTACTTTCATGCAGTCTTCTCTTTATGGTAGACTTGGATATCGATCCACCTACCCCCTGGAGAGTGTTGTTCACTTGGTTGGCTGTTGTGAAGGGGTTTCTCTTCACCATGGAAATGATTCTGCGATCATCCATCACTGTTGTCTTCCGTGGACGTCCAGGTCTTTTTGCGTTGCTGAGTTCACCAGTGCTTTCTTTCTTTCTCAAGATGTACCAAACTGTAGATTTTGCCTCTCATAATATTGTAGCAATTTCTCGGATGGGTTTTTTCTGTTTTCCCAGCTTAAGGATGGCTTCTTTCACCTGCATGGAGAGCTCCTTTGACCGCATGTTGTCTGTTCACAGCAAAATCTTCCACATGCCAGCACCACACCTCAAATCAGCTCCAGGCCTTTTATCTGCTTAATTGATAATGACATAATGACGGACTTGCCCACACCTGCCCATGAAATAGCCTTTGAGACAATTGTCCAATTACTTTTGAGCCCCTGAAATGAAGGGATTGTGTTAAAAAAATGCTTTACTTGCCTCACATTTTTCTGCAATCATTTTGTTCACCCCACTGAATTAAAGCTGAAAGTCTGCACTTCAACTTGAAAAATTCATTGTGGTAATGTACAGAACCAAAATTAGAAAAAAGTTGTCACTGTCCAAATATTTATGGACCTAACTGTATATAGTAAATATCTCCTAGTAATAGTATAGTTTTGGTAAAGGTACAGTATTTATATGAATTGGGGTTTGTTGTGTACTTTTTGTCTTTTTGCATATACACTGATTTTTCTCTTCATAAAAGTTTTTGTGGATCATACTAGTGCAAGGACTGTGATTTTGTGTAGTATATTCCTGTCTTCATTTTTATTGAGGATGACAGCCAATTTTTGTGTATACACATTTGTTGTTCTTTCTTCTTGTTTTCAATTGGGTACTGCCATACTAACTGTAAATATTGTTTCAGTATTTTTTGGGACATTGCTTCTACGTGTTTTGTGTGTCAGTTGTGGTGAGAACTGTGTAAAAAGCCCACCTGACACTATTTGACTTACACCTGTAAGTAAAAGCCCACTTTTGTTTTGCAATATAACCTTTTTATGTCTGTGCCTCTCTGTCTAACATTTCTCATTTCTGATCCCAATCGGCACCCTAATTACAAGACGCCAAGTATGGAGACTGGTGCCTTCTTTGCCACTACACGGGGTATTACAAGTCAGCAAACAAATTTAAAAAATGTGTGCCAGCAAAAACCTGCAATGAGTCTGCCACAGAACTCAACTGGAAACATTCATCCACTGTCCATGCCTCAAAAAACCCAGTCCTAACACAAAAAATACTTCTTGATTTCATAATTTTCAAGAGAATGTTTTGAAAACAGAAGCAGTTTTTCATGAAAGGCATTGCTGCTTTACATCTCATGGGGCGCAGGTTTGTTTCCTGGCTTGGATTCTTTCTGTGTGAATTTGTATTTTCTCTCCATGTCGCTATAGGATTTTCTCTAGAGAGGCCCTCTTGTGTCTGCATCTGTTATATCAGAATACTACAGTTTCTTCCCAAATCCTAAACTTTTGCAAGTTAGGTTACTTTTTAGGTGGCTTCTGACTTTAAGGGTTAAGGGTTGAATGCCACCCGTGTAAGTTAATGAAAATTATTACTTTTAGGCTTGCCTCCCTGGGGACATTGCAGGTTAGGCTAACTCTAATTTAGTCGTTTGTGTGTGTCTGAATGTGCCCTGTTATGAATTGGCATCCCATCAAAGATTTGTTTATTCTAACTTCACACCAGATGCTTTTGGAATATTCTGGTCCCCCAGCAAGCCCCATTTGGATGTTTATGTTATTGTTTATTTTCTACAATCAAGTGTTAATTTAAGTGTAATAGCTTAGTTTATTATTTGTGAGGTAAACTCTGTTCCCAAAGTAGCTACGGAATGCACAGGAGATTCCCTGGGAAGGGAGAAAGCACTGTCCATCCAAACTTGGAGCCATTGCCCCTTATCCTAGCATGTGTTTTCAGTATTATTGTATGGGCCATATCTGGTTACAGATGGTGGATAGGGTCCTTAGAGTTATTGGCTTGTTTGTTGTCTTTCTCCAGCCTCCCATGTGGCCGTGTGGGCTTTGAATTTGGGTTAGGCCCTGGGGACTTGATGCTTGATCTTTGTCTTCCAGGCATCCCTGGCCCTGCAGACTTTGAATTAGGGTTAGGTTCTGGGAAGTAGCTTCCTTGCCTTTAAGCTCTGGGGGCTTCGCCCTTGGCCTTGTGTGCTTTTATTATGTGGGTCATAGCTTACTTTGGATGAATGGCTAGGTCTAAGAGCGCTCTACAATGAACTAATGCTAAAGCCATGTGCATGTTAGATTATGGTGTGTTACCCACTTACCCTCCTTCATAAGTGCCATCAAAAGCTCTTTTCCCTGACTTCCCAATTTTCTTTGTATTCTTCATGTTCCTCTTATCTGTGAGGCTTCATCCCTTTTCTTAATTTTACTTTATTTGGCATAATACGGCTTTAAAACTCTTGCTGGTATTCTTTTTTAGGTTTGGATTGATTCTTCCTTTGATGCAGGGACACCTGGCCAGATGTCCCTGTGTAGTGTTCTTTGTAAGTACCCTTTAAATAGACAGGTCTTCACAGCTGTCCATTGGTTTAAAAAGCCAGCAGGGTACCACTCTTCTAAGTGCTCTCCCCTGCTACACTCCTGCTATTGCTCCATGAACTTGACCTTTAACCTGCTTGGTGTGGTCTTGGCAGTAGCCTTACTCTTAGTAACCTCTTGTCTGCCTGTTGTCCCTCACAAGAAACCCTACTAAAAGCCTTAGCTAATTCCATATTTATTCAGTTATTTTACATAGGTGACATTAATTCAGCAGATCTAATTCTACATTTAAAGCTAAATATTTTACATACCAAATGAACTCTGAGTCATGTGTTTGCTGAGAGTATCCACTTTCCAAATAAATGTCATTACATAAGCCATCCTCTATTGGAAAATATATCAATATTTACAAATAAAATTCCAGATATAGCTCCATTCCCCAACCCAGCACTGTCTGTGAAGGAGAAAGGGCAGGTGTAACATCGTACACTCTTTGACATAGCTCACTGATTGGGTATACTAGCAGTTCATACAAATCTTCCTGCTGTGAACTTGGGTCTTGACTGTTCTACTCCATGGAGTGTTCCTGCATTAACACTCATCAGTGTGCACTCATTGTCTGAGAGGGGATGTATTTTCTCCCAAGGGATTACTTACATTTCCTTTGTACTGTAACCATAAGCAAGTCAATTAATTATGGGTTTATAGTGCCATTACTGTCATGTGTACAAAGTAAATGAAAAACGTAACTTGCGTGGGCTAATCAACATGCAACACTGTGTCACTCTCTGGCACTGTGATTAGTGAGTATAACAAATGTATCTTGTAACTTCTTGAGCCAATGGCACATTACATAATTTCTTATCAGTGACCATATCAAACTTAGGGACAGCAGTTGCTTGATCTCATTGCCTTAATGATGTCGGATTACACAGGAATGAGAAATGACACGACTTCTGGGCGTCTTTTCAGCACAGTTTCAAATTTCTAAAGTCTTGTGCTAGCTGGCAGCAGCAATGATTGTACCGTCGCTTTCCTGGTGTTCTGAGTTCAGCCGCAATCTCTTTCCTTTCTTTTTCCTTTTTTCATTTTGTCATGATATGATAGACATGAGATAGGTGAAAGAGAATCCTCTCTTCTGTTTGTGTGGTCCAAAACACCCACTTTTCTTCTTTCATTGAGGCTGCATTGTATCCAATGTACTTCACTCACTGGTTGTCAGCTCTTACAAACACAATAGCCTGTTCGTATAACATTTTTGGGGGGCATCATTGGGGATGTCAAATTACATAACTGTCCCTTACTTGCTAAGACTACATAAAACAAAGGCTACAACTCAAAATCACTGGAAAAGTTGAATAGTGTGATGGGGATTTAAACATGGAATAACTATCTTGCCTTCCTGTTAGGAACAGATTTACCCAGGACAATTCAGGTTTAATGCACTACCAACAGTAGTGGAGAAATCCTCTTTGAGCTATATCATCACTTCATCTACTCCAGTGAGCTATTCAGTTTATTTTTTATGCTAAGTTAAGTATGCTTCTTGTAAATTTATCATGTATTGAAAGTATTTGTGACCCGAGTTTTCATAACAGTTTTAATCGTGCCCCCCCTAATGTTTTTTTGAAAGAAGTCCACTAATACCAATTTGTTCTTTTTTAATTAATGATATATCATAGATGCATATTTTATTATACCTACTTAACTTTTATCGACATTTATCTAACTCTATATTTATTTTTCTAGTATCAGAATGTAGTTTAAGTTAATTTGTTTTGGTTTCAATAGATGTATTTTTCATATTTTCGATTCTTGTTTTCTTTTTTCACATCTTCATGCCCCCCTTTTTGTTACTTCGCGCCCCCCTAGGGGAGCCCGCCCCACAGAATGAGGACCACTGGTTTATTCTATTAAGGTAGCTAAAAAAGTTTAAGATTGACTGATTGATAAAAAAAATAATATTATTCTCAAGTCTGCTTAACGCAAATGCATGCATGGGAGACTAGAGCCTATCTCAGCAGCATCAGTAGCAAGGCAGGAATCAGCCCTGGACAGAAATGTAATGTTATGTTATGATAGATAGATAGATAGATAGATAGATAGATAGATAGATAGATAGATAGATAGATAGATAGATAGATAGATAGATAGATACTTTATTAATCCCAAGGGGAAATTCACATAGATTGATTGATGGATTAATATATTGGTTTATTAAATGACTGACATGCTCTATAATGAACATGCAAAGATGCATTGGAGTGTGTAAACCAATGCAGACCTTTACCACAACTAAAATTTTCCAATGGTTTTCCAACGGACTCTAATCAAAGATGTTTGGAGTATGCCAAAACTTTAACATTCATTCAGAACTCACTAAATCCAGTGCAGTATTTTATGTCGCTAGTTTATCTTCATGTCTTTTGGCTATGGGGACCAGAGGGAAAGAGAAATCCTGTATAAATACAATAAGAATGGACATACTGCACACAGAGGAGGACTGGGTCAGGATTTGAGCAATCGATGTCAGTGCTGTGAAACACCAATATTAGCCATGGAAATTATAGCATTAATTTCTGTCTTGTCACTTTTAACATATTATTTAAAAAAGGAAAATCCATCCATCCATCCAACTATATCCTAATACAGAGTCATGGGGTTCTGCTGGAGCCAATCCCAGCGCACAAGGCAGGAATAAACCCCGGGCAGGGTGCCAGCTCATCGTAGGGCACACACACACACTAGGGACAATTTAGGATCGCCAATGCACCTAACCTGCATGTCTTTGGACCGTGGAAGGAAACCAGAGCAAACCCACGCAGACACGGGGAGAACACGCAAACTCCAAGTAGGGAGGACCCGGGAAGCGAACCCAGGTCTCCTAACTGCAAGGCAGTAGCGCTACCACTGCGCCACCGTGCCACCCCAAAAAGGAAAATGATTGCTGGAAATTATTCAAAGGAACAATTTTAAAGGTAAAAGATTTTGCGAAAGCCCATGTCTGTCTGTCCACGCGAAACAACTCACCCCCACCATGGACCAGTTTTGTTGAGATGTGGAAACTTATTCTTTAAAGAAATTTGTAGGGACAGTTCAGTTTTTGAACAGATCACGCTGTGCAATTTTACAATATTTCCCATTGAAAAGAAAATTAATTTGTTTACTGTTAAAATTGTACCTTAACAGCAGTTGCTTGAAATTGTATATTTTGCATGTTTTCCTCTTTTATTCATCTGACAGCCGCTCAGATACCTAATGCAAGTGAGCCAAACACTGGGAAGAGTGCACACACGGGCACACAAATGGTACACTTCTACTGCTGCTTTAGGAAAGTTAACTAATAGGCTACAAAAAAGTCACTTCTGTGTAAATAAATGCAAAAGGAAGCCAATCATGTAAGTACTGAACCGAGAGATCAATATTATATGCACATTATTATTGTAAAGAACCAATGTTTTCAACCTGTAGCTAAATGGTGCTTGAACTAATTAGTAACACGGAAAGGTGTAGCTGCTCCAACTGTTCTAAACATGGAATGCGTATAAAAATGAACAGTGGCGCCAGGAGGTGGGAGGATTCAGGGGCTTAAGCCAACGATCTTTCAGTCCCAAATACACATGACCAATTGCAATAAGCCCCTGATCTTATTGGCCATCAGGTACCATTCATGTTCTCTTTATACAATAAATCAGTTTGTTTCAAAATTCTTTTTTATTTATATAATTTTAACAATTTATTGTATTTTAACTATTCCTAACAGCTACATGCAGAACCTATTTCAGTTGCTTCTCTCCTTTCATAGGCTAATATTGATACTGAATTTATGCTAGTATTTATGCTAGTTATTTTGTATTAATAGTTATTATTGGGTGCTACTCTATTGGATATTCTTTCAAAAATGTTATGTTTAGTAAAACTAAACAACAATTACTCCCAGAATCTCCACCACCAACACACATCTATCAATGCCATTTTTAAATCACTTATATTGCAATCTGCTGTGTATACAAACTATTGAGCCACCACAAGTCTATTTGTGCTTCATTTTTAACTCCATTGTAAAGTGCTGTTACAAAGCATGTGTTTAGTATGTGTGTAGCCTACTAGCACATTTAATTGTATTCTATTGTCGTTATTACTTTTGAACATGACTCAGTGTTACAAAACTATTTAATACACAGAAGTGTGATAACTGACTCTTGAATGAAGTAAATAAAATATGTGAAATGCTCCAACTTTCATATAAAAGTTATGCCGTGAATACTTTAACTTGTTTCTAATAACTGCATCAATTTTTATCAGTATAGTAGATTATCATTTCAGAATATAGGTTTATACTGTCATTATCTTCACATGTACAGATTACAGTGTAATTCACACTACAAGTGTCTATCATTACAATATTTTAAATTCACTTATGTCGTGCTCTTCACTGAAGACAACCTCTGAGAATTTACAGAGTTTAAAAGCAGCTAATTGTATAACATTTCCTTACATAAGCAAAAATATCTATTTCAGTACAAGAAAAGAGCAAGACTGGTATGTCCTTGATTTTTGTTAACAGTGATCCAGCTAACAAACAATATGGCCACATGAACAAAAGAGAAAAACAAAGCATTAGCTGGCAGCAGTCCTGGAGAAAATAAACTTTTGGGCACTCCACTATTCTTTGGAATAAGCAAAGTCAGAGTTCTTTTAAAGAATCCTACTATATTAAGTGCCACTTGATGAGGACCAGAATAATGTATGTTTTTGGAACAACATGTAGTGCAGCAGACAAGAGAGGCATTTCAATTGCTGGTCTTATATGACTAGTGATCAGTATGTGCTTTTCAAAAGTGACTCATGTTCATAAGTGAAACTGGATAGAGGAAATAGCATTATGGCAGTGCAGTGTCTATAGTTGAGGCCAATGGGTATCAAATTGGGGGGTGTACCGAATGAATTCACATCTCTCAACGAGGCAACAGTTCCTGGCTACACTTTCTTCACAGAACCTCGTAGCTCAAGACAAGGCGGTGGACTTGCAGCAATTGTCAGAGTGGATTTAAATATCAAAAGAATCCCAATTGACTGTCCATTGTCTTTTGAGTGCCTGGCTCTTAAACTAATAACGGAATCAGGTCCTGTCTCACTCATTGTTCTTTATCATCCTCCAAAATACAATGCATCCTTCTTATCTGATCTGACTGAACTATTAACCCACTTAAGTTCCTTTTCCCAGAGAGTCATCCTTCTTGGTGATTTCAACATCCATATTGACATCCCCACATCTAAATTGAGAAACGAATTCCTATCCTTACTGGACTGTTTTGACTTGACACAACATGTTGATTTTCCCACCCACTCTAGTGGTCATATATTGGATCTAATCTGTATATCTGGACTATCTGCTGCCAACATTTACAGCACTGATTTGGGACTCTCTGACCATAAAGCAGTACTTTTCACTGTCTCATTACCTCTCCCTACTCTTACCTAAGGAGCATAACATAAGGAGGTTTCCTTTAAGCGTTCAGCTCCTTGGTATAATTCAGAATTGCGATCTATGAAAGCAGCTGGCTGACACCTTGAGAGAATGTCACGTAAGTCTGGCCTCACTGTGCACATCCAGGCTTTCTCTGACCACCAAAGAGCTTACAGAGAAGCACTAACTGCTGCCAAGAATACCCATTTTGGCAGAATAATAGAAAGTGGCCACGATAACCCAAGGGTTCTGTTCTCTGTAGTTAATAAACTACTCAAACCCGCATCTGGCCCAACTACCTCTTCTACTGAAGTCTTTGAGAAATTCCTCCACTTTTTCCATGACAAAATTAATGATCTAAATAATTCAACTAACATAAATACATCATCTGTTTATATCTTTCTCTGTTTTCCCACTCCATCCAGCTCCTTCTCTAAGTTCTCACCAGTCACATCTGCTTTTGTTAATGACC
The DNA here is from genome assembly GCF_900747795.2 of Erpetoichthys calabaricus. Taxonomy (NCBI): domain Eukaryota; kingdom Metazoa; phylum Chordata; class Cladistia; order Polypteriformes; family Polypteridae; genus Erpetoichthys; species Erpetoichthys calabaricus. The sequence continues at coordinate 105,554,220 of NC_041395.2, read as the reverse complement.
TACTTTGTAAGATGAGGCCGACTACTTGTGTACTGGACCCCATCCCCAGCACACTACTTAAATCCTGCCTTTATGCCATAATCCCGAGATTACGAAACACAGAATGAGATGTTACTATCCTTGTGCAAGCACATACAATAGGTTCAGTTACTCTTGTCAGTGAATGGTGAATGGTAGACTTGGAGAAGTTTGTGGAATATTGGGACACGTCATCAGTAGTGTTCCTCTGGCTCATGGGGTGTTTCGGTCTTTCACACTATACACCCTCACCAGAGGCAGCCAGCTATAGGGTGATCAGCCCTAAGCTTGTGTCCCATGCCCAATTAGTCATGAGAGTCGCTTTTGTGTCAAATGACTGACATCTCATGAACCTATGTATGGCAGCCTAAGCTTGTTACTTGGGGGCCCAGCAGGGGGCATTCCTCTTCATCCAAAGCCACTGGCTACTTCTCTCCGCTGCCTCTGATGCAGCTTTGAAGGCTGCGCACTGGCTCTGGCCCCTAATTCCCAGGTCTATTAGCAGTTTGATGGTAGATGTTGCCACAAACCATCTGCATCCAACTTCCACTGGGCGAACTTCCATGGTCCAGCCACGATGTTGCGCTTCACCAGCTAACTCAGCATAGCATAGATTTTTACGCTCGTAAGCCTCATCCACGGTATCCTCCCTGGGTACAGTGAGCTTGATAATGTAACCCTTCCTTAAGGAAGGGTACCAGAGCACCATGTCAGGTCTCAAGGTAGTAGTGTCAATCTCTGGAGGAAACACCAACTGTTGGTCAATATCTACCAGCAGTTTCCAGTCGCATGCTAAGCACAGCTGGCCTCTCTCCGATGGTGTGGATTTGCTACTGGTAACTGTAGCACCTTCTTGGACAAAGGCACTCATCCATGAGTGATTAGATATTGGTGGTGAAAGGGCATTGATGAGTGATAGTTTTTCCTCCATTGTGGACGCAAAGCTCTTTAGGACCTGGTTGTAGCGCCAAGTGTATTACCCTTGGGTGAGACTGGTCTTACACCCTGTGAGTATATGCTGGAGGGAGGTTGGCCTGGAGCAAAGGGCACACCCCGGATCTTCACCAATCCACTGATGGAAATTGGTTGGTGTTGGCAGGACGTCATAAGTGGCTCTGATGGTAAAGCTCAGACTCCTCGCCTCCATGGCCCACACATCGTTCCATCTAAGCTTCCTCCTTTCGACACTGTCCCACTGTGTCCACTGCCCCTGTTTGCCAAGGGAGACTGCCTTGGCCCACCTTGCAGCCTCCTCCTGATGACGTACTTCCTCCACCACCATCCTCCTCCGTGCTTGAGCAGTGGCTTTATTCCAGGCTGGGCGGCTAGTTGTAAGGTGAAGGCCTCCTCTTCCATGCTGAACATTCCCCACGATGTCAGCATATCTGAGAGCTGATATAGCCTCCTTCACCACTGTTGCTGGTCTCCATTTTCACCCAGTTGCCAAGTTTGGTGCGTTGCTCCTCAACACTTTGTCCTGAGAATCACTCAATGTTATCTGCAGTCATGTTTTAGTGCACTTGTACTCCTCTGTGAGGCTGGTGAGGGGCAGCTTGAGGACATCGTCTCCGTAGAGGCCTATGGTGGTGAGGCTCCGCGGAACTCCGAGCCACTTTTTAATGTAGGCTGTGATTCCTCTTTCCAGCTTCTCTACTATTGAGATGGGGACCTTATAAACTGAAAGGGGCCACAATGCCCAGGGTAGGAGACCAAACTGGAAGCACCAGGTCTTTAATTTCCCAGGCAGCTGAGTATTGTCGATGGACTGTAGGCCAGCATTAATGTCCTTGCGCAGTTGTTTCACCTGGTCTCTGTCTTTCCGACTATTAGAACAATAATAAACTCATCCCTTGACACTGTCTTTGTGCCGATCACTTTTAAAATCGCTTCTGTAACCCCAATGTTAAAAAAGTCTGGCCTTGATGCTGACAATCTTAACAATTTTCTGCCTATTTCCCACTTACCTTTTCTGTCAAAAGTTCTCGAGAGTGTTGTAGCTTCCCAACTCACCCACTACATAGCGTCTAATAATTTGATGGAACCCTTTCAGTCTGGTTTCAGGGCACAACACAGCTGTGAAACTGCTCTGCTACGGGTAACCAATGATTTGCTTATGGCAGCAGACTCTGGACAAACCAGCATATTAGTTCTGTTAGACCTCAGTGCAGCATTTGACACTGTCAGACACAACATTCTACTGTCCAGAATGGAGAACATGCTGGGTATCTCTGGCACTGCCCTCCAGTGGTTCAAGTCCTATCTGACTGATAGGCAAGAGTTTGTTAGTCTTGACAACAGCAGATCCAGCTCAGCGCCAGTCACACAAGGAGTTCCTCAGGGCTCTGTCCTCGGTCCTCTGCTCTTCTGTATTTATATACTTCCCCTTGGCCATATTATTTATAGCTTTGGACTGGGTTATCATTTTTATGCAGACGACACTCAACTCTATTTCAATGTTAAAAGTTGAACTTCATCAGAGCTTTCTCAGCTCACAACCTGCCTTAGTGAAATTAAAACATGGATGGAGCAGAACTCTTTAAAATTAAATTGCAACAAAACTGAACTCCTGCAAATTGGGACTAAAGTGCAACTTAATAAAATGAGCTCCTTCCCAGTCCACCTTTGCGTTGATCTCATCAGACCTGCCTCTACAGCAAAGAATCTTGGTGTCATTTTTGATTCCTCCCTTTCTTCTTCCGCCCATAAAAACCACATTAAGAAACTTTCTTACTTTCACCTCCGTAACATATCCCATGTTCGCTCCTTCCTCTCCTTTTCTAATGCTGAGGAACTTGTCCATGCTTTTATCACATCCCGCATCGATTATTGTAATTCCCTACTGGCAGGTGCCCCTTCTAATCTTATATCACAGTTCCAGCTTATTCAAAACTCAGCTGCAAGAGTCCTTACTCGAACCAGGAGCAGCAAGCACATCACACCCATCCTGCTTCGCCTTCACTGGCTCCCTGTGTCTTACAGAATCGAATATAAAATCCTACTAATAACCTACAAAGCTTTAAACGACCTCGCACCAAACTACATCAGTGACCTTCTCCATCACTATGTGCCTGCCCGCCCACTAAGGTCTTCTGATTCTGGTAATCTTGTTGTGCCCCTCACTAATCTACACTCCATGGGTGACAGGGCCTTCAGCTGTATAGCGCCCAGACTCTGGAATGACCTACCGAAATTAATCAGGTCAGCTGACTCCATGAATTCTTTTAAAAAACAACTCAAAACTCATCTGTTCAGGAAGGCTTTTAGCTCTACTTGACTTTACTACCCTTCTCTCAGTTTACCTTTATGTCAAGATGCTCATGTAACCTGTATGTGTGTGTGCGAGACCATCAATTATGTTGTCTGTTAGGCTAGTCTGTAGGTTATTTATTTATTTTGGTTTAGTACAATGCTATATACTATTCTGTCTTAAACTTTGTGAAGTGCCTTGAGCATGGGAAAGGCACTATATAAATAAAATGTATTATTATTTTTATTACTGTGCCACTCACTCTCCTTTACGGCAGTTTTCACTTCGAGCTGCTTCTTCTCCATCTTCTGGTTTTGCCTAATAAAAATAAAAGAATCTTTCCTTAAAATCTGATTTCTATATCTCATTCTATTCTCCATATAGGAATGTTGCATGCATACAATGCGTTAGTGAATCTACACTCACCTGCCACTTTATTACGTACACCTTGCTAGTACTGTGTTGGACCCCCTTTTGCCTCCAGAATCACCATAATTCTTTGTGTCATAGATTCAACAAGGTGCTGGAAATATTCCTCAGGGATTTTGGTTCATATTGACATGATAGCATCACACAGTTGTTGTAGATGTGAATCTCCCATTCCACCACACCCCAAAGGTGCTCTATTGGACTGAGATTTGGTAACTGTGAAGGCCTTTTGAGTACAGTGAACTCATTGTCATGGTCAAGAAACCAGTTTGAAATTATTTGAGCTTTGTGACATGATATGTTATCCTGCTGGAAGTAGCTATCTAATGGGTGCACTGCACAGGGATGGATATGGTCAGTAACAATACTCAAGTAGATGTTCAGTTGGTACTAAGGGCCCAATGTGTGCCAAGAAAATATCCACCACACCATTACACCACCACCACCAGCCTGAACCATTGATACAAGGCAGGATGGATTCATGCTTTCATGTTGCTGATTCTGACCCTACGATCCAAATGTCACAGCAAAAACAGACACATTAGACCAGGCAACATTTTTCCAATCTTCTATAGTTCAATTTTGGTGAGCTTGTGAGAACTGTAGCCTCAGTTGCCTGTTCTTAGCTGACAGGAGTGACACCCAGTGGTGGTCTCCTGCTGTTGTAGCCCATCTGCTTCAAGTTTTGATGTGTTGTGCATTCAAAGGTTTCCTTTAAGCGCTAAGCTCCATGGTACAATTCAGAGTTATGGTCTATGAAAGCAGCTGTTCAACGCCTTGAGAGAATGTCACATAAGATGCACATCCAGGCTTTCTCTGATCCTCAAAAGGCTAACAAGGATGCAGCCAAGAACACACATTATGGCAGAATAATAGAAAGTGGCCATGATAACCCATGGGTTTTGTTCCCTGTAGTTAATAAACATATTTCAACCTGCATCTTGCCCAATTACCTCCTCTACTGAAGTCTGTGAAAAATTCCTACACTTTTTTTGCAATAAAATTAAAGACCTAAATAATTCAACTAACGTAAATCCATCATCCATTTATATCTTCCCCTGTCTTCCCACCCCATCCAGCTCTTTTACTAAATTTTCACCAGTCACATCAGCATTTATTCATGATCTGCTTTGTAAGATGAGGCCCACTACTTGTGCGCTTGACCCCCATCCCCACCACACTTCTTAAATCCTGCCTTAATGCTGTAATCCTGACTGTTACAACAATAATAAAATACATCTCATGACACTGGCTTTGTGCCAGCCACTTTTAAAATCGCTTCTGTAACCCCAATGTTAAAAAAGACGCATCTTGATGCTGACAGTCTTAATGATTTTCAGCCTATTTCTCACTTACCTTTCTGTCAAAAGTTCTTGAGTGTGTTGTTGCCTCCCAAATCATCAATTACTTAACTTCTAATAAATTGATAGGACCCTTTAAGTCTGGTTTCAGGGCACAGCACAGCTGAAACTGCTCTGCTTCGGGTAACCAATGATTTGCTTATGGTAGCAGACTCTGGACAAATTAGCATATTAATTTTGTTAGATCTTAGAGCAGCATTTGACACTGTCAGACATGACATTCTACTGTCCAGAATTGTGAAAGAAAATGCTGGGTATCTCTGGCACTTGCCTCTGATGGTTTAAGTCATATCTGACTGATAGGTAAGAGTTTGTTAGTCTTGGCAACAGCAGATCAAGCTCAGCGCCAGTCACACAAGGTGTTCCTCAGGGCTCTGACCTCGGCCCTCTTCTCTTCTGTATTTATATGCTTCCCCTTGGCCATATCATTCGTATCTATGGATGGGGTTATCATTTTATGCAGATGATACTCAACTTAATTTCAATGTTAAAAGTGAAACTTCATCAGGCTTTCTCAGCTCACATCATGCTCCAGTAAAAATTGATGGAGCATAACACTTTAAAATTAAATTTCAACAAAAGTGAACTAATGCAAACTGGCGATAAAATGTAACTTAAGAAAATGATCTCCTTTTCAGTCACTCTTGATGGTGATCTCATCAGACCTTCTCCTGATGCAAGGAGCCTTGGTATCACTTTTGATTTTTCCCTTTCTTATTCGACCCACATAAACCACATTAAGAAACCTTCCTACTTCCACCTCCGTAACATATCCCACGTGTGCTCATTTCTCTCCTTTTTTAATGGTGAGAAACTTGTCCGCTCTTATCACATCCTGCATCGATTATTGTAACTCATTACTGGCAGGTTCCCCTTCTAATCTTTTATCACAGCTCCTGTTGATTCAAAACTCTACTGCAAGAGTCCTAACATGCACATAACACCCATTCTGATTCACCTCCATTGCCTTCCTGTTTCTTAAAGAATTTCATCTAAAATTATTATTAACCTACAAAGCTTTAAATGGCCTCACACTGGACTACATCAGTGACCTTCTTCATCACTATGCATCTGTTCACCAACTAAGGTCCTCTGATTCTGGCAATCCCCACACTAACCTGCTCTCTATTGGTGCCAGGGCCTTCAGCTATATAGCGCCCAAACTTTGGAATGACCTCCATACATTAATTAGATCAGCTGACTCCATTCATTCTTTTAAAAAAACAACTTAAAACTCATCTGTTCAGGAAGGCTTTTAACTTAACCGGACATTCTGCCTCCTCTTTCAGTCTTCCTCTCTGTCCAGATGCTCAGTATTATGTGTGTGTGTGTTAGCTCATAAATGATGTTATTTGTTAGGCTTTCTTTAAGTATTGAATTTAGTATTTTATTGTGTTTTATTCTGTTTAATGCTTTTGTATATCCTGTATCTATTTGTTTTAGTGTTCTATTCAGGAAACATTTGTATTCAATGTTACATATACCTGCTGTTTCTTTATGAGACAGCCTTGAGCATGGGCAAAGTGCTATATGAATAAAATACATGTATAATAATAATTATTATTATTATTATTATTAATATTATAGTCATATAGCTTTGGGTAAGTGCTTACTGGGAAAGGCACCATTTTAATGTAAACTTTACCATAACATAATAATCACAAACACACGTAATCGCGTTACTGAAGCCTATCCTAGCAGCATCTACTCATGCACACACCTCAAACTCACATTCTCTCAAGTCAAGTCAAGATTATTGTCACGTATACATAGTACAACGAAGTTCATACTTAGATGTGGAAAGAAAATCAGAGTGGATGTAGGAAAACCCACGCAGACACAGGGATAGCAAGCATAATTCACATGGCCAGTGTGGGATTCAAACTCAGAAAGCTGAATTCTATTGGCTACAGTGCTAATCACTGCACCATCGTACCTCAGAAAATGACATTTCTTCGTAATAACCGAAGAGTTTAACAAACCGAGGAATTAAGAAGATGCCAAGGAACCAATACAATTTTTTTTTAGGTTTTTAAGAAATGCACATGAACAGAAACTGCTGACAAAACTGGAGGCACATGGTATTCTCTGGACAGATTAAATGAGAAAGAAAATAATTAATCAAACCAACACGCAGTTGATAAGAGAGTGGGGGATTACCACCATTAAGCTTACAAGAAGTGGTGAGGCAGCCTTCTGCTGTTATGCACCTAAAATCTGGAATAGCCTGCCAATAGGAATTCGCCAGGCTAATACAGTGGAGCACCTTAAAAAACTGCTCATTACTTTAACATGGCTTTCTCATAACTTCATTTTAGTTTAATCCTGATGCTCTGTATATTCAATTAATTATCATAACTAATCATGGTGGCTCTAAAATCCGTACTAACCCCTACTCTCTCTTCTGTTTTTTTCCCGGTTTTCTGTGATGGTGACCTGCGCCACCACCACCTAATCAAAGCACCGTGATGTCCCTACATTGATGGATTAAAAGCCAGAAGTCTACATGACCATCATCATCAAGTCCTTCCATGAGAACACTAAATACAAAGAGGTCTGTTTCATTTATGTTAGGTAGAATGCCCAGAGGGGGCTGGGCGGTCTCATGGTCTGGAACCCCTGCAGATTTTTTTTTCTCCAGCCGTCTGGAGTTTTTAAAATTTTTTCTGTCCTCCCTGGCCATTGGACCTTACTCTTATTCTATGTTAATTAGTGTTGTCTTATTTTAATTCTTACTTTGTCTTTTTTTCTCTTTTCTTCATCATGTAAAGCACTTTGAGCTACATTATTATGTAGCTCATTATTATGAAAATGTGCTATATAAATAAATGTTGTTGTTGTTGTTATCATGAGGCCTGGAGGACTTTTTTGTTGCAAAACATCCAAAAGAAAGCATGATTTTTTTGACATAGCAGGATCTCCACGGAGACTGGGGTTATCTATTGAACTTGTTTTTAAGAAGTACCATTTAAACTGTGACACTGTGGCCACAATTCCCCATGGCCAGTCTGCAGTCTCCTAAGATTTCATTCACCTTTTTGGAGCTTATACTCTGTAATATTCATCACATAAAGACTTGTCTCTTCATTTTAATAGTCTTTACGCTTCCTTTTTATCCAGATCACTCAATTTTCAGATTTACATTTCCATGTCTAATGAGATATATTTTGATTCACAAGATTTTTGTGAAGCAGCTACCTCTGCGAAAGACATTATCTAAATTACAGGTATATTGCTTAACTACAGAAGAAGCTGAAAAGAACCATTTCCAAATGGATGACAGCACATCAGTCTGGCCTCTTTTCCTCAGTTAATAAAATTAGTTGTGGTGTGTAATGTGAACAGGATGCCGTACAGCCTTTCAAATATTCAATTTAATGTGATGATGGCAACAGATTTCCCTCAGGAACACAACTGATCGGTCTGTGCTTGCTGGCCTTCTGTCTGGTTTAATAACCTCATAGGAAACTTGTGGTGTGAAGAGTGACTCCCCACAGCTCATCCTGGCACTTGGAATGGTTAATCCTTGTACCATTACTTTTTATTCACATTTGTCCATGCTCGCAGAAAAAAGTGAATGATGTAGCCAGCTACGTATTCTAGTTTCTCCTTTTGTTTGCTATTTTAAGTGTTGTTCTACAGCAAAATAAAATGTGCAGTAAACCAGTCCCTTGTACTGAGTACCCAGTTTGCTTAGAGCAACTCTGTCATAACCATCCTGCACTGCTATTAGCAAAGGGTTCAAAGTATGAATCCAGGCAGAAATGCATGACTTAGCAAATGTTATCTCTGTTATGATAAATAAAGACAAGCATTGAAATTGGAAATACAACTTTTCACAGTCTTCTGGAGATATACTGTAGGGTAAACTGTGTCTGACTATATTACTACTACTGCTAATAATAATAATACATTTTATTTATATAGCACTTTTGACAAGCTCCAGTCTGCTGAAAGGAGAGTTACACTTTACAATTAGGAGTTAATTAAGAATGTGCTCCATTTACTGTATATGTATGGAGTGTCACAGAATGAGGTGATGCCTCTTCCAAGCAGTTTCTAGTGTGCCATAGCCTCCAACTTTCACTCTCACTCCTTAATTCCTCCAAATCCTCTCCGGCTGCTTTAACAGCGGGAGAGGCTGAATAGGGCGTAGCGGTTAGTGCTGCTGTCTCAGAGTTTCAGAGCCCTGGGTTCAGACCTTGGCCCAGTCACTGAACATGTGGAGCTCATTTTGTCTTTATTCGGGAGGGCTCCTCTTTGATATTACAGTTTCCTCCAACATTCCAGACACCAAGATCGGCAATTCCAGATCGAGGGTGGTTATGTGCGCAATTGTTTCTTATAATGGATCAGCACCCCATTCAAAGCTGTTTCCTACTTTGTAGCCAGTGCTGCTGGGATTTGGCACTCTTGCAAAATTTGGTCTTGGAAAATTTAGGATCAAAAATGAATGAATGATGTTGTTCCAAATAGTGCTATTACCTGAATTGCATATGATAGACTATGCCGACTGTCCTATTGCTCCGCAATCACAAAAGAAGAAATTAGAAAGTGGATGGATTATTAGTTATCATATTAGCATTACACAGTGACACAAAGTAGTCCATCTGTCTCGTGTGCTGCACATAACACAAACAAGGCTCCTTCTGAAAGGCTAATGATTTCAGATCAAAAATGGTCACTATTTTCTTTTTAGATAGTAGAAGGCATCTAGATGGCTGTCTTGGAAGCAGGAAAAAAGTCTGCTCAGCAGGGCTTACGGTTCACAGCCCTGTGTCCAGCAAGCCCTTAATAGTGACAGCTGAAACTACCAAAAATGAATAATACCATCAATGTGCCATGGCCCTAATTCTCTGAGCAGCTGTGCTGTCACATGGTCTAGAATGTACGCGTGCACCACCGAGCATGGAAGATGGACTGTCTTGTATTGCAACATTTTAATTATGCACCTACAAAAGATCCCACGCTGTTTCTTCCTCTGTCTGACAGCAGGGCCATTACCTGCATGCTGTTTAGAGGTAATTTACACTTGGCAGTTGGCCAGCAAGGAAATCCGTTTTGCAGCACTGAGCCCCTTGGAAATATTTCAGAGAATCTGTGGGTGTTGTGACTGGGGTGTGGAAAGGAGGCGTGCACAGGTCATCCTCAAAACCACCAGGATTTACCAGGCTCCTTGACAGCAAAGGAGATACATCCTGCACTGGATTATTACTCCTTTTGTTGATATTTCTTCTGCGAAACTGCTTTCTTTTTCGTTCTCATTTCTAGCTTGTGCATTTTTGTTACAAAATTATTGACATACAGTATGTAGAGAGGCAGAGACAGGGTTCTACTGTTGAGAGCAAAACTCAGTTTCTAATGAGCTCTCCTTCAGACATCTGGAAGGAGGAGAGAGCTGTGATGTCTGAAACCCCTTGAGAAATGGAGCACTTACAGCATATACCTGAGTCAGTGGAGGAACAGAAGGGCAGCAAGTACAAGCAGCCAGGATGGATTTTAATGCAGCAAACTTTGTGAGACAAAACTGTCATTAGAGCAGGGTGTGCTCAAGACAGGGAGAGGACATACTCATGCCAGGAAATGCTGACTAGCTGCTAAAGGATGGCATCCTCATTAGATGTCTCTGAGCCCTAGAGTTTAAGATAAATAAAGAAGGTTAATGGAATATCCACAGAGACCTCCAGGGATCAGTGTCACCTAATATAGGGTGATCACCTGGTTCTTCTTGTCAAGGTACAGAGAACGTGAACAAACTGTGATAGTGCTTGGAAAAATGGATAACCTCTTCAGCAGTGGCAAATGTGTAAGCACCTCACTAATATGGTGTCTTTTTCAGTGAAGACAGTGGATGGCTATTGTTTTGTTGTGTTTCTCGTTTTGTTCAGTACAGTATATTGTCTGTAAAAATTATGAGTGAAGGATCTTGCACAATACAGATAAGTGGCATTGACAGATCCATTTACTTTTTGCTTGTTTTTCTGTATTACAGTGGCAAGAAATTCAAATTCTTCAAACACAGGAAAACAGTGAGTAAAATTCCAAGTCGGCAAATACATATTGTGCTTCAATGGCTGAGGAGGTTTACACTCGACACAGTTTCACTTCTTTTGTGATTATGGTGTGCTTTATTAAAGCTTGAGTGGGAATTTTTGCAGAAGAATTTTTGATCTTTTCAACTTCGTTATTTTTTTCTCATCATCATTTTTCCTGTAAATTGTGCTAAATCAAATACAACAATAAGGATACAATCAGTACAACATCCTATCGATTTGTGTTTTACATTAGTCTCAAAATCCATCTGCTATCTCAGATCAAAGACACCAATGTGAAGTAGACAGTGAGACATAAAACAGGTTAACAGAGGTATGGTTATATTATTTGAGAATAGTATTAACCAATTTGGAAAGTTTTCAATTAAAAACTAATTTATTTGTATCTCCCAATCCAGGTGGTTTGTCATGTGGTGGGTGTGGGAACAAGCTATCAGCGCTTGCTCCCAACTTCTCTCTCTTAATAAGTTATAGGGACCAATGTAACTAGTACAGTGGGTAGAATATGAAACTTTCAGCCACTCATCCATTTTCTTCTTCTGTCCTTAGTCACAAAAAAGCTGAACCACCAGAAGAACCCTAACATGACACCTCCTACTCCATCCCTTCCAGTCCATTATATTTTAGAACATCAGCAGATTAGGAAGCCTGAGGCATGTTGACCAGGCAAGGAGCAAGATATACTAGTGTTCTACAAGCAACATTATCATAAAACAGGGTAGCCTGTGGTTCTCCAACACTGCACATCATCTTGTGTGCTTCTTTGCGAGGTACATTATCCAAGACAATTGCAACATATCCACAGAGTTATTTAGCCTCAAGCAAGCAAAAAAAGTCAAAACATGAAATAGTCTGAAATTCCACACTGCTCATCTTCTTTCCCAAACCAACCAGCACAAGTTTTCCAATGTCACCAGGAGAGGCCTATTTATTTCTGAAACAAAATATAAGGATTTCTTTTTCACAAAGACTAACAAAGGACCTCCAAAACAAAAATACAAAAAGCATTTTTTTCTAATGATTGTAGTCGGAATAGAACTACAAATATCATTCACCAAAAATACCTTATTAAATAACCAGACCCAAAACACAAGATGAACAGTGAAACAGTATAAAATAGTGACAGTTAAAACTAGAAAATCAAATACTGAATGTTCCACAAACACTAGTTCACTGGTTGAATTTTTATCTTGAACAAAGCAGTTGATGCTGCTGCATCATAATTTATTAGCTTGTATCAGAAGGGTGGTCTCTTGCAAACAGGGCAAGGACACAATGCAACTCATTGCCTGCTTGCAGAGACTTTCAATGTGTGCAAGTAATGCAGTTAGAAATAAAGTGAAAAAGAATTAAAAGTTCTTTCAAACAAAGGAATACAATTACAACTAATTAATTAAATTACAGTTTGCAAATCAAGTTTCTAATTTATAAAATTCTTATAAACAAAAGAAAAAATAATTTAAACACACAAGACAGCTTTCCCAATTCTCTTGCAAAGCTCTCGAGTCTGTTTCATCACAGTACAGGATACAAGTTAAGAAGAACCCATGTGCTGCCAGGCTGCACTTTATCATAACTATGGCCAAAATAAAGAAATGTTCACATCAAAGCTCAATTGTAATGTCTGGTTTTGCAATATATAATTAACAGCAGCTGGAGGAGTACCAACAACAACACAACAATTTATTTCTTGTATAGCCCAAAATCACACACAAAATGCCTCAGCAGGCTTTAACAGGCCCTGTATTTTGACAGCCCCCCAGCCTTGACTCTCTAAGAAGATAAGAAAAAACTACCAGAAAATCCTTGTAAAAAAAACGAGGTAAATACCACACACAAAAGAGAACAGAAGTAATATATGGGCGTACAATGTGGTGCTGTAAAATGTTCAGTGAAAAATAATGATAGATAAATTTGTCAATCGATGAAGCAACTAGTTTTTATTTAATGTAGTTCACCATTGCAACACAATTTCCAATGCAAATACAGCTTAAAATTAGACATATTAAATGCAAGAACTTTCATCACATGATGTATATATACTGTATATACTGCTCAAAAAAATTAAAAGACCACTTTTTAATCAGAGTATAGCATCAAGTCAATAAAACTACTGGGATATTGATCTGGTTAGTTAAGTAGCAGAAGGGGTTGTTAATCAGTTTCAGCTGCTTTGGTGGTAATAAAATTAACAACAGGTGCACTAGAGGGGCAACAATGAGACGACCCCCAAAACAGGAATGGCAGTTCATGGAGGATGAAGGAATTGATACCATTGACTGACCCCAACACTCTTCTAACCTAAATCAAATAGAACACCTCTGGGACATTATGTTTCGGTCCATTAGACACCGCCAGGTTGCACCTCAGACTGTCCCAGAGCTCAGTGATGCCCTGGTCCAGATCTGGGATGAGATTCCCCAGGACACCATCCGTCGTCTCATTAGGACGTTGTCTGGAATACATACAAGCACATGGGGGCCATACAAACTACTGAGTATGAGTTTGAGTTGCAGCAATGAAATTTCGGCAAAATGGACAAGCCTGTCGCATCATTTTTTCACTTTGATTTTCAGGGTGTATTTGAATTCAGCACTCTGTAGGTTGATAGTTTCATTTCCATCAAACAATGTGGCATCCTTTCATTATTACCCAGTCCATATCAGTGTATATATGCAGCATGATTTTTTTTCCCATTGAGATCTGATGTGTTTTCAAAGTGTTCCTTTAATTTTTTGAGCAGTTTTTATATATATGTGTGTTACCTAACAACTATAGTATATACAATATATATATACACATACATATATAAACACAACATATACAGCAAGGGTTCTCAATCACAGTCCTGGAGGGCCGCAGTGGCTGCAGGTTTTTGTTTCAACCCTGTTGCTTAATTAGAAAGCAATTCTTGCCAATAATTTAATTTCTTGTTTGTTAGTGCTTTAACTCGGCTATGTCAGGTAATTCTCATATCCTAGATTTTCTTCCCCTTTCTAATGATATCATCCAAATGATTTGAAGGCTAAAATGGATGAATAATTCTTAGTCCTTCACTTTTCCCTCTTCACTTTCCTTCCAAGTATTGAATTAAACCAAATAGTGCATGATAAATACACACAGGTGTAAATGGTAACAAGCAAAATGGAGAAAGGCTGGTCTCTTTTGTCATTTGCATGTTATTGCTAATTAGGAGCAATTAAAAACCAAGAATACAGCTGTTTATGACTAAAATAAGCAATAAGGGTTCAAAATCTTAACGAGTGAGACAACTAAAGTGAAGCAGAAGTGTTACTTGAGCAATAAGTGCTTATTAAGCAGTTGGGTTGGAGCAAAAACCTGCAGCCACTGCAGCCCTCCAGGACCATGATTAAGGACACCTGATTTACAGTATTTACTTCACTGACACCTTTATTCAAAATCACAATGTTACATACTCTATATGTGAAGAATATGCAGCACAACTCCTGATCCCGGCTTTGGTCTTGTCACATCTGGTCCACTGCAACTCTCTGCTGGCAGGACTACTGGCATGTGTCATGAAGCAGATGATTCAAAATGCAGTGGCACATCTGGCATTCACTGCATTGGCTTCCTGTAGCGGCACACATAAAGTTCAAATCCTTGAGCCTTGCCTACAGAGTAGTTTATGGGTCAGCGCCTATGTATATGGAGACACTTCTGTGGTCCTATGCTCCTTCTGTCTCACTTAGATTTGCTGATGAACTGTCGGGGGACAAACCACTGATTCCCTCAATGTGGGGCATTTCAATACCCTGTTGTTCTTTGAATTTTTCTAATTGATAATGGCTTTGACAGATTCTTGTAGCTGATGAAATGTAACTAGTTTGCATTTTGTTTAGTGCTGTTCACTTGTGATGACCGATTTTGTAACCATGTCCTGTTTTACCTATTCCAAAACAGTTGCTGAGACGGATGTCTGCTTAATTATCTTGAAGTCTTTTCTAAGGTGTTTTGAATAAAAGCACCTACCAAGCAGGTAAATGTAAATATAAATGTAAATGTTGGGAGTGTACAGGGCTTTCTTTTGTTCCAGCTAAAGTGATCCCTTAGTTAAAGGTTTGAACTTGCCAGGTGTGTTTTTACTCAACATATGAATGAGCCCACTGAACGAGCTTCACAAACAGACTTAGGAAGATGAATTCAGAGAGTAGGAGTCACATAACTAAATGATTGTTCACTGAGAGCTTAGAATATTTGAAAGAATGGTGTTAGTTGTATGAATCGATTACAGGTAACTTATTCATGTTAGAATGTCAGTAGGAGAGCTTTATACTTAACTCATAACTCATTATCTCCCAGCGTAGTGATGTGACTGAGTTAGAACTCTGGAAGCAATACTGCTGTTGCAATCAGATAATACTTTGAGAGGCATCCCTTTGAAAAATAAACTACAATAAATTAGATGAGAGTTCATAAAAGATTTAATAGTGTGACCCTCTCTACATTCACATTACTAGATATCCATATCTATGGCCATTTAAGCATTCAAATAGGTTTATAGGTTAATTATTATCACATGTACAGACTATTAAGGTTTAAACCGCAGCCAGTAGATATCGAGCTGGTAAGTTTGTCAATACTTTAAATTATACTATAAAAAAAAGATGGGAAAGTTCCACTCCTTATGTTCATCCATCTTGAATACTGAACCTGGACAAGGTCTGACGTTGTGAGTATACATTATTCAAAATAAGTCGAGAGGCAACACTAAAGTATCACATGTCAGCAGAACAAAGCATAATGATAGTGAAAAGGGGGAATGGGGTAGAAATTAAGAGAGCAATTTCATGATTTTGGAATGATTACCAAACTACATGATATGTGCTCCTTCTATGTATGCTTAACAGGTAAGAACAATCAATCAATCAATCAATCAACAGAAGGCACTTTAGAAAGCAATAATATGTTACATACATGGTAAATGAGATTCAAAATAGAATAAAGTTATAAGCATGCCCAATTAAAGGGGATATTTTAAGTGTGCTTTGAATGTGACCACAGATGGAGTATTGTGGAGTATCGTTCATAAATGTCCATTCTTTAATTAAGGTAATAAAGGTGAGTCAAACACTTGTCTAGACTGTCTTGTCTATGGACTTACATTATCAGCCATTTTACTTAAATATCCAGCTGTTCAAAGGAATTGCTTGACCATTACTGTATGTACCAGTATAGCAGATGAAAGCCACAGAAGCTGAACTATTCTCAAGACTTGAAGCTAGTCCTCCATTATGTGAGGTTTATTCAGCTCTCACTGACCGGAAATCCCCTTCAATTAAAATTGATGCTCAGCCTCTCTGCTTCTCTATTGCTTTAAACATATTTACCCTCCAACAATGTGGGAAGTGTGTTTACCCTTGGAACAGTCATCCCCCAGTGCCTGGGTTGGTTTATTGTGGCCTGTCAGTTCTTCAGACATAGATCACATTAAATTCGGCTTTTCCTTAAGCTACTTGCTCTTTAATTTCATCCAGTAGGCACGTCGCAAAACCAAAGGCTCACCTAAAGACGTGAGATGTTTTAGAGTCTGATGACTTACGTCAATTGACTAACTATCATGTCAGGCTCATAAATATTCCACTAGTGTTGGCTGGGGGTGTTGCACACAGCTTTGTGAATGATGCTGGCTGCGTGGGAAGACAAAGCTTAAAGAAGATTAATTTGCTTCAGAGACTCAGAGCGGCGTACTATGCTGATTTTAAAGGACTATCTATCTAAAGTTCTGAGGCTGCTTGGAACGAATTGTTTTAATGCCAGTAAAGTTCTTAAACAATGCTGCCTTCATTCTCACTGGGTGGGTGGTCAGCAGGTGAAAAGGTGAAGTCATCAAAGTCACAATATCTTTAAACAGAAATGACACTGTCTCTCACTTTAGTGGACATGAGTTTATCTTGTAGAAAAACATCATGCTGCGATCCCTCTTCAACCTTGGAGGGACCAAAAAAAATAATATAAATAACAATTTTTTTACCAGCATACATCTTACAGTTGTAACTGGACAGAAGGATGCAGCAAATCAGGCTTTAAGGAAGTAAAAGTGCAGAAAACTAACACCAGAAAAGCTCTATCTTGGTGAAGATAAGCCCACAGATATCAAAATCTGACATGATTAGGCTTTGCGAATGAACATAAATCACTGCTTGGTAAATTTCTGACATTTGAATTTAATCAATATAGTATGTATGCCATCACTCCATATTCGCAATAAATTTAATGAATGGAAAATATGAGAAGGTGATGGCATTTGCTAAAAAAAACACACAAAGAACAATGAACAAAAAAAGAACACAAAGCAAAAAGGGAATGACTATAGTCAAAGCTACTTCTCCTACAAAGGTTTTCCCAGCTCTCAATGCTATACCAAAGTGCTCTCTCTCTGCTGCTGTTTCCAAATATTAATATTCTTTCTCTCTACCAGTGAACCTTGGCCCAGATGATTATGTGACCCTTATCTCTCTTGCCTTTAAAGCTTATCTCACTCTAGATCCACGTGTGTGATCATTGATTAACTTCTGAAACGAGTATCATCTTGTTACCACTTCCTTGTGTTAAAAATTTAATTGGGCATTATGGCCCCTTTTCTTTGAATCAGGAACTGTGAGCTGGTCAGTAGCAGGCTAGGGAAATACTGATAGTCCTCCGTCACTCCCTAGTGACCTGGAACTTTACTTGTTTAGGTAACTTTAACCTTAGCTGATTCACCTTTCTTCCTGCATTCTGACAGGAGATGATTTGAACCTTCTATGATTTGCCTCTTGCTATAACACCCTGGGAATATATGCTTCCACAACACCATTCTCAGTTGAGGTATTTGGAAGACCCTACCAAAACATACTGGCATACATGGCCCTCTCCTTTTTGCTGTGCTGGGCCGAACTGATACCAACTCTTTGCACACTCAGTAACTTTCCTGAAAACATACAGTATACTCTCGTACAGTATATTATATGATAACCTCTAGGGTGGCACTCAGCAAACCAAGACAGACTCTTTTGAGAAGAATCTAATTTCTGTGGACGCATTTATACATACAAACTGTAATTTTCATAAACACTTTATAGGGTTTATGAAGCACCTGTTTTTTGAACAACTTCATTAGGGACTCTACTATTGCTTCTTTTTTGGTACACATACACAGCTATTTTATTTGGTGCTTTTCTTAGTAATGCTTAGACTCTCTGTTCTGGATCTGTCCATCAAGCAAACTGCTGAATCATTGTTCAACCTGAACCTGTTTTTTGGTGTTCTATTAAGATGAGAAAGAAAATAAGGAGGCATCAGACGTTTTACTAGCAACTTGTGGCACCAAATCCTGTGTCCAATGCTCAATGGTCCTAGATGATGAAATGGGACCTTATACATCTACAAGTACTCAAATTACACAGAAAATGCATTTAACATATATTGTATTGTAAATATCAGAGTAGTTCTTCAAATCCTCATTGTCAGGAATGGGCTGGGAACATGGAAAGGCTCAATACAATGCAGAAATGAACAAATTTCAGCACTAGACTAAATTTATGAATCCAAAAAAAAAAAAACAAGGTTAAAAGACAGCAGAAAATTAAAAAGAGCATGAAATGATCAGGGGAGCTCAAATCATGTGAATCATGTTTTTTTGTAAAGAATAATAGGCAAATGCTTAAGTGAAGCACCATCAGAGCTTTCTTAATTTGTATTCCCTCCCTCCATCATGTGACTGATGTAAAATAAGCATTGTGTAGCAAACGAAAGTGAGGGAAGCAGCCAGGGGCTTTAGGAAGACACAGGGAAGGACTCTGGCTGAGCTTCGTCCTACTTTTACTCTGATAATGACCAACTGCCAAATTTTTGTACAAAAATACTGCATTTTTCTTAATTTTAAAATCTGGCATTCTATGGTATTTAAGAGAAGAGCAAATAGGCTGATTCCAGGGCTATAGGGGTTGAATTATGAGGAAAGATTAAAAGAGCTGAGCCTATACAGTTTAAGCAAAAGAAGATTAAGAAGTGACATGATTGAAGTGTTTAAAATTATGAAGGGAATTAGTACAGTGGATCGAGGATGTCATTTTAAAATGAGTTCATCAAGAACACGGGGACACATTTGGAAACTTGTTAAGGGTAAATTACACACAAACATTAGGAAGTTTTTATTTACACAGAGAACCATAGACACTTGGAATAAGCTACTAAGAATCATGGTAGACAGTAAGACTTTAGGGACTTTCAAAACTTGACTTGATGTTTTTTTGGAATAAATAAATGGATTGGACTGGTGAGCTTTGTTGGGCTGAATGGCCTGTTCTTGTCTAGATTGTTCTAATGTTCTAATAATAACTCTAAGTATTTTGTAGTGGACTGTATTTCTTGGTAATTATTCCCATTACCTTACATTCACAGTCATATACTAGTGTAACTGAAAATGGACATGCTACTTATTGGTACTGACACTTCTGATTCACATTGTTAACATTTTCATGTAACTCAGTCCTATTCCAGTGTTCATTTTAATGCTGGATGAAGTGGAAGTAATATTTTTCAGTTTAATATATAAATATCTAGAACTGTCATGCAAGAATTATACTTTCTGTGACAGTTTTGTACACTTGCTCATCTTTTCATTGCCAAAACTTCTTTTATTGATCTCTTTTCAAGCAGCAGCAGTTGTGGTGCATTTTAAAAAAAGGCACTTTGGCTTCAGTATTGCTATGCCACCTTATTGTTTTAATAAATTGAGATGACATGTACTGATTTTAAACCTGTATAAAACATTTATAAAACATTTTTATATTAGCATATTAAATGTTTGTTATTACCTCTGTACATACAGTAATGAAGTTGTCAACTTTAATTTTTTTTATTGATTTTCATACTGCACAGTGTGTGAAGGATGTGGCCCAAGTAATGTTACAGGAAAAAACGATCTGCTAATAATTTTATAAACAAATCACTGTCTTACAGGGGTGTTTATCCTAGATAAAAAGCTGCCAAAAAATGTTCAGAAAATAAGAATGATTGATTTATTAACAGAGCACAGGTTATGGAAGAATAAGCAACAGAAGCAATCAATATTTAAATAAACTGAAATAAATGAAATAGCTGCCTGCTCTTCATAATGGACCTGGTTGTTTCTCTGTAGTTAGTTTCTAACTAAATCCATGAGGCAGATTATCCATTTGTCCTTGTCAATGCAACACAGAACTCTCAATCTTCAACACCTGGCCACCTTGTGTTTGAGCCAGTGGGCCTTAGCCCCGATTCTATCCCCACTTACTCCAAACTATTAGCTTCAGGGTCTGTACAACTCTATAAAGTCTAACTGTGACCGAGGTATTTTTTTTTTTTGTATATTATTTTAAAGGTTGGGACAGCTTTGGGCACAAGGTAGCAACCAAACCCTGAGCCAGGCACCAGTCAGTCACAGGCATTTTTGCACACTTGTTCAGTTCCTCACTTACATACACACACACCTATTCATTTGTAAGGCCAATATAGAATATGAAAACATTGGATCAATCTAGACGAGAGCAGGTCATTCAGCCCACCAGTCCAAAGTTCGCCAGTCCTATCCACTTAATTCTTTTGAAATAGACTCAAGTCGAGTTTTGAAAGTCCCTAAAGTCCTACTGTCTACCACACTACCTGGCAGATTATTCAAAGTGTCTATGGTTCACTGTGTAAATTTCCTAATGTTTGAACAATATTACCCTTAACAAAGTTTTCAACTCTGTCCCCGTTTTCTTGTTGAACACATTTTAAAATAACAGTCTTGATCCACTGTACTAATTCCTTTCACAATTTTAAAAACTTCAATCATGTCTCCTCTTAAGCTCCTTTTGCTTAAACGGAAAAGGCTCAGCTCTTTTAATCTTTCCTCATAATTCATCCTCTGTAGTCCTGAAATCCCTAGTCATTCTTCTCTGTCCTTTTTATAGAGATATTAACCAATCAAACCTGGCCATCCTAGGAATGTGGAAAAGATCAGAGCACCAAAAAAAAATTTTGAGTTTTTACATTCTCCACCATGTCTACTGACACACAGTATCAAAGCCAAATTTTCAAGTAATTTTACTGAAGCTTTGGTTCTGTGGAGCAAACCATTACACCACTGTGCCACCACTTTCTCTGATCTCTCTATCTCTCTGCCATTTGTTAGGTTGACCAGTTTCCAGTTTGCATGAACCAAACTGATTTTTGGGGAACTGCAGCATAAATTATTATTCCCTCCTTTATTTCCCTTTCACAACACACATGAGGCATGGCAACTTTAGTCAACTCTCACATCATAGTGATCAACAATTTCTATAATATGTAATATGCTATTAAGTCATTATGAGAGTAATAACAATATTTTATATAAGACACTTATTGGAAATTATACATTATTTCAAGGTATCAGTTGCTCCAAACATTTATAGAAAGTTCATATCCTTCCATTGTGGCACCAAACCATTTTCATTCCTGTCTGTTTCAATGTGCTTATAACTGAAATGCTAACATTGTCAATAATCTAATATATACTTTCTCTTTTTTAATATACAACAGCAAATAAAAGGTAAATTGTTATTATATAGGGTTTATTTCATTTATCTGTATTGAACAGAGCTAACTATTGGAATACCTTACTAAAACTATATTCAAATAGCTTTATGTCCACCAGGCAGTTAATTCAGAAATTTGGAGTAAGGATCTTAACTAATCCTTCATTAATGTACAGCATTTCAACTTCATAAGCCTTCAAATTTTAAAGACAATTTCAGAATCTTCCTATTGACCCATAAAACCACAAATGGCCTTCTTCAGGAAAGGCAGAAGAGTCTTTGGTAATGGGCCTCATAAGTTCCAGGTAAAGACACGCTTTATGGTAACAGCTTTTATACTAAGACAGTAGACCTATTGCTCAAGATAAGTGTATTTCATTTAGAGCAGCTGATTGAGTTGTTCAAATTGCATTCATAACTGTTGACTTTCTGTATCTTTTTGGCCAAAATAAAGCCATGGCTATTCATAGAATGTATCCTGGTAGCATAGTTGGACATAGGACTTGAGAGAAAATGCCATCACCAGTGTCAAACTCAGACCATCATGAGGTTCTATTATAACCATGACAAAACACCCTGCTCCATTTCCCGATCACAGGCTGGACAGCTAGCTGACCAATGTTATATAAATTTGATTTTATCTTTTCCCATGTGTTGTGGATCTCCCAGGGATTATCTTTCTGCACCAAGTGACATTTTAGGTTTTTCTCTTCTCCTCTGACAGATGACCTTACCTTACCAGTACTAAAGTCCTTAATATGTAGAATGACTGTAGGAACTCACTAATGTCTGCATGTCACTGTATATTTGTGGTATATGCCACTACTGTAAGTCTTTACAGCTCTCTGAGCCAGTCCAATGAGCAGGACTCTATAGAAAGATAAACAGAAATGTATTGAATACACAAACAGTAAACAGGAGGAGTCTTAAGAAGAAAGGTTATAGTAGCTGTGCATGCCAAAGTAGGCATTTAAATTTAATCATGTATCCACTGGTGCAGTAACTGGCGTCTCTTCCTACGGCCAGATGAGTATTCACCCTGCTTCCTCTTAACTCAGATATGAAGGTGGCTTCAAACCTGAAGGCCACTTCTGGAACGGCTTATTTTTATGTTATAGTTTACCTATTGAGATTGGCATCTTCTCCTTATGACTCTTAAAATTGCCTTGAGCTGATCCTTTGAATGGATGGAATTTTTTAGCTGTGCCAAACATCTATTGGGCTAGTCAAGTCTATTTGTCTGTCTGTGTGTTCGCATGAAACAAATTGGCCACCATTGGACTAATTTTGTTGAAATATGGCACAGCTGTTCTTCAAGAAAATTTAAGAAAATTCCATTTTCATAGAGATATCTCAAACAGATTGTGAGATACAAAATTTTGAAATGTTATTACAAATTCTTCCATTGAAAAGAATTAGAGAATCCATGAACTCATCTAACTTAAAATGTTTTGTACAATTCTAATTACAAATTAGTTTACTGTTTCAATTTGGCAGCACTTACACCAGCTTGTATATTTGGCATACTTTCCTCTTTTTCGCCTCCGATAGCTGCTATTGACGTCAAACAGATCCCCAATACGAGTTAATGAAACACCAGCAGACTGTGTGTGTGGAATAAGAAATTACTCGTAGTCATGAGCTGCTTATAAGGGCCAGCTGGTGGTCAGTCCTCTGTTGGCAAGTCCAGTTGTGCAGTTGTGGAAACCACTGCACCATAAACTTGTTTCTGCTTTATGATGTCTTCTCAGCTGCATGAGGGCAAATGGAAGAGAACCAATGCATCAGCATTTCATTCCTCCCGTTGCTCTAATTCATAACATGTAAATTAAATGATCTTCCTAACAATCCAAGCAATAATAATATATCATTATCTAGATATGAATGAAGTACCCTATGACGTGCAAGCTGTTATGCACGAAAGCACAACATTTTTTTCCCTATTTAACTTACGCTAAACCAGCTTAACAGCTCTATTATCTACAGTTTATTTGAGTCACTATTTCATTGACACTACAATTTACTAGGTTGACCAGATGTTGTGGTGACAGCAACATACCTGATTTCAGGCAATGCATCATGATAAATAACTGAAGAACATCAAAATGTTTTAGTTTTAACAGACTGCCCATGTAAAAAAGTTTGCGGTTGTGCAGTTGAGTCCCCAAAACAAACATTGTCACAATATATTTATAACAGCGCTCACAAAACTCCAAGGCAGAGCCCTGCTTGCATAATATTTGCTGAATTTGAACAGTATTGTGGGGAGGAACAAGAAAGACACAGAAGCAGATACAGAGCCACTTATGTGTTTACAACTTTAAGCACTGCATGCAATCCTAGGTTTTCATTTGAGAACGAGTTTTTTCCTGTTTTGTGATCCTTCTCTGATTATAATGAGAAAAAGAAAGCATTAAACAATTGAGAATAAACTTTAGGAATACATGCTACGTTATAACCTGAATGGACTATAACTCTTCAAAACCAAAGTCATAATAATTGGCACTAAAGCCCAGCTTAAGAACATGAGATTCTTCTCAATCACGCTTGGTGATGATGTCATCAGACCTTCTTCTTCTGCTAGGAATCTTGGTGTCATTTTGATTCCTCCCTTTCTTTTTCTACCCACATTCATCATATTAAGAAACATTCTTACTTGCACCTTCGTAACATATCCCATGTTCACTCATTCCTCTTTTTTTCCAATACTGAGAAACTTGTCCATACTTTTATTATATCCCACGTCGACTACTGTAACTCCCTACTGGCAGGTGCCCCCTTTTAATCTGTCATTACAGCTCCCGTTGGATCAGAAAATTTCTGCAAGTGTCTTTACACAGACGGGTAACAGTCAGCACATCACACCCATCCTGCACCACCTTCACTGGCTCTCTGTGTCTTAGATGATGGAGTATACAGATCTATAAATAACCTGTAAAGCCTTACATGGCCTTGCCCCGGACTACATCAGTAACCTCCTCCATCACTGTGCTCTTGTCCAACCAATAAGGTCCTCTGATTCTGGCAATCTCGTTGAACCCCAGATTAACCTGCATTCTATAATTCACAGGGCCTTCAGATTTTTGTGCCCAGATTTTAGAAGAATCTTCCTAAATTAACGAGATCAGCCAACTCAATTTATTCTTTCAAAAAACAACTTAAAACTGATTTGTTCAGGAAGCCATTTAAACTTACCCTGACTTTCTGACCCTTCTTTCAGTTTAACCTCTTTGTCCAGATGCCCAGGAAGACTATGTGATTATTTGATGTATTCAGGGTTTTCTTGTAGTATTCATATTTTGTATTTTGTTCTGGTTTATTGTCTCTTATTCTGCTACAATGCCTTATATAGCATGTATTTATCTGTGGATATTATTTGTATCCAATGTTGTGTATGCCCTGTTGTCCTTTCTGAACTTTTGTGAAGTGCTTTGAGCATGAGAAAGGGGGAATATAAATATAATGTATTATACTATTACTATTATTATATACTTTGAAAATCAGGTCACCCTATAACTTACCATCAGAGTACAACACTTGAACCCTAACCCTAATGGTCACTTGCTGTAATAAAATTTGCCTATCACTTCTGTAACTCCCAAACATTTGTCATGACTGAAAAGCTTTGCAAGTCTTATTTTATGAAAATTACTAAGGCCAGACATGCTCACATACAGAAGGAATATATTACAAGTTTTTATTTATTTAAGTTATGTTAAAGGCAATTGCAAATTGTCACAGTAAACTAATATAGGGTGTGTGTGTGTGAGAAAGAGTGGTCTTTGTGATGGACTACAGTTCTGTCCATGCCTGTTTTCAGTCCTGGTGTGATAGACTCTGCCTCCCACAATCCTGAAATGAACTGAGAATGTTCTAGAAATTGTCCACTGAACTCAGTCCATCGAAGGCTACAGTGGCCTGCCTAACTGTCTGACAAACCTGAATGTTATGCCATGTGTACATTTTCTAACTTGTTTTTTTTTTTGTTTTGTTTTTTTTGGGGGTACAGCACAATGAAACAAGTTCTAAATGTATGGCTTACCTCAAGTCTGTTACTGTAGATCTAGTTGTATCAGCTGCTCTTTGGACAAGGCTTTCTCACTGGTGTTCTGCCACATTCAGCAGTGATACATTTGGCTTTAAAACATTCCTATAGTATGACTGAACAGAGACATGAAAAGTCTGTCTGCTCAAATGTACATAAGACTGACTTGTGATTTGAGTTTTGCAATAAAAAACACTTGCAAAATCAATTCATTATAATTACAAAAATAAAAATTATTAGAAGGAACAACTGAAGTGGGTGTTTACTGCAAATGTTAGCAGTAGGCTGGAGATCATTGATCTGCACCTACTTCCAAGTACATTCTTACTAAATTAGGAACATAAAAGGGAGCCTGGAGGAGGAACATTTTATAAATTGTAAAAGATGTGTGCTGCTGTTCAACACAAAGTAAAGAAGATCACCGTTTCTTAGTCTTTCTCTATATGTCATGCAGTAGATACGAAGTCACTGCTCGAGCATGCCAGTTTCATGTAGGGTCTAATATCGGAAATTCACTTTGCTCTGTCTTGGGACATTTACTCAGAAGCAATTTATTTCCTTTGCTTTACTTCTTCCTTCCATTTTAGCACTCCAACCATGGAGTAGATGGCAGTTCTTCAAATTGTGTGTTTAACGACAATGCAATTTTGCCAGACGTCTCAGGTAATCATTTGAGTGCTTGAGAATGTGGAGCACAATTTAGGTTCAATGATACTTGCCATTTCTCAGCAAGACATGAAGCAAACAAGTAAAGATGCTTAGTAACAAAAAAACTAACAAAAAAAAGATGTTGCATTTAATGCTAGATGTTCGTTCAATTCACTGTTCTGTGCATTAGGTGTTTGCTGGGCTCAGGATTGAGATAGCCTTTCACATTTTCTGTATATCTTCTCCCATTACAGCAGGGAAGCATTTGAAAACTTTCTTTGTGATTAAGTAAAACTTATTAGTGTCAGAAAAATTATTTGGCTTCATATTTCTTGATGATGCCACTATTTAATTAGTTTGATTTATTGCCATACATAATAAGAGCAAGTGAAAGTACATTGAAATTCATACTGTCATCTGCTTTCTCTCTCTTATTTTTAAAGCACATGGATGGCAAAAAAAGGCAATAAAAAGGGCATACTATATAAAAATATCAGAAATTTAGAACACAACAAATAGAGAACAAAAAAAAGTAGTGATGATAATCGCATTTCTTCTGTGCACTGTGATTCAAAAGTGCTCCCATTCACAATGCTATGGAAAATGATAGGAACCTTACTATTTGTCAAGCAGCCCACCCCTTAGGAATTTTAAAAAGGGGTCCTCATTGGTGCCAATTATGCAGCTCTCCAAAGCACACTGTGCTCCCATACTAGCTGATGCTCCTGGTGACAGGGTGACTGCAGTTCACAACCTGCACTGCTGTTGACAGCTCGAGTCTCCTAGTATTGTTTAGGTATGTGTTCAGACTCTGGGCAAGTGCAGAGCAATCAAAAAAGGATCTTGAACAACCAGGCTAGAATGGTTAGAAAAAATAGAAAAAGAAAAACAAACCATAGGAGAGGAAGAAGCAAGATGGAGGCAGTTTTTATAGTGTGTCACACACGTGCGAGTAGGAGGAATCTGTATGGAACAAGTGAGGGTAATTCCATGCCAGGCCAGGGGGTGACAGGGTGCACTAAACCTTCTGTTATCTCTACAGACCAAACATGAGAAAACCTGTCTGACTCATCCCTAAAGACGTCACTTCTGGTTCCGGCACCTAAAAGAACATCACTTCTGGTTACGACGTCAGAAGGAGGTCTCGCCAAAATATTTAAAAAGTACACTCATCTTCACTTCAGAGTAAAACTTCTTTTAATGTATAAGGTAACATCTCTCAACTTGCAGTGAGCAGAGGTGGGATAAGAGAGGCCAGCCAGTAAAATATGTGACATTTTCATTGAATATATTTCTCTTTATTCATATCATGAGAGTTTATGTTTTCATTAGGTTCATGGCTGATGCTTTATCCCGTATGTATTTTGTTCTGAATAAAGATGAGCAAGCATTACCTAACAACACCGGCATCATATTCTCTGTACTGATACTGCAGCAATGACAGTCTTATATTAGAATTTACCATGTTTCAAAGCGTGTGTTCTCAGCCTAAGTCTAAATCTGATTAATGAATTTGAATTAACTTTCTTATTTGACTTAAATAAGCAAATGCAGGTAATATAGCATTTTCCTACATAATGTGCAGATAGGATATCCCAGTGGTGTGAGAAAGCATATGAGAGAATAAACTTGTGTTAAATGACAGGCATAGTCAAGTGTTTAATGGTGACAAAATAATTTAAAAAGTGAAGGCCAGTTTAATTTGTGACAAAATTCACCAAAAAGACAAAGCATGTGAAATCATTTTCACAAACTGATAAAACAGAGAATGCATTTAAATATGACCATTGTCATTTTTGCCTTTAAAGTTTTCTATAGAGCAATGTACGTTTAATGATTTTATTGCTTAGACACGACTTACTTCACTCCACTTTTTATGATGTAGTATGATGCCTGTAGCCTCCAGGGGGCACTCCAGCTCCCCAAATACTCAACACAAAGGCTCGGACACAAGTATAAAAGCACAAAGAGCTTTTTATTGTGGGAAACATTCCAATATGCATTTCCCACAACAAAAGCACAAAGCACAGTGATATAGCACACAGCAATACAGTACTCTGCAACTCTTTATCTTTCTTTCTTCTTTCTTTCTATCACTCTGTCTGCCTCCACTCGTGCACACAGGCATGGTCCTCATTCCTCCCATCTCTGGGTCCTCAAGTAGTGGCAGGCAGCTACTTTCTTGTGAAACCCAGGAGTACTTCCAATGTCCCATAATTTTGGTCTGGGAGCACATCCAAGTTAGGCTGGAGCCCAACAAGATATGGGTTGTTAGTCCCCACAGCACCCCCTGGTGGCACCCACAGAACACAACAAGGCTGAGTCCAAGAACTCCAGTTCCTATGATGCCCTGTGGGAAACCGTGCCACTGCCACAACCCAGGAGGGCTGTCAACTGGCAGTCTGGGGGAGATAATGTTGTGCGTATGCTATCTCCCCCGATCTTTCCCGAATGAAGGCATCCTAGTCAGGCCGGTTTCCCAGCCATCTCTCATATGCCCTGATACAGTGCCTATAAAAATGTTTCAACCCATGAAAGTTTTCACATTTTCTTGTTATACAACATTGAATCATGGTGGATTTAATTTAGGTTTAGATCAGCTGAAACTGTTTAATGACGTGATCTAATTTAATCGCAAATACAAAATATAAAAATGCTTGATTATATAAGTATCCAGCCCCTTCAAGTTAATATTTAGTAGATGTAGCATTGGCAGCCATAACAGCCTTGAATCTATGTGCACTGGTCACAATTAGCCTGACACAGCTGGACACAACAGTTTTCCCCAGTCTTCTTTGTTCAGACTCTGAAAGGTTGCAGGGGGATCGTGAGTGAACAGCCGTTCCAAATCCAGACACAAATTATGAATTGGATTGAGGTCTGGACTTTGACTTGGCCACTCCAGGGCATTAACATTTATTTTTAACTCTTGTGTAGCTTTATGCTTGGGGTCGCTTTGTTAATGGAAAACAAGTCTTTCACAAGACACAGGTTTCTTGTGGACTGCATCAGGTTTCCTCCAGCATGTCTATATTTTTGCTGCATTCCTATGACCCTCTACCGTAACAAGACTTCCAGGTCCTGCTACAGGGAGGGATCACCACAGGATAACACTGCCATTACTACCATGCTTCACAGTGGGGATGGTTTGTTATTTATAATGAAAAGTATTTGATAAACATAACATTTAGTCCATGAGCCAAAAATCTCAATTTTGGTCTGATCAAACCATAGAACCTGAGTAGAGTGGACCATAGAACCTACATTAGGGTCTCCATTGTGCATTCTGACAGACTCTAGTTGAGATGTTATTTTTTCTACAGTGAATTTCTCCATACCATAAAGCTACAACTGGTAAAGCATAAGAGCACATTTGTTTTATGCAGCAGTCCCTCCAATCTCAATAAATATAACTTATAGATTATAGATTTTGTGTTCTCAGAAGTCTTCTGTTTTTGTGCACAGCCTGCTCTTGGCCAATTTACAGCTGTGCTCTTTCCATTTCTACATGATTTCTTTAACTGGACTACAAAGGATACTTAGCAACTTGGATATTTTCTTGCATTCATCACCTTACCTGTGTTTTTCAATCATTGTGTGGGTTAGATCATCATACTGATTCACCATTGTAATATTTCAGCCTATAAATCTGGAGGGTCTCCCACAGTTCCTGTTGGTTCATTTGCATGCTCTTGGGAGTTTTGGTAAGTTTCTGTGTTTATAAATGTGCTTTTTGATATTTCTGGATTTCAGACATTCTGCCCTTGCTTTGGATTTGTGATTGTTGGGACTGTGTTTGCTTGGGTTTGTCTTATTATCTGGACAAATCATTTGTGCCTTTTGTGCTCTACAGAGCTTCACTGTTTGACAAAGCATTTTTGAGGAAATAAATCCTTTTTATAAAGTTCAGTGTTTTCCCTTGCTACTAGATGGGTTTGACAGTTCTCCCCTATTTGGAAGTGCTTTAGGGGACTTACATGCTTTGACATTCCTAAGTTATAGCAACCACAAGTAGGACCTTTCACAATAAGGTGCATTTAATTGCCATTAAACCAATTATGTGACTTCTAAAACCGACTGGCTACACCTGGGGGGTATTTTTTGTACGTCGCTTAAATCATTCGAGATCAGGTGCCTCATCTTGGATAAGTTAATGCCGGTGACACTCATCCGGGATAGGTCGGTATTTCAAACGCAGCCGTGTGTTAGATTAGTCTAGCTGGACCTAATCATACGAGATGAATGCGTGCGCCCGCGCTGAGTGAAAAGCCCATATATATTGAGTCTAGAAAACATGATCAGCAAGTCTTTGATAGGCTGTAACAAAATGACGAAAGAACGGCCGCATTTTTTTTTCACACATGCGGTGCAAGACCTTTTATTCGAAGGACATGAAGAATGTCAAGATTTAATATGCACAAGGGGTAACACTGCAAAAGCAGCCCAGACCAGAAAAGACGGCTGGCAAAAAGTGGCCGATGAATTAAACGCTAAGTACTGTGCATTGTACTTACTGAATGCAGCGTTTCATTTCCTATGTGTCAGATTAATTATTATTTAATATGTCATAATTCCAGATCAAATGTGAGCAAAAGGAGAACATGGGAACAGGTTAAAGTGAAGTACAAGAATATACTTCAAACTGGTAAATATTGGTATATAACTATTTAAAGAATTGTTGACATAAAGAATCATATATAATATAAAAAACATTATTTTTAAAGCTAATAAGAAGGCAGACAAGCAAAAAACAGGTGGATGTCCACGCGGTCCAGACCTAACTCCAGAAGAAGAGTAGGCTCTCCAGCAAAATGCCCATCGCCCTGTTTCTGATGGCATTCCAGGGGGAGCTCCTCCTCAGAACCAGTGGCAGGATGCAGTGGTCACTTCATTTCAGGTAAAGGATGGTCATTGCATATATTTGTCCTCCATGTGTGCCATAGGTATGTTCCATATAGCCCTCTTTTTTGTTGGGTCAGTTGCAGGGAATGTCATATCCCTTGAACCTGTGTCTGACCAACGAAATATTGATGAAGGTCAAGTATTTCATGAAGACACTGTGTCTGATTATTCATCAGGAGGAGAGGTACATTTTCCAAATAATGTTTGATCAAACTCCACTCTGATCAGTCCCATGTGCCCCAATCACATTTGGAAACCCTGGGTAATGAGAATGTTAGGCTGATTGAGATTCTTCATGGAACTGTGGGTGTTTTTGCTTGTGTATTACCTACCTGCAATGGCATGAAACACCTCTTTTATTGTCTGCACACGCAGGTGTCCAGGAAACACTATGAAAACCCGAAGGAAATATTTCAGAGCCAAACAGATTTTACGAATTAATCTAACTTTTAGTTAGATTTTCCGCATCGCCTACAGTATATAAAAAAGTGCCGCTTGTAAAAAACCTCAAAGCAATGCATAAAGTCTGTGTGGTTGTGAGAGCCCGACTTCGCCGAGTTTGACTTCGAATATAAGGTGCTAATAAATCTTTGAGGTACAATATTCCCCCTCGGCTAAAGCGGTATCTTTCGAAAAGAATTTCCTCCGGGAGCAATAAAGGATCTTGCCGATCGCGCAAAACCCTCTTTATATGAAATTCTCTTCTTATAATTTGCGCATCAATATCAATTGTTCGCTCATTCATGAACGGCGAAGCCATGACTGGATGACTTCCAAGCACCATCACTGATTAGGTGTGTAAACTAATCCTTGTTTACGTAGAACAAACCTGCTCCGAGCAGGTTTGCGGATTAGGATGCGTTGCTATGACAACACTTCCAGCAAGAGTTTCGAAAAACCGACAGATCCAGGCTCAGGCCAAATCGTCAACAATTACATCCGGCTAAACGACTAATACACGTACGAAAAATACCCCCCAGTATTGATTTACATGTGTCATAACAATGGGGGAGAATGCTTATGGGATCAATAATTTGGTGTTTTACATTTGTAATTAATTTAGACTACTTTGCAGAGATGTGTCTTTACTTTGAGAAGAAAGAGTCTTTTTCTATTGATCAGTGTCAAAAAGCCAAATTAAATCCACTGTGATTCAATGATACATAACAATAACATTTAAAAACTTCTAAGGGGACGAATGCATTTTATAGGCAGCATAGATGGCATCAAGCATGCCGTCAGGTTAGTCAACCTTCATATTGTTGAGATTCTGTGAATTCCTATTCATACCAGAAATGGATGACTCAGTAGCATTTTCAAAGTATTTCCTTATATTTGAATAGAGTGTGTTAGTTAAAGACTCTGATAAAAATGTATTGCAATATTTTTTTTTCTTGAAACTGATTGATTTGAGTGTCACATTTCATATTTTTTAAGAATAAGTTTAACTAATACTTCATCTAGCTTAAGCCCATCTATCACTGTGTCAAGCGCTTCATTTGTAAAGATCACCAGCATAGAGTCATGCCAGTCTTGAATGACAAAGCAACTGCGGCTAAAATAAACAGCAATGGCTAAGCGGCAGCTTTGCCCGCCAGCTCTCAGCCTGCTCTGTGGTCACGTTCGTTGGCGTTTTTCTCTGACAGGAGTCACTGTTTAATGAACCGTGGAAAAGAACATTTTTTCTTTCCACTTGCTAAATGTGTTTATATCAGGAAATTAATTACAGAAGGTTAATTTAGTGTGGGCACCAAAATTAAATTTATTTTAATATTAAGTGTGGGAAGAATCATTTATTCAACACCTTAGGATAATACTCCCCCAATCATTCTTTATTACCTTTTAATTTAAATGTAAAACTGTGGAGTCAGGGGGATACAGCAGGATATACTTTGTTAAAATTTTCTCTGTGATTTTATTAGCACTGCTGTCACAGTGTGATCAGTGGCATTACATCTTCTGCCTGTAATTAGGAATTTATTTTTTCCTCTATTCTGTTGACATAGAAAACTCCAGTTCTCCTATAAACACTTGACTTTAATTGTCCACCTAAGCTTTTTCAAAGAAACACCAAAGAAACTCAAACATGTTTAAAGGATTAGGCCACATCACATCAATTTTTGTTTTAAGCAGTGCTTTTTGTCATGAGTGATCAGATAGAATATACCTATTACCGTAAGAAATGTGGTGTCAGTTGAAATAGAGTATGTACTATATAGGTTTAAAAATGGCAAAGACAGTTTTATACTGGATTAAAAAAGCAGAACAAGGAAATGATGCACTGCATCACTGCTAATGGATAAAAGGAATAGAGAAAACAATTGTCTTCAGGGACCTTGTTCTTCACTGTGATCTGCAGCTCCCAGTAAGATGACAGGTTGAGGCTTTTATTCTTTTGTGAACCTTAATTGTCTCTTAAACTTCATTCACTGTGCACCAGCTGGTCTGTCACTGTAATTGTAGGCAGGAATTCACAACTTAAAAAAAAAACAAAAATAAAACAGTATTTTGTTGACGACCTCTAAAAAGTCGATCTAATCCAATAGATCCACATCAGAGGCATGGAGTCATATATAAAAATAAGTATAAAGAAATGAAAATCTTTGACTCTGTCCTCAGCCCTGAGCTTTGTCTAATCAAAAATCTGGTTTGTTAAGGTATGGTTTGTGTGTCCCCAGATCTTGTCAAATTATGAGAGGAGCTGAAGAAGGTTGCAGCCTATCACAAAATTAAACCCTTGCTTTGAAATTTTTTGATATTCAAAATTAGAGGATGATCTTTCTATTACACTCGTAATAATATTAAAGAAATTAATTTGGAAACAGTTTGTATTGTTTCACATCTAAGTTTATTTTCTCTTTACATTTGATTTTATTTTTTATTTTATTACATCATTTTAGAAGGTATTGAAGTAAGACTGATTGGTTGAGATGTTGAGCCTAGGGGGTGGGGTCCCCCAGCTGTGCAGCTCTCATTAGAGATTATACTGACCTCAAACTAACTGCCGAGACTTTTTGTAGTTTCTGTGCTATGGTTTCTTCAGGTCAGTTTGCTTTTTGTGGACTGTACCTTTAAATGTTTTCCTTTTTTGTATTTATTAGTCTTGCCTTTGTAAGTTTTCCCCATCCGTGTATTTTTTAGCATCTGTTAATTTTGTTTATAATATGGACCTTTTTGTTAAGATATGATTTGCTGATTTAGCCTTCTTTATCTTGGATTCTTCTTTATTAAACACATTTAAAATTATGCCTGTTTTGTGGACTGACAGTTCTCCTTTCTTTGATTCTTTCTTTGAACATTTAATAACAACATTAACATAACTAAAACCATCAATGCCAATTACTGAAATCACTAATCATAGATTTTCTAACATTGTAGCTCATGCCAAAAAGTTCTCAGTACACCTATCAGTTTACTTACTTCAGTTACTTTCTAATGAAAATCAGGATGGTGTGGTTTTAGTTTGGTTTATTTTTATATAGTATGGTCTCATTAGACTGACTATAAAGTTTACATATATATCATTATTTGACCATGTTTCCTATTCTATTTATGGGAACTCACTCACTCATTTTGAAAAAACTGGAAAGGTGGTTATTTGGACAGCTTTCAAATAACAAACTCTGCTTGATTATACAATCTATCTGCAATATTTCTAAGTCAGAGAAATTACATATTTTATAGTGAATTAATGTGAGAGGTTAATGTTTGCTGCATATGAAAAAGATATGTGGATTTTGGATAGTTTGAGCTTCACTAAAATTGTTATCATATGCTGTATTTACCAGATACTTTTGCTGATAGCAACTTACAGGTTTGAAAATGTTAACAATTGAATGTATATTTTTAACAACTTGAACCGAATCATAATAATTATAGCTCATTATTTGCTTACTTGGTGTTGTGCACAATACCAGGTGACCATACTAGGACCAAATAAATTAACTTTTGTGTAGCTTGTTAGGAGAGGTGTGCATTAGGAGAATGGTGACTCCATCTTTAAAGCAAGTTTCAGTACAATAAAGTGAGACAAGATTTTTTACATACCATAATGCAATTAACAAACAACTATTTAGCCAACAGCGTTTTAAAATGTTTTCATTGAGCGATGTTTTCTTAATA
Source organism: Erpetoichthys calabaricus (assembly GCF_900747795.2). NCBI lineage: Eukaryota > Metazoa > Chordata > Cladistia > Polypteriformes > Polypteridae > Erpetoichthys > Erpetoichthys calabaricus. The sequence continues at coordinate 105,518,848 of NC_041395.2, read as the reverse complement.
TGAAGCTGAATTTTATACTTGCACAAGTGGAGGAATATTTCATAATTTAACTGTAAGTTCAGGACATAGACAGTCCATTTGTTTTGTTTCTATAACAAGGGGGCTCCGCCCCCTGCTCGCTTTGCTCGCCTACCCCCAGCGTTGGGTATCCTGAAATACATTGTTTGTATATCCGTCAGTCGAGCTCGTTCGTTTTGAACCCGTGCCTGCTTTGCTTCCGCAGTTTCAGACGCGCATTTACTTCACTCCGCAGTGGTGCCACTCACAATATGGCGGTGACGCCTGTGCCTTCACTCCGCAGTAGTGCCACTCACAATATGGCGGTGAAGCCTGTGCCTTCCGTACTTTATGGACCCGTGGGGCCTCCGTAGTAGTGATGGGAAGTTCGGATCATTTTACCGACTCGGACCTTTGAGTCTCGTTCAGCAAAATGAACGAATCTTTTTTCGAGTCATTTCGTTCATTTCATTCATTTTAGCAAAATATAATTAAAATGTTACCTGTTACCTCCCTAACACATCTACTGCTTACACAAATGTTGATCACACTACAAACAAGACAAAACTATAATGCTATAAGAAACAGAAAATATTAATTCATTGTTTACCTGGGTCTTTAGTCTATGATTTGCTACTACTGAGCCGGTAAGTGGTCACGTAACAAAAGAACGAACGACTCGAAAGATCGAGGAATGAACTAATCAATTCTCTTTCCAGCTCAGACTGAGTTGGTTAAGCTTATGGGGCTGTCACGTGATGAACGAACGACTCAAACCCGAAGACTTGAGAGATGAACTAATCAATTCTCTTTCCGGCTCAGACTGAGTTGGTTAAGCTTATGGGGCTGTCACGTGATGAACGAACGACTCGAAAAACCCGAAGACTCGAAAAAACTATAGAAAGTTGCGCAAATGCGCATGCGCGACTGAACGAATCACTCCCACGAGACGACTCGTTCTTCCCGAGTCACATTAAAGATTCGTTCAAAATGAACGAATCGTTCAAGAACGACCCATCATGGAGTCCATAGCTTCTTCCGTTTGAATCTGGGCTGCAGCGCAGAGTCCTCTTATTTGTGTGGCTGTGTCGGTAGTCGTTAGCCATGGGTGCGTTGTTGCTTCATTACTCATTCACGTCAGTTGAGCTCTTTTGTTTTTGGGCCGTGACTCCTTCGTGCGTGGTGGATAAGACTTCGCGTGCGGTTTATGAGACGCGCGCTGTACGCGCCTGTGCAGTATGTCTCATGGTCCCATCGCCGTGTCCCTGCGTCCATGCCATCCGGTTTACCATTCTCGGTTAGTAATTTACTGTTGTGCTAATCATGTGATTTCTTTACGTTTATGTATTTATTGCTATGTTCCATGGGACTTGTGGGTGGTTCCACAAGAGGTGGGTCACCTGTCCATCACTGCAAGGGACTGCCCTCAGCCCTCTAAGGGTTTTGGAAAGCCCACAGTCCTTTGTAGCTCATTGAATGTACTAGGTGGGAGGTGAGTTCTCTTGTGTTCATTGCTATTTTTGATTGTTTTTGTGATTACTAGACTTTTCACTTTTGCTCTGTTTTTTTTTTCTATGGGCTAATATTTTTAGCTCATAGGAACTTCTTAGATGTGAATATGTTACATACTATTGTCCATGATTTAAAAAATTGTGCCATAGATGAATTCCTGCTTTTCATAATGAGTGAATTTAGCTTTATTTGATTGTCATGGGAAAACACACTTTTACAGGAAACTGTATTATTTTGAATTGAACCAGAAAACTAGTAGGAATCATGGGTATAACTTTAATTTCACCCTCCAGCACATATTGCAAAAATGGTAACTTCAATCAGGTTTAAACACTTTGATCTGTAATTTTTTTTTACGGTTACAAAGTTTTGGAGGATTTAGATCAAAAGCAATATATACTGAATCGTGGCCAACGTTAACTTATTACATACCGAATTAATGTATATAGGCTGCAAATTTATGCAGGTCATGGAATGAATTGAACACTTTAAGCGTTGTACAGAAAAGAACATGAGAAAAGAAATAATATGGTGAAATATGCACAATGTCCACATCCTCCATGTCATGTCCATGTGGGACCATTTATTGAGCTGTGCAAGTGTTTAAACTGACCAAAACATGTCTTTGCTCTGAGCTCATGTTGTACCCAGGGCTTGAAGTGGGCCGATACGCTGTAATAGCACATCCATGTTTCTGCTTTGCAAACTGGAATGCAGCAGCTCATCGTGGTCTGACCTCCAAGGGGACACCCTAGTTCTCTGCTATATTTCTATTTCATCACCAAGAACCTATTGTCCCTTAGCCCATTGTTCGAAGTACTGTATATGTATATAAGTGTATATGTATATAAGCGCTCAACTATCCAGGAGGCAGAACCCAACTCTTTGGAATTTGTATGTATTTTATACCGCATCATAAAGAGTCAGAAGAAGCTAACAGAGTAGGACGTACTGTGTGTACCTAATGATGAAATGTGATATACATGTCTACTTTGAACTTCAACAAACTTTCTTCCTTTCAATTTACTTCTGGTGGTGGCAATCATTTGCCTGAACTGCTAACCCCATTTCTCTGCACTGAGAAGGATGCCACACATTCTTATTAATAAATATTGACAAACAAAAAAAATGTGTGTCTGCTAATTAAACTGAAGTCATCAAGTTTGAATCAAATTAGTTAAAGCTTTTTTGAGATTTTGTGATTTTTACTTTTCTATTATGGCAGTTTTACCCTAAATATTAATATATTGAAATGTCCTTTCTCAGCGGATACCTGCAGCCATAGGTTTAACATTCTGGCAAATTTCAGCTTTTTACCTAAATGGGAAATATTGTTTTCTTTAATTAAGCTGTTGTGCTGCGAGGGGCCTATCCTGTAACCTGGTGACCCTCAGAAACTTGCCTTCTGATTGGATTATGACTTTGGGTCTGCGAGATCTCTTCCTGTCAGAGTTTCCAATTGCTTCTGGATTGTGTAAGACACCGTACTCACTGACACGTTGATTTTTTTTTTTTTGCCATTTCTCTTAATGAAAGGCCTACACTTCTAAGGGTAATAATGCTCTATCTTATTTCATTTGTTAATTGCCATTTTCTTGCCATTATACAATACAATACAATACAGTTTATTTCTGTATACAGTAATCCCTCCTCCATCGCGGGGGTTGCGTTCCAGAGCCACCCGCAAAATAAGAAACAGCGCAAGTACAGACACAAATCAAGTGCATGTGTGTACTGCATAATATTAACAAAAAGAGCAGCTTACTACTGAAAATGGCAAATATAGGAGTGAGTGGGGATCGAACCAGGATTCTTGATTACACTTGGTTTGTGTCTGTACTTGCGCTGTTACTTAGAGAGTCAGATCAGGGGAGGGGTGATGTTAGTGCGGGTGAGCTCATTCAGTGCTGCAGAAACAACGCACGTTGATCTTTTTTTTTCTTTCAGTACATGTGCTTTCCCTGTTTATTTATATATCTCTGCCTGTCTGTCTCTCTATTACGCAGTGCTCGTCTGTCTGTGTGTTATGGATCTTAAAAATAACAGTTATAAGGTCAGTTGTTCCTGTTAAGTGCAGTCTCAATTGTTAAAAAAATATTTTAAAAGGAGCATCCCACATGAAAATATAACGATCTCATTAACTGACAGTGCATACCAATTTATAAATTTTATGTCCGTTTGAGGTTAAAAAGAAAAAAAAAAAAAGCAACATTTTATCCCCAGCTGGGAATCGAACTCAGCTCACAGAGCTGTTGTGCTCTAAGAGGCAAATCTTAACGCGCTACGCCACAGAGGTTGTTGTACCATCCTTGAAGCTTTTGTGAAAGTGTTTATTTGATCTTTGGAACTCGGGCACATTCTATAGTTTATGCCTACTACATTTTGTAACATTTATTACTAAAATATGACAAAGTTTCTGTTTTAACAATGTGTTTACACAGATTACTTTAGAATAACGATCTCTTATTTCCACTGCAAAACTCCACTTCACTCCCACATAATCAATCAAGGCATGAGCTGGGAAAAGTTCGCTCATGTTCTAAGTCGGTGGGGGGATGGAATAGCCGGCTGCTGGCAGCTTGTCTTTTATTAGCACATTTAGAGGACAAAAGATGCTGGCGGAGAGGTGTGAACGGATTTAAGAAGCGATTTAAGGTGGGCCGGATATACGAGTTTTTTCGTAGGCTCTGGTAATTCTAGTGTTAAGTATGCGAAGCACTGTGCAGCATGTCGTTTCAGGAAGCAGCTGCACAAAAGATAGCAACGTGAAGATAATCTTTCAGCATTTTTAGACGAGCGTCCGTATCGTCTAGGTGTGCGAACAGCCCCCCTGCTCAATCCCCATACGTCAGGATCACAGATAGTCAGCGCAAGAGAGAGAGAAAAGTAAGCAATCTAGCTTCTCAGCCATCTGCCAATAGCGTCCCTTGTATGAAATCAACTGGGCAAACCAACTGAGGAAGCATGTACCAGAAATTAAAAGACCCATTGTCCGCAGAAATCCGCGAACCAGCAAAAAATCCGCGATATATATTTAAATATGCTTACATATAAAATCCGCGATGGAGTGAAGCCGCGAAAGGCGAAGCGCGATATAGCGAGGGATCACTGTAGCCCAAAATCACACAGGAAGTGCCACAATGGGCTTTACAGGCCCTGCCTCTTGACAGCCCCCTAGCCTTGACTCTCTAAGAAGACAAAGAAAAACTCCCAAAAAAAAAAAAAAAAAAAACCTAGTAGGGAAAAATGGAAGAAACCTTGGGAAAGGCAGTTCAAAGAGAGACCCCTTTCCAGGTAGGTTGGGCGTACAGTGGGTGTCAAAAGAAGGGGGTCAATACAATACAATACACAGAACAGAACAAATCCTCAATAAAAAATAAAAAATTTTTTAGAAGTACGGAGCAGAATTTAACAGTAGATGATATCACATAATAAGATTTGGCTAATTTTAGACTCCTGGAGACCTCATCCATCAAGCTGCCTCCCCCATTTGGCCATTCCACGGCTGAAACAGTGTTGGGCCAACCAATCCGATGAAAGGACCCCTCTTTCTCACGATTCCTGCGATCCTCCATCAGGGATGACTTTACCTTAGGCAGGCAAAACAACTTGGCAGGTGGGCCGTGACACCAAGTGCCACATTTGAGTACCGAGAAGAGAAACAGAATAGATGAGGGTTAGTAACATATTCTAACTATCATGTTACTTATGTTTTAGTGCTAATGACTAACAACAGAGATGCAGTCTGTACAGTTAATCAGCAGCTCTAGTCAGGATATGCTAAACTGAAGTAGTGAGTCTTCAGCCGGGATTTAAAAGCTGAGACCGAAGGGGCATCTCTTATAGTAGCAGGCAGACCATTCCACAGTTTAGGGGCCCTGTAACTAAAAGCTCGACCTCCCATTGTTATTCTATTAATCCTTGGAACCATAAGCAGACCAGCATCTTGAGATCTTAATGTGCGCTCTGGATTGTAAGTCATGATAAGTTCAGACAAGTAAGCCGGACCTCGGCCATTTAATGCTTTATATGTTAAAAGAAGGATTTTGAAATCTGCCCTAAACTTAACCGGGAGCCAGTGTAAGGATTTAAGAACTGGAGTTATGTGTTTGTATTTTCTTGTTCTTGTAATAATTCTTGCAGCCGCATTTTGTATTAACTGGAGGCTGTATAAAGAACAGTTTGAACTTCCAGTGAACACTGCATTGCAGTAGTCAATCCTACTAGAGATAAATGCATGAATTAATTTCTCAGAATCCTGTTTATTTAGAAGCGTCTTAATTTCCTAACATTTTTAAGATGGAAGAAACATGTTTTGGATAACTTTGTAATATGCGCTTTAAATTACATGCTAGAGTCAAAGATAACTCCTAGATTGCGGGCTGATTCAGTAAAATTAATTGGGATTCCAACTGAGTTAAATGATGACAAAATATTGTTATGATCAGCGTCATTCCCTCCAACAATTAACATCTGTTTTATCTGTATTTAAAGACAAGTAGTTCTCATTCATCCAGTCCTTTAATTCGCTAAAACAACTAATTAAAGACAACATCGGAGAAACTTCATCTGATTTAAATAAAAGGTATAACTGGGTGTCACCTGCATACGAGTGAAAATTAACATTATGTTTCCTAATGATAGATCCCAGTGGAAGCATGTAAAGTGAAAACAGTAAAGGTCCCAGTACTGAGCCCTGCGGGACACCATATTGAACTTCTGTGTATAATGATGGAGTACTGTCAGCACATTTCTGTAAATATTGGAAACGATTTGATAAATAAGAACTAAACCAAGCGAGCACGGTACCTGTAAGCCCAACATCATTTTCTAGCCTATGTAGTAAAATAGAATGGTCGATGGTGTCAAATGCTGCACTTAAGTCCAACAACATAATTACAGTGGAGTTTCTTTCATCAGAGGATATCAGAATGTCGTTTACAACCCGCGTTAGTGCCGTTTCTGTACTATGACCAGTGCGAAAACCAGACTGGAATTTCTCAAATAAATTGTAATTCGTAAGGTGTGACTGAAGCTGATTGGCGACTACTTTTTCTAGTATTTTAGAGAGAAACAGTAGATTTGAAATAGGCCTATAATTATTTAGTATGTGTGGTTTAATGACTGACACTTTTAGTGTATCAGGTACTGTGCCATGCAATAATGAACCACTGATAATGTTTAGAATAGGTGCTGCAAGAACATTCATTGCACTTTTTACTACTTTTGTTGGCACTGGATCTAGGGAACAAGTAGTGGGCTTCATTTTAGAAATTAAAGTTAAGACTTCCTGCTCAGTTACAGGATTAAAATTACTAAAGTGCTGAATGCAATGTGAGATAGGATCTGCTAAGCTAGAATTTGGTTTGTAGTGTGATGCAGAGATCTGGGATCTTATATTTTTAATTTTCTCATTGAAGAAGTTCATAAAGTCTGTACTGCTAATATCTGCTGGTATTTTGCACTGTTGATCTGAATTTCCATTTGTTAATTTAGCCACTGTTCTAAACAGTACCCGAGGATTTTTATTATTGTTATCTAATTTAATGTAGAATAGTATTCTGAGCGAGCTTTAAAGAGGGCTTTTTTATATTCATTAACACTCTCTGTCCATGCAATTTGAAAGACATGTAGCTTTGTTGTTCTCCATCTGCGCTCCAGTTTTCGACACTCTAATTTAAGAGCTCGAGTGTTTTCATTAAACCAGGGAGGGCTTCTATGTGCTTTGATCGCTTTTGTTTTAATGGGAGCCACTGTGTCCAGAGCATCTCTCAAGGTCACATTATAATGTGATGTTAGCTGATCTAAATTGTTTTCCATGTTTACATTTGATGTTAACTGATCTGAATGATTTTCCGCAGTTACACTCGACTTACTCAAAGTATCTATAAATTTTGAAGCAGAATTACAATCTAGATGTCGCACTGTCTTTGTTTTAATCTGGGAGTGTGTTGACAAGGGCAGGACTAAATCAAATGTAATTAAGTAGTGATCGAAAATAACTTCATTTAATGGAGTGATATTTAAATTTTGAATTTCAGTTTTGTAAGTTATAATTAAATCTAATGTGTGGTTATGATTATGAATTGGACCTTTGACAATCTGACAAAATCCTACTGAATTTAACAAATGAGTAAAACATTTGCTAAAAGTGTCAGTTTCCACATAAATGTGTACATTAAAATCCCCCATCAGTACTACATGATCATAATTTATAGCCAAATCAGATAGAAGGTTGCTAAATTCAGTCATGAACAATGAATACGGCCCTGGTGGTCTGTAGACTAGCACTATAATTGTGTTGGAATCTGATTTAATATTTAAAATGAATGCCTCAAAGGATGTGAAGCTGCCTAAATTTTTAGAAGTGATTTGTATTTTGTTACAATGAATTATTCCAAGGCCTCCTCCTCAACCAAAACCTCTAGACTTACAAAGGAACGAGTAGCCATCTGGTGAAGCCTCAGCTTCACATTGTCACATTTACTAAGCCAGGTTTCAGTGAGAAGACACAGATCAGATTTTGTACTTAATATAATATCATTTGCCAAAACAGCTTTAGTGCCAAGAGAGCGAATGTTCAATAAGCAGCATTTAAAACTGCATGGTTCTTTCTGAACTGCTGATATATTTTTTGTTTTAATTTGAAGTAAATTTCTATTACAGATGCCCCTGGTGGAGGGTCTGGTTTTATCCCTTGGTCTAATTATACACCTTATTTTTTGGTTATCAATTAATTTAAGGTTTGTATCAAGACTAAATTTACTGGATGCCCCATGACAAGGATTATGGGTAACAGCTTCAGGAAAGTAACAGGTGGGATAAACAACAGCCTGTGATTTAAGATCACATGACTGCGGCCTGGATGGTGCTCTAATCAGTCAACCAGGCAGTTTTGCTGCCATATTTTGGGATAATACATAAGATCCCCTCCAGTTAGGATGAAGACCATCTCCTCTGAAAAATCCAGGCCTTTCCCAAAAATCATCCCAATTGTTCACAAACGCTATGCTTTTGTTTGCACACCAGGTTTCTAGCCAGCAGTGAAGGGAATGCAATCTGCTATAAATCACATCCCCTCTATGTAATCTTGGTAAGGGACCAGGTACAACTAAATTCTGACATTTTCTTTTGGCTTTGATGCATAGAGAGATGAAGTTCCTCTTTAATACCTCAGATTGCTGTGAATAAATATCATTAGTGCCAACATGCAGCAATAAGGTAGATACTTTATCGTCGGTGACACGGTCCAATGCGGCCTCTATGCCACAAATCTTGGCCCCTGCGAGGCACTTAACATTAACTGCTGGTTTAACACAGTTTGGAATTCTAACATTCCGCACTATGGAATCGCCAATTATGAGCACTTTCTTATTCTCAGTTTCCACAGGTGCGCTGCGGAGTGCTGAGAATCTGTTCTGGGTCCGAATTGGTGACCTGGGTGCCGGGGGACTACATTTTGGATTCTTAGACCCCCGTCTTACTGTTACCCACTCGCCCTGTGGCTGAATTGGTGCTGCTGACTTCTGCCGTGCACTGACTACAGTGGGACCAGGAGAGACTGAAGCCGAATCAGAAGTAACCGAATTGTCTAAACAAACCGAGTTGATCCAATTTTCGGTTTGCCTAATCACTATCAGATTCCTAACGTGGTCCTCCAATTCGCGTATTTTACCGACCAACTCTAAATTAACCAAACACTTTTGGCAGGTGAAGCTGTCTACAATGTTGGCCGGAAAACCTGAACTGTACATGCTGCACGACACACAACATATAAACGTGCCCTTAACGGGCAGAGAGCAGATAGAACTTACGTTTAGTACTGATGTCATCTTCTCCGTTTTCTGTAGTTACTTAAGTGCTTTCTGCTTCAGAGACTGTCAGCTTTAAGTTTCCACCACCCACTGAGCGATCGACTTTAGTTTCTCACAGCCGGTTATTTCTACTGGTCAGCTGCCGGCTTTACTTCAGATGAACTTGCTCGGGTGTTTGCGAAGGGCTACGTGCCTGTGGGAGACGCCGCTGCTCTGTGCTTCCGCTCGCTGCTCACGCTCGTGCTTCCGCCTGAGTGAGATAATAAATGGAAAATTGTTCAAGTAGTACTTTAGAGGGTGTAGTAACACCAACTGTTACAACTCTGCTTTAAGATAGACAGAAGGTTCTCAAGTAATCAACAGAAGCTGGGACACCTGTGCAAATTGTTTGCTTCAACTTGCTAGGCTTAATTTACTTTAATTGCTGCAGAATCATAATCTTTTAGTTGCTCTGTGAAGAAGGTCAGTCAGTCATTGTCCAACCAGCTATATCCCAACACAGGGTCACGGGGGTCTGCTGGAGCCAATCCCAGCCAGCACAGGGCACAAGGCAGGAACAAACCCCGGGCAGGGCACCAGCCCACCGCAGGGCACACACACACACACACACGCACACACACACACGCACACACACACACACACACCAAGCACACACTAGGGACAATTTAGGATCGCCAATGCACCTAACCTGCATGTCTTTGGACTGTGGGAGGAAACCGGAGCACCCCGAGGAAACCCACGCAGACACGGGGAGAACATGCAAACTCCACGCAGGGAAGCAAACTCAGGTCTCCTTACTGCGAGGCAGGAGCGCTTCCACTGTGCCACCATGCCGCCCGTGAAGAAGGTCCATTTGTAATATTCTGATATGTCCTTTTCTTCAGTTTTGCTAAATTTAAACCTCTGGGAGTTTATTGCTTACCATTTCACCATTTTAGGTCATTCATTGCATTTTTAAATTTGAAGAAAAACTGGAAAAACCGAGATGTTCTAAAGGTTTGACTGGTTGAGTATATATGCTATAGATTTAGAGTAGTCAATTAACCTGAAACACACTTTTGACCCCAATAATGAGTAAAGACTTCCTTATAAGCAAAGTCATATACTGTGTTAATACCATATAAGGAACTCTATGCTTATAGTAGCAAAAAATTAAGCTGTAGCACAATCTGCAGAATATTTAAAAGGCACTTAATGGATGCATGTTGACACTTGTAATTAAATTCCAGTGCAATACAAGAATTAGGCATTATGCATTCATTAATTATAGGCATTATTGTTATTAAGAGAAATAAGTATATGTTTACTGTTTTCATCTAGCATGGTTTTTATATCTCATTACTGAAGGAAATCCCTGTGAGTGCCCATGAATAATTGTTTATGAGCTGTAAAGGACTGATGATGGCCATGACGGGCAGGTGAGCCCTGTCTGCTGCAGATGTGTATGCAATATCTAGATCTTAATAAAACCATAGATGCTGCTCGAGTGCACTTATAATATCTCCTGCCTTGAACCTGTATTCATCATAGATCAGATACACAAAATCTGTTCCTGAGAAAGAAGCAAACTAGGCATCCTTGGCTGCCCCCTGCTAAAAACAGAACAGCAAGCCCCTGTTTGACTGGATGTGTGTTCGGGTGCCTGAATAGGCTACCAGCCTGCCTTTCTGAGCAACTTAGAAATGTGGAAAGCTGAGTGCGTGAGTCATGTATTGACAGATGGAGTGAATATAATATAAGCAGGCAGCTAGCAAAAACAGGCCAGCTGCGTTTGAAATATTTTTAGAGCTGAAATAGTTTGTGCTCACTATGACACCTGAAAGTTTTAGAATCATGGAAAGGGGATTGTGTCTTTGCCAAAGGGTGCTTGCTCCATCATTTTTTTTGTTTTTCCCTTGCTGTGATATTCAAACAGCATCATCATCAGCAAGGATATTTATTTATATCTGTAAGTGAGAATTCTTAACTCAGCATTTTAAAAATAATTTGCTAGCCCACATATCAGAATGAATGGAGATTAGGAATGATATTGGCATCTTTCGGTCATTTTAAGTTATTTTAAGGGAACTAGCTGAGAGCAAAAATAAATCTGCTGCTGCTGCTGCTGCTGTTGCTATTTTCAAACTTAAAAACCTACTAAAGACAAGCAGGCGATATCTGTCACACAAAAAGTTTCTCCTGAGCTTGCTGCTTCTCCTGGGAGGAATGCCTTTATTGTTGAGAAAAGACAGTTTAGTCTTTTAATGTTTTGCCCACATATGCAATTTCCATTTTTTTTTCTTTTTTTAATAAGATGTTTCTGTTCAAGTTTATTATGACATGTGAAGAAACAAACAAAAAGTCAAGCACACATACAAAGCAGTAAGCCTTTCATCAGAGATTCGGAGGAAGCCATGCTGGGAAGCATGTAGGCATGCTGATTCTCGCCTTTGCACAGCAAGTCTCAATCGGTGTTAGCCACTCAACACTTTTCTTCAGCTCTTCTTTTTGAAACAAATAGAAACACGTCATTGAGGGGTGAAGGGCTGCAGTTTAAAAACATCAGGTAGACTGAAGATACATGAAGAGCATGACGTGCATGAAGAAACCATCAGAGAGACCATCTACTGCCAGATGCTCTACTTTTAGGATCCTTATTTCTCACCACATGATGGCTGATTCACTACAATTTGTTTAGTTAAATGCAATTCTGTTTATAAGGATTCGGGAGTTTTGTTTGTGGTAGTTGTTACGTTTGTTCTTGTTTTGCAATTCTTTGGTCATTTTCTGATTGTAATCATTTTTTATCATTATGCTTATTTGCTTTTGTGACAACATTTTTGTTTCTCAAGGGTGCTGCCATCTCACAGGTAAGCTGTGTTCATTAATGTTTTCTACTGTCTTGACAGCAAACTGACAGGTAAAATTTCGATGAAAACTGGGAGATAGGGAGCAAAAAAGGATCAAAACCAAGAGATTAAAAATAGCAACCAAAACTGAAATGTGAGACAAAATTCAATGTAAAAAGGTACAACCAACGAAAAGAATTTTAGCAAAGGTTTTTGAACTTCTTGGGTATCTGCAGATCAGATAAGGAAAAGAACCCCCAGTCGGTCTTTTATCCAGTCACGCGATTAACCAACAGGTTAAGTCTCTAGAGACAGGTACCAAAAATGATAACAATTGTGGGACCTAAAATGTCATCCAAGATGCTACAAAAGAAAAATTACTCAACTCCTAATCCATTAGAAAAGTTGAACGACTAAGGGCAAGAAAGGGATCCTTGTCCTCAAAAACCTCTAATTAAAGTACAAGATTGTATCACTTAACTATCAAAACGAGTAAAAAGCACCAAATGCAAAACTAAATCATGACATCCAGCATGTAACACCCAGAATTTGTGCATCATGATGCCATCACTTGGATTGTCTTCAACATAGCAGGGCGGTACTCCCGGTCTCTAAGATGTTGGGTTGTTGCAGCCTAAAATTCTATCATTAATGGCTAGCTTATTTCATACCTGATAGACAGAACCTTGTGCATTAAAGTTTTGGTGTTTTGATATATTTGTGCTCTTCTGGTTTTTGCTCTTTCATCTAAAGATCCATTCCATCCCTTGCACTGTCTTGACCATCATGCCAGTATGCTGTTAAATAATAGCCATGAACATTTGTTACATTCCTGTTGATAGGAAGGGCCCTTCGGATCGTAACATTATGAAAGTTATTTGACACTAATAAGGTTCAGATTGGCTTGTTGTTTGTTTGTAAGTGTTCTTCAAACTTGAAAAAAGTCTTACTAGCTTGATTAGCTGTAAGAGGTGCATAAATAAAAATTTTAGTCCCTGGATGGAAAAACAGCCACTCAAAGACTTAAAAAGAGCATTAAATACCAGGGAACAAGGAGACACAGTACATGTTAGGCAAAAGCCAAGAGAAAAGTGACAGTTTTATCATGGGTCGATAACCAAACTAAACACAGGAAATTGACCACCCCGGTTCAAAACACAAATCAACTTCAAATTACAAATGCAAAGTCAGAAAGTTCTAAACCTGGCAATTATTCTTTTGCTAAGTAAGTCTATTAAGTTTGTCCAAAAACTTGAATGCTGAAGATTACATTCTGCCGTATCACCTGACTTCTATGTCACATGACTGGAAAATGGTGTCACTGTTATTAACAACATGACTGCCACCATAAAAAATCAAGCCATTAGAAGAACAAAGCACAAGATGGTGATGAAATGACGATAATTAACTAGAATCAAATTTTATTAAACTTGTCAAAATAATTCTGACAATTTCATGTTTAGGTTCCCAAACAAGAATTACAATACTAATCAGCATTTACGTGCTATCCAATAATTGCTGAAACATTCTGGCAAATGGACATCCAACCAATCAGAAAATACAGAAATTAGGGGTATTATCAGAGCCTGTACATGGCCAGATGGCATCATGAATTTGTTTATTGTATTTGCTTCTGTTTCCATGTGTTATTCATTTGTTTTCTTTCGCTTATAATTTTTTTGTTATTTCAGTAACATCATCTCTCTGAACTTGCTCTGTTGCTGCTATGCCTTTTTTATAATATGGAGACCAAACTGAACACAGTACTCCAGCTGAGGCCCAAACAGTGTGTTAAAAAATTTTAGTCTAACTTTCATTGACTTGTACTCGCCACATCATGATATTTAACCTAACATCCTATTAGCTTTCTTAATCACTTCTGTACAGTACACTGTGTGGATGTCTGTTGCTCCAAAGTCCTTCTTATAAGGTGTACTTTCAAGTTTGAGACCTACCATTTTGTATTCATATCTAAAATTTATACTTCCTACATGTAATAATTTATATTTACTTACATTCAACTTCATTTGCCACAAATCTGGCCAAGCTTGTATGCCGTCCAAGTCCCTATGAAATAATTTAGCTGATTCTATATCTGCTCTTCCATCTGTTTTACCCAGCTTATTATTTATATTCTTGTCCATATGATTTATGTGTATTAAAAAGATCAGCGGTCCCACCACTAAACCATGAGGAGCAATACTTTTAACATCCCTTAATCTGTAAGAGTTCCTCTCACCATAGCATTTTGCTTCCTATGTTTAAACCAATTTTGTACCCACCTACAGACCGCATCCTGAATTCACACTTCTTTTAGTTTAATCACTAACTTTTCATGTGGTACCTTATCAAAAGTCCTTTGGAAAGCAAGATAAATAATATCAAATGCACCTTTTCAATTACATTTTTTTTGCTTCCTCATAGATTTCCAGCATATTAGTGAAACGTGACCTTCCTCTTCTGAACCCATGTTGAGTGTTGCTAATACACTAGACATGTGCTGCTTGATCATTTACTTAATATGAGCTGATGGGGGATGTGTCACTGCTAATCCTACTTGCTTTTAATTGAGTTTCTATTTTTTTAATTGATGTGCAACTTAGTTGTTTAGTGAGGGTGCAGCTGAGTCATTTATTACATTTGCAAATCTCCCCATGGCATTTGTAATAACAGCCATGTGTATGAGCGGATTAAGTTATGTCATCTGAGAATTTGTTTGTATAGATTTGGCCACAGGAGCTGACTGCTTCATCTCAGTAGCATAATGCCAAACAAAGTGCTCCCATAAGAGCTGAGGCAAGACAGCAGCGAGAGGAGGGACTCCTGTATATTGTGATGTGACACAGATTTCCCAAAGTGAATCACAGAACTGACACTGTATTGCAAGTTACCTATTTCCGGTACCTCCCTGGATTTACTGTAAACTCATATTTCATGGTCTAGATCTTGTAGATATACATTGATTTCAGGTACTGATCACCAAAATTAAATGTCACTTAGAAGCAGTCACATCAGGTCTCAAAATTTATCTTCAATCTCCTAGATCCCTTGACCAAATATCCTATTTTAGCTGCATAATCCACAAAGCATTCACGTAGAATAATAAAAAGTTATATAAAAGAATATAAATTTCTGCAGATGTCAATTTAAAGTCTCACTTGCCACTTGCTTACTGATGTCTCTCTTTCTCTCTGTCCCTCTCTCTCTCTCTCTCTCTCTCTCTCTCTCTCTCTCTCTCTCTCTCTCTCTCTCTATATATATATATATATATATATATATATATATATATATTTATATATATACAGGTACTGGTCATAAAATTAGATTATCATGACAAAGTTGATTTATTTCAGTAATTCCATTCAAAAAGTGAAACTTGTATATTAGATTCATTCATTACACACAGACTGATGTATTTCAAATGTTTATTTCTTTTAATGTTGATGATTATAACTGACAACTAATGAAAGTCCCAAATTCAGTATCTCGGAAAATTAGAATATTGTGAAAAGGTTCAATATTGTAGACACCTGGTGCCACACTCTAATCAGCTAATTAACTCAAAACACTTGCAAAAGCCTTTAAATGTTCTCTCAGTCTAGTTCTGTAGGCTACACAATCATGGGGAAGACTGCTGACTTGACAGTTGTCCAAAAGATGACCATTGACGCCTTGCACAAGGAGGGCAAGACACAAAAGGTCATTGCTAAAGAGGCTGGCTGTTCACAGAGCTCTGTGTCCAAGCACATTAATAGAGAGGCGAAGGGAAGGACAAGATGTGGTAGAACAAAGTGTACAAGCAATAGGGATAACCGCACCCTGGAGAGGATTGTGAAACAAAACCCATTCAAAAATGTGGGGGAGATTCACAAAGAGTGGACTGCAGCTGGAGTCAGTGCTTCAAGAACCACCACGCACAGACGTATGCAAGACATGGGTTTCAGCTGTCGCATTCCTTGTGTCAAGCCACTCTTGAACAAGAGAGCGTCAGAAGCGTCCGCCTTTGGACTGCTGGTGAGTGGTCCAAAGTTATGTTCTCTGATGAAAGTAAATTTTGCATTTCCTTTGGAAATCAAGGTCCCAGAGTCTGGAGGAAGAGAGGAGAGGCACAGAATCCACGTTGCGTGAGGTCCAGTGTAAAGTTTCCACAGTCCGTGATGGTGTGGGGTGCCATGTCATCTGCTGGTGTTGGTCCATTGTGTTTTCTGAGGTCCAAGGTCAACGCAGCTGTCTACCAGGAAGTTTTAGAGCACTTCATGCTTCCTGCTGCTGACGAACTTTATGGAGATGCAGATTTCATTTTCCAACAGGACCTGGCACCTGCACACAGTGCCAAAGCTACCAGTACCTGGTTTAAGGACCATGGTATCCCTGTTCTTGATTGGCCAGCAAACTCGCCTGACCATAACCCCATAGAAAATCTATGGGGTATTGTGAAGAGGAAGATGCAATACGCCAGACCCAACAATTCAGAAGAGCTGAAGGCCACTATCAGAGCAACATGGGCTCTCATAACAACTGAGCAGTGCCACAGACTGATCGACTCCATGCCACGCTGCATTGCTGCAGTAATCCAGGCCAAAGGAGCCCCAACTAAATATTGAGTGCTGTACATGCTCATACTTTTCATGTTCATACCTTTCAGTTGGCCAACATTTCTAAAAGTCCTTTTTTTGCATTGGTCTTAATTGATATTCTAATTTTCCGAGATACTGAATTTGGGACTTTCATTAGTTGTCAGTTATAATCATCAACATTAAAAGAAATAAACATTTGAAATACATCAGTCTGTGTGTAATGAATGAATCTAATATACAAGTTTCACTTTTTGAATGGAATTACTGAAATAAATCAACTTTGTCATGATATTCTAATTTTATGACCAGCACCTGTATATATATATATATATATATATATATATATATATATATATATAAATACATAGTTTTATTAAAAAAGTAAGTACACCACTTGCAAGTTGTTAACTTTTTCTATATATCTGAACAGGCAAACCTTAGATCTTCACGCAGCAGAGTATCTATACATAAATATGATACACTTTAACTGATGACACATAAAATTGACATGGTGTATTCGTTCTCATAATCTAAATTAATAAAAATGCAGATTTGTCATGTTGAAAAAGTAAGTACATTGATCACTGCTTCAGATACATCAAATTCGAATCTGGTCTCCCAGACTATGTGCCAGTGATTAGAACCTTCTTAAGGAGATTTTGCAGATGAGCCATGTCTTATTTGAATCAGAGGTATGTAGGGTCTGGTGTTCTTTTTACTATTGATGTATGTGGTGTCAAGATCTAAGGCCCTCATTTGGAGTTAATTATTTCATTGTAAAGAAAATCAACTACAAGTAGCATAGATTTCAAACTGCTAATTTGTACAGGACTGGCCAGTCTTGCAAATTTGGACTAAGAGCTGACCGTTTGATACTAAGAGAAATCTCCACAAAATTTCTGCATGAAACTCTTTCAAAAGTTAGTGTCAAAGTGCATACATCTACAATCGGGAAGAGATTGCGCAGATGTGCCAAGAAAAAGTCTTTTCTGTCCAAAATGAACATCAGAACAAGACTACAGTTTGCCACTGAACATATGGGCAATGACCAGGCCTTCTGGAACATTGTGTTTTGGCCAAATACATTTTTGACACAAACCCAACACAGCATTTCATTAGAAGAACCTCATACTAAACAAGAAGAACTGTGGTGGAAATATTATAGTTTGGGGTTGCTTTGCTGTCTCGTGGTCTGGACAGCTTGCAGTCATTCTGTCAACAATGTATTCTATATCATATCAAAGTGTGGTGGAGAGAATGTGAGGCCATCTGTCCAAAACTTGAAGTTGAACCAGAAATGGACATTCAACGTAATGATCCAAAGCACACTAGCAATCACACCAGGGAATGGCACAAAAAGAAAAACAGCAAGGATTATTGACTGGCCTAGTCAAAGCCCTGATTTAAGCACCATAAAAATTGCATGGGAGGATTTGAAAAGGGAAGTACATGAAAGAAATTCCACAAAAATCTTGCAAATGAGGGAATTTTTCATGACAAAGAGGTCAAAATTTCATAGAGTCACTGTCAAAGATTGGAAGGCAGTTATGCAAAACACCTACAAGAAGTAATTTCTTCTAAAGGGAGCGTAATAGAACAAATGTTTAAATATTTGATATCTCTTGCCCTATGTGTAACTTTAGTGTTCCCTGAACACCTTCCCTCTGAATCCTTGTGTGTCTGAGCCTCTCTGGACTTCCTCTCTTGAGCGTTTTTCCATAAAACCAGCTTTTCACATCTTCTTGCTTCCTGTCTGCTTTTTGATTAACACCAATGTAGAAAGGCCCACATTACCCATTGTAAAAGCATCATTCATTTTCTTGTTTATTATTCCCATCTTTAAAGGTGACTCTCAGCATGTCTCCTGTATCTTTACTCCTCCTCATGTGTATCAATCTTTTTTGCCCAGCACTTCCTTTGTTGATTGCAAACTGACCAATCAGCTCGATGGGACTGGACACACACAAGCACACAGTACCCATTTATTATATAGTAGATAGATATATAGTATTCCATGGAAAAATTTAGTCCTACTGTTCTATGAACAAAATATAATTGAATGAATCATTTGTTTATGGCTTCTCTGGTGCTGATCAAAAAAATCTTTCTTCATTGTTGAGACCTCCAGAACAAGTTGAAATTTCAAGATTAAAATTAATCATGAAATATACTTTCTTTATTCCTCATTTTGTCCCTAATTTTTTTTTTCCTGTCTGTGGCTCTAATATGCTTCCATACTTAATTCACTGAAGGTTGAGCTCCACGCAATTACATTGTTAGTCTTCACAGATGTATTATGCCACAAGGCAAGGATCAAGCATAGTAGAAACAGTAAACTGAATGAAATCATGACTAAGATGCCATATCCTAGACAGGCTTTAGAGACACGAGCCATCCTCCTGGTCTTAATGACTTTCCAGTTCTTCACTTACTACCATGTGATGATGGCCCGTTCTTCTCTGTATAAATTGTTTTCAATGTAACGTATTTTGGTAATATGACTTTATTATATAATAACATTATTAAGAATTTAATTTTTTGATTTTTACAGTACATGTTAAAAGTATTAGGAACTATAAATCTGAATTAAATAAGTAATATGGATTTTTTCATAGGTCATATGGATTTACGCATTCTGAGCTAACATATGTTTTAGACTGCCCAGTGACAGGCTAGACTGGCATCTTAACACAGAGGAATTACCTAAGAAAGTGCAGAGCAGGCTCTTTTTTCTATGAAAATTGCATTCATTTAATGTGGGTAGTGACATCCTTTACATCTTCTACAACTCTGTGATGGCCAGTGTGATTTTCTACAATGTGATGTCCTGGGTTGTTACTTAAAGAGAGAGCCACCAAATTAACAAGCTGATTAAGAAGGCAAGTATAGTCATGGAACACAGTCTTGACCTGATGGAGAAAACATTGAAAGAAAAGAGAAAGATAAACCCGAGTGTCATTATGAACAAAGCTACACATCCTCCCTGTGACACACTAGCACTAAGTACTTCAGCAGAAGTGTTTTAAAAAATGCTACTACGGCTCCTTTATACCAAGGGCAATACGTCTTTATAATAATTCACTGTGATGTTAGCCAAGTCAGAAGTTTTCTTCTTTTGTGTATTTCTTTGTTGGTATCTATCTATCTATCTATCTATCTATCTATCTATCTATCTATCTATCTATCTATCTATCTATCTATCTATCTATCTATCAATGCAGCACACCTAGCTGAAACCTCTTTTTTGTTTTATTAAAAGTTACATTTAAACTGAATGAATGATCAGAACTGTGGGCTGCTCAGTGCACATGTCTGCCTAATTGCGTAAACACCTACTAGGCTAGGAAGGAAGTAGTTATTCCTGGGTGAAGTCAGACTTTAGTCCTGTGTGCAAGTGCATTACAACTGTAGGTTCTGTGTCTTCGTTCCAATTAGTAAGTACATTGGAACATTAGAACGATTTTGGCGAGAATGGGCCATTAAGCCCAACAAAGCTTGCCAAACCTCTCCACTTGATTTCTAGTCTTGTCCTCTGTACTAATTACTTTCCTAATTTTAAACCCTTCATTCATGTCAAAGTGCAGAAATGGAGCATATAAGGTGAAACATATAACTGAGGGTCTATAGGAAAAGAGTCTGTGCAGTGAGATGAGGAATTTATATTTTAGGAAAGGTCTCCCGAAAACCTTTCCATGATGAAGCACTGCTAATCCAATTCTGCATCACGGAGGGGCCAGTTCAAATCACTTATTAACTTAACATATCCTTCTTTGGGGACATGGGAGGAAAGCCAGAGTATCTGGAGGAAAACCCATGTCAACACAGGGATTCTAACCCAGAATGATGGGGCCATAAATTAGCAATGCTAATCACCATGCTGTCTTTATTACTCTTTTTATATACAATAAAATCTTGTCAGTCATCAAAACCAACTGCTGCTACTGGGATGTGCAGTACCATACTGTGAAATATCCAGGAGTGGCTGGGTATGTAGTTGGCCTAGATCAATCAGATTTTGACTTTGTTTATTACAAATGTCTGTAGTTTATTGTTTATTTCTTGTTTATAGGAATTTTACTATCTGGATTTTTTTATGATTTACGGTCACCTGGCTACAGTTCTATTACACAGATAATTGAAGGCCAAATGAAACCTACTTCTAAATGAAAAGGCTCTGCTCATATTTTTGGAATGATTCTAGTCGATCTTTGAATTGTTGTTTGACTCTTTAATACTCTCTTACAATCGTAGGCTTAAATGGCCAGTGATTTTCCAGGAACTTAAAGTTTTGTAATGCAGTCTTCGTGGCTCTTGTGTTTGAGAGTCTGTCCCTCATAGTGAGTGTTAAATTATGTCTTACAGAGCCATCACCATTTCCTTTACTCTGTTAACTTCCACTAAGCCTTTCTTGAGCCTGTGGACCTATCAGTCTTCCACAATTTGTATAATCATACTGTATCTCTATTAACATTTCTTAAGTCTACTGTCACATCTGTCACATACAAATGGGGTGATGGTCTTTTTAAGGAAAGAGAAGTTGGGCCCTTGTTTCCTATGCTCACAGAATTGACTTCTGCTGTACCAAATGAGTCTTTTAATTTCTCATTGAAGGTAGTAAAAGTTGAGGTTAAAAAGAAAAGATTATTATTAGACAAAGTGTTCCTCCCACACTAACAGCTGCCAGTTTCATAAATAAATTCATCACGTAGAAAGTGAACCTCTGTATAGCTTCCCTCTCTTTCCGTTTTTCTTTTACCTCACTACCTCACAAATCTTGTGCCTACAATCTTATAGCGTGACCTACACAGCTTTTGGTTGGATTTGAGAATTAATGTTTTTAGGTCATATAGTATATTTGGCAAGCATTTTACTTGTCTTCCTCACATCTTTTCTCCTTCTGTGCTTAGCAGGCTATATAAAAACAATAATTCCCAGAGGTAAGTGGGAAAAGCCAGGAGCTCACTGTGTTGACAAGGCTATCTGCGTAAGAGTCACTTGTGACGTGCTTGGAGCCCATATTTGCGTTAGAGACAAATTTCCTGAGAAACCACTAATTGGTACCTGAATGGAAGGAGAGTTAAAAAAATCTGGTCCCTCCGTCATATTAAGGTCTCAGATGCACTGTCCAATTGAGTATGTGGCAGGTTTTTCTTTTTTTTTTTGCATGCATTTCTCTTGTTTAATCTCCTTGGACTATGCCTTGACAACTTAGTTGCACTAGCATATCTCAGTAAAAGCTACTCATTGAGGCACTATGTGAGTCCTAAAGCCTCCATTGCATGGGTTTTTATTTTCTTTATTTCATTTTTTTCCAACATATCTTTTTCATCAAGAAACACAGGGAAAGGTAATCGGGACAAGTTTATCACACTGGTAGCTGTTTTCATTGCATTTTTGATGTTGTTTTATTTATTTCTCATGTTTAAGTCATCTTCCAGTTTTTGCTTCCCAGTTTGATTTTGCTTCACTCTGTTAATCCTTATGCATAAACAGTTTAATTTAATTCAATAGTGTGGTGCTGTGACCCATAAACTACACAGGTATGTATCACATATAGTTTAAGTTCAAGTTTATTGTCATATGAACATAGTATAATGAAATTTATCTCTTAGAACAGTAATAATAATAATACAATATCAATGAACACAAGGACAAAAGACATATATCTATACACTTTCGATTATGTACAGTCATAATAATAAAAGTGTGATGATATATAACATAACATTATCAGATTCACTTAATCCAGTCATAACATGGAGCTGGAGTATGCATCTAATACAAAGCAGGAAACAACCAGAGGCAACCCCTAGCTCATCGAATGGCCCATAGTACACAGTCCCACACAGGGCCAAATCAGAATATGCAATTCAATCTAACCTACACATCTTTGGGGGGGGGTGGGAGGAAGTCTAAATGTAAAATACATCTTACAGATGTGCTGCTAGACATCATCAGTGATGTTACCTGGGGTCAGCAGGTGATTTGGGTCTTTCAATGTCGTTCAGCCTTACCTAGGCGACCCAACTGGAGCTGATTTGATCTCAGCTTGTGTCCCAGCAGCTTTGCTCGACAGATCAATTCTCCTGACCAATAACCATCTGGAGGCTCTCTCAGCAGTCTCTGTGTTCATCTGGATGGATTTACTCTTGCTATCCCCAGTGATGCCAAGTAGGATGTAGACTGTGCAGAATGAGTGACCATGCAAAACCTTTCACTTTACTTGAATGGGCTCACAGAAAGCCTTCCAACCTTGCCTCTAGCACTGCTCCACAAGCTCCTGGTATTTGGCCCACATCTGCTGATTTGTCTTCTCAATGCGGTCCTCCCAGGGAACAGTCAGCTTCATGAGGACAACACTGAAGAAAGGACTACATCCAGCACCCGTGAAGTAGTTTCTGTCTGGCCAAGACACACATGTCAACTTGAACCAGACAGGCCCAATGATGATGATGATGATGTTCCTTTTCTCAGCTGTCTGCCATCGCTTTTTTTTCTTCTTGTCACGCTTTTTTCTACCACCCTTATCAGCACTGGCACAACCCGTATATGGGCCCAAGTGTAAGTAAATACAAGAGTCTCCAACCAGCTGCATCTGTCAATAAATACTCCAGTACATGCATGGAGTAATAGGAAAATGTATGTATGATAATATACTGAACTTGATACTTATTAGACTTCAGCTCATCATGCAGGTAGCTCTTGCTTCTGTTTCAGCATTCCTGCCTGGTGCACTGCCAGCAGTGCCCACGGGACAGTTGCAACATCATCAGCCTGAATCTACAATTAATTGATGTTTTGCTCCCTTGTTCAGTACATCCTCCAACAGTGGTGCCATGACTCAATGTTGACATCTCCTGGACAATCTCTGCAGATGTCCTAAATAAGGTGTTGCCCCCCAAACTCTTTCCTTCCCCCTTAACAAAAAAACAATAGCTTGCTTTCTCTGTCTCCTTCTGTAACTCTCTAGCAACAACAACAACAACAACATTTATTTATATAGCACATTTTCATACAAAAAGTAGCTCAAAGTGCTTTACATAATGAAGAAAAGAAAAATAAAAGACAAAATAAGAAATTAAAATATTAATTAACATAGAAAAAAGTAAGGTCCGATGGCCAGGGGGGACAGAAAAAACAAACAAAAAAAAAAAACTCCAGACGGCTGGAGAAAAAAATAAAATCTGCAGGGGTTCCAGGCCACGAGACCGCCCAGTCCCCTCTGGGCATTCTACCTAACATAAATGAAATAGTCCTCTTTGTTTTTAGGGTTCTCACTGAGTCACTTGATGATGATGGTCATGCAGACTTCTGGCTTTTAATCCATCACTGTTGGAACATCACAGTGCTTTGAGTAGATGGTGGTGGCGCAAGCCACCACCAAAAGGACACCGGAAAAGGAAACAGAAGAGAGAGTAGGGGTTAATACAGATTTTAGAGCCACCATGAATAGTTATAATGAATTGGATATACAGAATATCAGGATTAAATTACAGTGAAGTTATGAGAAGGCCATGTTAAAATAATGTGTTTTCAGCAGTTTTTTTAAAGTGCTCCACTGTATTAGCCTGGCGAATTCCTATTGGCAGGCTATTCCAGATTTTAGGTGAATAATAGCAGAAGGCCGCCTCACCACTTCTTTTAAGTTTTGCTCTAGGAATTCTAAGGAGACACTCATTTGAGGATCTGAGGTTACGATTTGGAATATAAGACATTCCGATATATAAGATGGGGCAAGATTATTTAAGGCTTTATAAACCATAAGCAGAATTTTAAAGTCAATTCTGAATGACACAGGTAACCAGTGTAGTGACATCAAAACTGGAGAAATGTGCTCGGATTTTCTTTTCCTGGTTAGGATTCTAGCAGCTGCATTCTGCACTAGTTGCAAACGATTTATGTCTTTTTTGGATATTCCTGAGAGGAGTGCGTTACAGTAATCTAGTCGACTGAAAACAAACGCGTGAACTAATTTCTCAGCATCTTTCAATGATATAAGAAGTCTAACTTTTGCTATGTTTCTTAAGTGAAAAAATGCTGTCCTAGTGATCTGAATAATATCCATCCATCCATTGTCCAACCCGCTGAATCCAAACACAGGGTCACGGGGGTCTGCTGGAGCCAATCCCAGTCAACACAGGGCACAAGGCAGGAACCAATCCCGGGCAGGGTGCCAACCCACCACAGGACACACACAAACACACCCACACACCAAGCACACACTAGGGCCAATTTAGAATCGCCAATCCACCTAACGTGCATGTCTTTGGACTGTGGGAGGAAACCGGAGTGCCCGGAGGAAACCCATGCAGACACGGGGAGAATATGCAAACTCCACGCAGGGAGGACCCGGGAAGCGAACCCAGGTCCCCAGATCTCCCAACTGCGAGGCAGCAGCGCTACCCACTGTGCCACCATGCCGCCGATCTGATTAATATGCGATTTAAAATTCAGATTACAGTCAACAGTTACCCCTAAGCTTTTTACCTCCGTCTTGACTTTTAATCCTAATGCATCCAGTTTATTTCTAATAGTACTCATTGTATCCATTTTTGCCAATCACTAAGATTTCAGTTTTCTCTTTATTTAGCTTGAGAAAGTTACTATTCATCCATTCTGATTTTGACCCAGTCATGCCAGCAAAGCTGGATGGTTGCTGTGCTGACAAAATCCCTCCATCCAGCATCCACAGTGTGGATGGTTGCATTTCATTCAGCCTTCTGGTGCCAAATCCAAGTACATTAACCTTTTCTGCCCATGCTCCATTGACATTCCTTCCTCCCAGGATATGGTTAGTTCAATCTTTGCAGCTGATCAACACACTACAATGTTGGTGCATGCCAACTTCAGAACACATTTTCCATACCTTTCCAGGGGTGTGGAGTGATGTTGGTTCTGTTGCAACAGTTTCTTGTATGTTACCACCTTGCTTGACAAATGGTATTTATTAGGGTTTTGCAGCATCTAAGATGTTATTCACTCTTGTCCTGCAGCTTTCCAGAAACTTGGCCAGATTTGTCGGGACCTGGTTATGCTTTCACCTGAAGCGCCCCTGTGTCAACACAACCTTGAATCCTGAAAGAATGTGTTACAGGCGTGCATTGATGTTATTACAGAGTTAGCGGTTGTTTTTGCTTCCAAACCAATGGCAGAGATTTTAAGGGTATGGTAATGTATTTTAGGTTGTTCTTATCAGGAGGCAAAGCCTTGCTTGTGGGGTTTTCCAGAAATGTGCCCAGCTAACCACTCTGTTCATGTTGACTTCCAAAGTTTTTCCGCCACTCTGGCAACCCTGGGACACAGCTTTAACTAGGTAGCAATTTTGCTCCACTATGGTGAAGTCTCCCATGACCATAGGCTTTCTCTGCTTTCTCTTGGTTTTGGACCAATACTGCCTAGGCTCTCCCCAGACAAACCTGCCTGTACACTTCCTAGGACCAAATGAAGGCATGCAGCTCCTTTTATGCTGCACCTGAAAGAACTGCAGAAGGCTTGTTAGCGAGGTCTGGAAGCACTCCCAGATGTGGTGGAAGCCCCACAAAGTAGGGCTCTGCAGCTCCCCCTGGTGGGCCTAAAAGAACCCAACAGGGCTGTGCCAAACTCCAACTCCCATGGAGCCCTTAGGGAATCTGAGGCACCTCTGCAACCCAGGGGGACTGCCATCTAGCGCTCTGGGAAGAAGCAGTGCCCTGTGCACATCAGCTCCCCCAGTCCTTCCTGTATGATGCCGTTTTCGGCCAGGAAAGGGCCCCACTGTCCATTATACTATCTATCTATCTATCTATCTATCTATCTATCTATCTATCTATCTATCTATCTATCTATCTATCTATCTATCTATCTATCATCTGTAGTGTTCAAGGCTGTTTTTTTTGCAGAGTGTGCGGTGGACAGAAGATTTTATTTTTTTGCAAAAGGCTATAAATTAAAAGAGCCATTCTCAGGTAGTGTGTATTCCTTGCAGTATTAATGCCACTTTCAGCAATGGCTTAGGTCTCTTAACATAATACAGTTTATGAATGCCTCTACACGAATGAATGCTGCAATCACATAGCAGAAGGATTTCTATAATTTTTAAGACAAATATAGATACTCTGTGATGCTGAAACTTTACCTTTAGAGCCCAACACTCTCCAGTGATTTCCTTGCTAATGTAAGGAGAGACCCATTTAAATCTAGTCTGAAGACCTCTAACTTTAGAATACCATACTACTTTTAAAACTGCTGGCTCAGTTTTTAAAAATAACTGTCTGTAAGTTATTTATCTATTTGTGGTATAACCATTTACTGAAAACTCTTTCCCATTCACTATTTCTTTTTGGTATCCTGTTTGTCACTGTTGCCTTAAAGGAGATGCACCTTCTGACTTACTGAATGAGAACAAAATGGCATCCAATGTGACGTGCAGTGTCATACGCTTTCAAGATTCCACCACAATTTTGCATTAATTGACTGGATTTTTCGTTTTCATCTCCACTATTTCCAACTAGCTATATCTATTACCTGAATTAATGTTTTCATAATTTTCATCCTAAGGTACATTTATTAAAAGCAAAAAGAGCATTGAACTTTGCATTTCATAATCTTCAGCCATCGATCCATTTTCTCAATTAGCTCAGTTTAATTGTACATTATGCTTCTGGCTTGTGGGCAAGACCAGCCCTGTGATGAAGCACCAGTCCATCACAGGGCTCACGTACTTTCATGTCCATGGGGCCAATTCGCGATTCATTTTTCTTTTTCCCTTTAGTACATGCAAGGTTATTCAATATTGCCTTACAGCCTTATTGTGTTCCTGTATTCACTTTCCTTAATTCTGTTTGAAAATTAAAGAACAGTAAGTGAGCCAAACAAAACTAAAGCAAAACACAAAGGAAACACATCTAATTCATTGTGAAACCTGACATAAGATAGCCTTTATAAAAGGAAAAAAATAATCAATATAATATTTTGCTCAAAGCTTTTTGAAAATATCAAAACATATTAAATCGGACTCACAATGCTTACATACTTTACATGATTCGTTGCACTACAATAATATCATGTGATGAACATTGCTCATGTAAAACATGTAAACAAATACAACAAACACATCTATAAAGGACTGGTGCTGCTTCCAGAGATTGTTTTTTCTTTCATCTAATGCTGTTGGATTATGAATCCCTCTAAATCTAAATCTGAGATAAATAGGTTCCATAAAACAGGTTCATATATTACCCATCTAGTGTACTCTCTCTTAAAATACTTGTCTCTTTATTCAGACAACTATTGCACAGTGTACAGCTAACAAAATCCCTGATTACAAAAATAAGTTTTGATTTTCTCTGAATTAAATGTCAAACCTCTCCCTGTTTTTAGGTAATTGAGAGTCATCATCAAAACATGCAATTTCCATGCTTAGTACTCAATTATCATGAGTGAAATGTAGGATGCCTAAATTCCTTTGTGTATTCTACAAACATTGTGCACCTTAATCTAAGAATTCTACACTCCACAAACCTACATCTAGAACCCAATGTTAATACTGCAAAAGCTACAAACCAATGGAACACAGATGCCATCTTGCTTCTTAAAATTTTTGCCTTTTAAACTGCCATTGAGTTTGTCACTGAGACGCAAGGCTCTTGATAATGGCCACATACTGTGATCTGTTTTGAACCTCCACTGTGACTCTCCAAATAAACCAGAGAACTTATTTTCCTTAAAGTAAGAGTGGTGCTCTTCAGGTCTGCCCTTATTTTCCTCTATTTGCATTTCTATTAGTGACTATCAGAAAACACATGTAACCCCTAGAGGATGCCCCCAAGCCCATAGCTCCAGACACAATTCACGAGAACACAGATTCAATGTTATTTTACAAAATCACCTTCAGAGGATTAAAGCACCTTATAATATTCAAACTAGCACCTCCATCTCCTTCTACTCCTCCTCTGCGAGCATTGTCCACTTCCTCCCAACTCTAACTTTCTGATACAGAGGAGGCGGCTTTTTTATGCTGGACCTGGGAGTGTTTCAAGAGCCACAGCATTGCACATTGGAAGCACTTCCAGGCCAGCTGGAAGCCCACCAAAGTAGCGGTAGTTTTTTCCCTGCAGCTCCCCCTGGTGGCACCCAAGTACCCCAGCAGGACTGCCCATCAGGACTTACAGCTCCCAATATGCCCTGTGGGTGTACAACTTTGAGTTCCACCAGAAGGATGCACCACCAACACCTGATCAAAGTCCTCTGCAGCCACCTATGATGTTTGAATGGCTGAATGAAAGTGAATACCCAAACCTGCCACAAGACCCATAGCATTAAATCATATAAGATGAAACCTTAAAAGTAAAAAGTGAACATTTGTGTAAGGCAGTATGCATTGTGGGAGCCTGGAGGTCTTCTGGCCAAAACAGATTGTGTTTTGTTCTTCAGCTTAACTGGAGATTTGTATTTTTTATTTTTTTTAATTTTTTTCTGTTCACCCTGACCAACTGACCTTATCATAGGAACGTCATTTAGAAACTTAGAAAAAAACAATTATATACTGTACCTAAGACTCTATTTCTCTTAATTATATATCTATCTTATGGATGTGTGCATTATTATTTTATACTACTTATGCATTATTATCCCATTTTAAATAGTTTTTCTTTTGAGCTACATCATTTGTATGAAAAGGTGCTATAGAAATAAATGTTATCTTTTCTCATTCTGCACTGATGATACTCTATTCTTACATTTTCTGAATGTTATTTCAGGTAATAAAGGTAATGTCACTCCCTGTCCTACACCACTATTACAGTTACGCTTCTTACACATGATAGTGTCCTCAGAGCTTTTCACATTTTTCCATCCATTTTCAGAAACTGCTTTTTTATGATAAGGATTTAGTGAACGGGATTCATCTCTTGTTAGCATGTGGTGAAATGCAGGAGCCAACCCTAGAAGGGCGCTCATACTGTATACACAGACACACAGAGAAACATTGTTTTACATCAGGCAAGTTTAGATTCTTTAATTAACCCACCTTGTATCATAGGGATCTAAGAGGAAAACAGGATACCCTGTTAAAAACATTCTGTCTGTTAGTTGAAGCCAAGTACTTGGAGGAATGAGAAGTTGTGTTAGCCATTGTATTATAATGTCAGATGTTACACTTTTAATAAAGTTGAAAAGTTGCTTCTCTCAGAGTTCAAATTAAGGCTTATTTTCTCTGCTCAGCTATTAAAAAGAATCTGCTTCTTCAATACACACGTCCTTAGCTCCCTTTCAAAGCTCCCTAGTGTGAACTCAGAAATTAAATGACGTCCTTTATTACAATATATGGAGTCAGTAAATTGCAATCTGAGTCAATAATTTCTCACGTATGGAATTGTATATATAACGCCAGGTGCAAAACAGTTAGGATTTAAGCTGAAAAGCAACTCTGCATGGATCCTGTGGTTTGATCAAGCCGTTTGTACACTGATATTTTTCTTGTGAAAGAATCGATCCCCCTCAAGTTTCCAAATTTCTTCATAATTTTTCTTTTTGTTATCTGCACCTCCATTCTGTTTTTGAAAAGTAGATGTTCCTAATCTAAGATATCCATTGTCATCATCTATACACATTTCATGTCTACTTCCCTGTAATATCTGCTAATATAACTATATTTGCACTAGGAAACACATGGACCTCTGGTCCTCAAATGAAGGTGGTTCATACAGGGCAAGCTGAACTTTTCACATTTTAGCATGACAGTGTTTTGTTTACAGCTTCATGGTGACCACATTGGTGATGCCACATTTCATAGTAGTGCTCATGTGTCAGCATGCATTTCTTTTGTTCTCGATCTTTCATTCTGTACCCCATATTATGTGCCTTCTGTGATGCACCTAACACCAACCCGATGTTGCTTCTCTTCTTTTTCCTTCTTTTGTTTACAGAGTTCTTTGTCAAAGTCGATGATCAATAAACACAATACTTACATAGCATGACCCGGAAGATTATCAACAGATGGGCTGGTGGGGATTGAGCTTTTATTACAATAAACTTTTCTACTCACCAGTAGAACATTCAGCAGATAGGGACACCTTTTTTCTACCATTTTTTTTTTAATTTTTAGACTTTCCAGAATGTATCAGGTAATAAGCTTTTGATTAGATCAAGGAAGATCAAGGCTCTAGCCCCATTAGTTTGTAAATACCGACAGGTTGCCATGTTGCACATGCTTGCTGCTCAGTGGATGCCACAGCTGCCTTTCTTCTTCCTCCTATCACATAATCTGCTTCTGCAATTTGCTTAACAGTCAGCAGATACCACTGCTCTTCTTTATCTTTCTGCCAGCTCAATTAGTTTGTCGTAAGAAACACACAAACCTAGCTCACTTTGCTGATATTTGACACTACTGCACAAGTGTGCATCAGTTGATAAACTTTCAATTAAGACCAAGATCAAGGTTCTAGCCCCAGTAGTTTGTGAGTAAATGCTTGACAGATGGATAGATCTTAGCATTTTATATATGAAGGGGGACCCACAACTTCCTGGAATTTGTCAATAGCACAAGTGTTAGGTGTAGTTATCAAATATCTTGCTACGTATTGTATGCCAACAAGTGTGGTTAATTGGTGCACAGAGTGGCATCATGTTGAGCTGATCAAGTGTGTCTTTCTGGTGTTTATTCTATAGTCAAGCTTTGGTGATTTTTTTTTCTCTGAGTGACAAATGTGATTGTGCTTTTTTGACACTGACAGACTTGTTTGTAA
The DNA here is from genome assembly GCF_900747795.2 of Erpetoichthys calabaricus. Lineage (NCBI taxonomy): Eukaryota > Metazoa > Chordata > Cladistia > Polypteriformes > Polypteridae > Erpetoichthys > Erpetoichthys calabaricus. The sequence goes on along the minus strand of NC_041395.2, from coordinate 105,487,397 downwards.
AGAGTTTGTTCCCTGTGAACATTGAACTGCTGAAGGGTCTGCAGGAAAGCATCAGGAAAAAAAAAACGTCCAGAAACATGCCTCAGAGATGGGAGTTTTACTATTAACTAGCTGTGAATAGAATATAAGGACATGAAACTATTAAAAAAAAGACTGCTTTGACAGTCCATCCAATGAAAAAATATCTTTAACTGTTGACCATAGCTTTCATTTTTAATATTCCATGAAAGTTAGTTATTAAACAAAAATAAGGTAACAAAAAGGATCAACAGCAGCAATTCATAGTGCACTATTGGAAAACATTATAATAAAATTTATACAATCGAAGGTTGCCATCTGGCTGATTCTATACTCTGAATAGCCCTAAGTCTGGACTAGCAGACGTCCAAAATTATCTCATGAGGAGAAAAAGGTGTTTGGGCCTTTCAAGTATGCTGAATATGCATGAAGAATTCAGTCTCCTCTGCTTCCCAAATTAGAATCCTATAATAGGTCATTCAGATTGGTCTGACTATAGGGATTTTCCAAATTCACAGTATAAATAGGGTAGGCAGGCAGATATACATTTATTTATTTTATATAAATCACTAGGTTTCATTTCTGGATGAGCAAGGCACCTTGTTCCACTTTTCCCAGATTCGAGTCGCTGGAAGAGCTTTGCCAGCCTTGTGACCTCAAAGCTGTGGGGCAGTGTCTGCCGAGTCTATCCAATTACGTATCCAGCACTCTTGAAAAATGGAGGGGTTATTTTTAAAGTGATCAGATGTCTGGCACCATGATTCATTTAGTTATTTTGATTATTCTGTTAAAATTAAACACGGAGCACGCTGACTGCTGTAATCAGTTTGACTACAAAGCTCTCGCCCCGTATGACATTGACAAAGAATCCTCATTTTGTGTGGCTTTAATTGAGCTATTAACCACTTTCAAATTCAGCAAATTCTGGGAAAATGTGTGTTCATATCCAGAGGGGATTTACCCACACACTTCAGGGGAGGACAGGCAGTTTTTCAGTTGTCGTTGGCTGAAATTTACAATTTATTATTCATCAAGGAATGATGTGACTGCCCTGCTGCTGCTTGAGTGTTCCTTTGAGAAATCCCTGGCATTCTGTCATTAGAATGGTCCAAATGTTAAAAAAAAAAAAGAAAATAACATGCCAGTGATATACAGCATCACTAACAACAAAGCATGCGTAGGTTGAGCCTTAAGATTTTGAGGATAACAAGACAGCTAAATTCATGCCAGGACATACTGTATTTACTAAACTGAATTAAGCTGTCATAAAGGAAAACCTGGGTGTGTTATTAAGATATCAGAAGGGAAAACCTGCATGTTTAATGTCACAGTCTTTACTTGCTTTTTTTACTTTTTATGAAATGGTTGATCTCACATGCATTTGCAAAGAAAATGTTCCCACTAGTTTCTTCTAACTTGTTTAGGAGCTGAAGAGACCAATTAAACTGAATGCTTGAAGGGAGGAATGGCAGTTTATTGTTCCAGATAGATGAATTTGCAAAAATAAACGTCTGTGATGTTTCATCAGGCTAGCATTACATATGGTCAACAAGGCTGCTGGAGAGGTTACTGATCAACATAATTTTCTCATTAACCGCCATATGGACATATGAAGTATTAGAGGAGGAAGGAAATCAATAACTTTTCAATGTCTTAACATGGAGAAAACTGCTAACCTGCTTCCTGCAATATGAAATTGCAAATTACCGTATATGTTCGCAGATAAGTTCTCCCTCGGATAAGTCGGGACTTGATTTCACCGCATAATTTCTGGTATTTTATAATGTCGGTCGTATAAGTCGAATGCGGAAAACTCACACTATTTGTACAAGGGATTATGATATGCTAACGCCCATCTGAGAGAGTAATTACGGCGCACACTACCCTTTTTTTTCTATGTGGGTGCGGCAATGCATTGTACCTCGCTCTCTCTTTATTGTGCCTACGTTAATACGTTAATACCCAAACTATTCCGAAGCAACGTTTGCACTGATTTGTGTTTTTTGTATTGCACACCCTCATACACCTTTATTGTAAGAGCATCCCTTATCTACGATGGAGTGTTCGATCAGAAGAAAATATGAAGCTGGTTTTAAATTAAACCTCATTGAAGTAGAGAAAGAAATTGGTAACTGTGCTGCTTCAACAAAATGTGACGCGTCTGAGAAACTGGTGAGAGATTGGAGGAGGCAAGAAAATGTAAAAAAAAAAAAAAAAATGAAGTGTCGCATTTTTGAACAGGCATATAAGTCGGGGTCGATTTTTTGGGTTTCAAGACACAACTTATACGTGAGTATATATGGTAAATGACAAAGGTGTTTTGAGATTTTTTTTTTCAGGTAAGGAAGTCAGACATTTCAGTGTAAGACTGCATAAACGTTATGAGAAGGGGAGATCTTAAAGAATTTGCTTTGGCAGGAATTCCCAATTTAACGTCCCAAGAAGTAAAGAAAAAAAAATGAAAGAAAGCAGTTCAACTGCTAAATATGACTTTGCAGCACAAAACTGATATCCCAAGTTGAGGTTCGGCCTCCTTGGTAGGTAGTTCTCTAATGAAAGCTGACTTCTGGTCAGTGCTTTTTTCTAATAGTGATGGAGGGGCTACTGACAATCCTCCAGACATGACATCAGGGTTCTTCCTGTGAAAGCCCCTCCATTCTGTGACAGAAGTTGGAGCTGATGTCACCTTTTTAATGATCTGTCTTTGTTTCTCCTGAAAATAACCCAAGACACACTCCAAGCTCACATACGTGACAGTTGTTATACTCACTAATCATGGAGTATGATGACATTTTGCATTTTGATTAACATATGCAAGTATGACAAAATGTGCTACCCACGTTACCTACTGCATCATACTAATGCTGACCTTGCTATATTGCATATCAGTTTTTAACCTCAATCACCTCCTAAATACAGCAGGCTATGTGATGTTGAATGCAAAAGTTGAACCAGGGTGGGTTCATCCAGAGCATTATACACCCCAATTCCCAAAGCTAAAGCATCTCTTCATATTATTGTGTGCAGATATAGTGATCATAAGTGGGCAATAAGTTCTTTCAGTATAGATGATTTCTCTAGATGGAACGGAGAACCTTGGAGAGAAACTGAATGGAAGGTAAATAGAGAGACAATTCCTGGCAGGGTGGAAAGAAGTATTTTCAAGTCCCCAGGGCATCAAATAAGCTTCCTATTGACAGCAGAGGACAGGCAGTTTACCACATGTTAAGGAAGCATAACCCTTAGGCAGAGAGAGTGAAGTCAAAGGGAACAAACAAACAAAGTGAAAGACCTCCTGGCAAGTATGTTGGCAGTGTGTCTAGTCAAGAGAGCAGTCAGTCAGAAACTGTTGTGTTGGTCTGCTCCTTAAAAGGCTCGTCAGGGCTCAGTGGTGCAATAGGGCCTTTACAGAGCATTGTGACTTTGTAGGTCTGCCTCAGACTACACATGAAAGAAACATAAGGTGGTATTTAAATATTCTCTCCTAGACTATCACAAAGTCCAGAACTAAGAAGTGAGCTAGGTTAAGTACGCATTGAGAAAAAGGATGTGAAGCTACTGAAAGATGTTGAAGTTTGAGAGCCTACTTTATAGTGGAATCAAGAGGTTGGAAAATGTGGTAAGCACGTTGACTATCTGTATAGGAGGGACAGGCAAAACTGTAGGATTTTGTTTATATGTTTGCTATTATAATATTTCGATTTCTGACTGTGCTCATCACTCTCTTATTTTTTTTCTTAAAAAAAAGAATTTTTTTTTGTATCATTTTATGTTCTTTTCTCGTAATGGTGGCCTAGAATAGGAGAAGCTCTGTGTCACAATATATTAGTTTTTTGTTTTTTCTTCAAAGATGTTGTAATCAGCTTTAAATGGTGTTCTAATTCGGTATTTCTCAACCTTTACTGTCTCTCCTTCCAATTTTTCCTTTGCAAGGTTTTTGATGACAATAACGATGAGAAGAGTGGCGAGGGACTCCCTTGATAAAACATGTACAGATACTGTTGTGATGTGAGATTTTACATATAACTTGATGAATATTTTGTATGCCTTTATTTGTAATTTTGGCAAAGCAATGTAATTTAGTGTTTACCCCCCCCCCCCCCCCCCTCCCCTTGTGGAATGGGTCTGTTTGAATTCTACGACAGGATTTGGGGGATGTGTCTTAAACCAGTTTGCTGAGTGTTTCTTTGCTAAAGATATTTCTACCCCCGCAAATGGGCTAAGGTGTACTTTAACATATGGTTTGGGGGCAGGTGTTAAGATGTTCTATTCCCCCATTGGTCTGAAGTATAGCTGTTTGGAATTGGCTTGTCTCAGAAGCCTTTAAGTACTATGACACCCTATTGGCTGTAGGGGTTGGACAGAAAATCTATATATTTACTTGTTTAACCTCACACTCTCTCTCTTACTAACCAACATATGATGAAGAAGTATCACTCTCTTGCTAACCTGTGATGATGAAGACAACACAATGAAGAGCACAGCTCAGCAGCCATTTTGAATAGACATGTGGCTGAAAGCTGAGCACTAATGATGCCTTAACTAGAGACATTTAAGTAACTACAAGTCTGTGTGCCACCTGAACTACATATCATCATTTAATCAGGTTGTGTGGTTGCCAATATTCAAATATACTTTGTATTTTGTTATTATTTATGAATATTATCAATAATACATTATCTTATGTGTAACTTAACTTCTGCTTGTCTTTTTACTACATCTAATTGCCTGAGGTTATAGATATAGAAGGGAAGGTGGGGATAATTTATATACAATAGTACCTTATAAACAGTGGTAAGTCTGTGAGATTAGGCATTCTAAGGCCACATATTAATAATACAATAGGGGAAAGTAGAGCAATATATATTACTCTACCAAGACAAAACAGATACAAATGGGGATAAATATTGCACAGTGCTGTTGATCGCTTAGATAATCTACTTGCACATTCACTAACATGAATGTATGATCTAAAAATGGATCAAAACGCAGTGGTTGAGAAACATGTTTCTACTCCATTTTATTGCTTTTTGTTGTTTTGTATTATTTAGGTTAACTGCACCTCCATTTGGAGAAATAAAGATAAAGAAAGTGAAAGAAAAACACGTTTGAAGGCACCAATCTGACAGATAAAGAGGGTGGGGCAACAGTTCAAAGTTGCATTCTTGCAATGCTTCCACTTGCATGCTTCCTGTGCACTGTGTTTGGTGGGGCATTGTCAGGATTAAAATAGACTGCAAGGGACAATTTTTCAGGACACTTGTCAGCAATGGCGTCAGAATCAAGGTCTCATCAACAGTACCTGATGTTACTCCTTCATTGGTGGGCACCCTTCATACATTACCTCCCACATTCTAAAGATGTATGTATGTCCTGAATTGGCCAAAACGGAGGGATCTCCATTCAATGTTTTACTTTTCATACTGCACTTTGATTAAGCAGAACTTAAAATGGATGGATGGATGAATCTTGTTCTTGGGATGAATGTTATTCATTGACCAGCAAATATCAAAAAACAAAACGTGTCCTTCTTAGTCAATTTACTTTTTTAAGTGCTCATTATTACAGAACACGTTTGCCTTACAGCTCCACAATCTTAGGTTCAGATTGAAGCCTGGGCATAGCTTATGTGAGGTTTCCATGTCATCACCATGTTTGCGTGAGTTTTTCTTAAGGTACTTTAGTTTTCACCTCTCATCACAAAGCACTGCATTCAGATTAAGTTGATTATCAAATATGAATTGGTCTGATATGAGTAAGTGGTAGTATTTGTATCGGCCCTGTGCACTCCAGGGTTAATTCCCATTTTTTTGTCTGGGATTTTTGAGATGTGCACTGGCTTCCCCTGACCATGAACTGAAGAATCAATTTAGAAATTGATAGATGGTTCATTTGAATTATCTTTATCATCATTTGGGAAAGATCAATACCCAACATCCATGTCTTTCTATAGAGGTACAGCTCATCCAGATTTGCTACAAACTTAACAGCTTTAAAGGGTGCAGACCAGGTAGTACCTTCTTCTTCTTTCGGCTGCTCTCATTAGGGGTTGCCACAGCGGATCAATTTCTTCCATATATTTCTGTCCTCTGCATCTTGTTCTGTTACACCCATCACCTGCATGTCCTCTCTTACCACATCCATAAACCTTCTCTTAGGCCTTCCTCTTTTCCTCTTCCCTGACAGCTCTATCCTTAGCATCCTTTTCCCAATATACCCAGCATCTCTCCTCTGCACATGTTCAAACCAACGCAATCTCGCCTCTCTGACTTTGTCTCCAAACCATCCAACTTGAGCTGACCCTCTAATGTACTCATTTTTAATCCTATCCATCCCCGTCACACCCAATGCAAATCTTAGCATTTTTAACTCTGCCACCTCCAGCTCTGTCTCCTGCTTTCTGGTCAGTGCCACCGTCTCCAACCCATAAAACATAGCTAGTCTCACTACCGTCCTGTAGACCTTCCCTTTCACTCTTGCTGATACCCATCTGTCACAAATTACTCTTGACACTCTTCTTCACCCATTCCACCCTGCCTGCACTCTCTTTTTCACCTCTCTTCCACAATCCCGATTACTCTGTACTGTTGATCCCAAGTATTTAAACTCATCCACCTTCACCAACTCTACTCCTTGCATCCTCACCATTCCACTGACCTCCCTCTCATTTACACACATGTATTCTGTCTTGTTCCTACTGACCTTCATTCCTCTCCTCTCTAGAGCATATCTCCACCTCTCCAGGGTCTCCTCAACCTGCTCCCTACTCTCGCTACAGATCACGATGTCATCAGTAAACATCATAGTCCACTGGGACTCCTGTCTAATCTGGTCTGTCAACCTGTCCATCACCATTGCAAATAAGAAAGGGCTCAGAGCCTATCCCTGATGTAATGCCACCTCCACCTTGAATGCATCTGTTATTCCTACCACAGACCTCACCACAGTCACTCTTCCCTCGTACATATCCTGTACAACTCTTACGTACTTCTCTGCCACTCACAACTTCCTCATACTATGCCACAACTCCTCTCGAGGCACCCTGTCATATGCTTTCTCCAGGTCCACAAAGACGTGATGCAACTCCTTCTGGCCTTCTCTATACTTCTCCATCAACACCATCAGAGCAAACATCGCATCTGTGGTGCTCTTTCTTGGCATGAAACCATACTGCTGCTCACTAATCATCACCTCACTTCTTAACCTAGCTTCCACTACTCTTTCCCATAACTTCATGCTGTGGCTCATCAATTTTATCCCCCTGTAGTTACTACAGTGCTGCACATCCCCCTTATTCTTAAATATCGACACCAGTAAACTTCTTCTCCACTCCTCAGGCATCCTCTCACTTTCCAAGATTCCATTAAACAATCTGGTTAAAAACTCCACTGCCATCTCTCCGAAACAGACCAGGTAGTACCAGCAAGTAAGAATTTCACTACACCCTGTACATGTGACAATAATAATCTAGTATGCCTATAAAGATGTGACATAAAATAGGCAACACACGATTATTTAGTTTGTAGATTGTCTGACTCATCACTAACAACCAAGATAATAAGATGTATCTGCTCTTTAATGCCCATATTTCTTATTGTCCTGATCTCTGTCTTAAAGTATCCTATAAATTAGTAGGAATGCTGACAGACAGGGATGCACTCTTCAAGGAAAATTATGCTTCTGGTACTTTATTAAATAATTACTGTAGCTTAGTTGACTGATCCTGTTAAATAATTAAGGGACAAGGGGAATCTTCTTTGAGGCCTCAGGGTGGCCAAATCTATACTTATCTGCACTTACCTTTAGCTTAAGGAATGCATTCTCTAGTGTATGCCTCTGCTTTAAAAGACTGAGATATGTTCTACATTTTCTGCCTTTGACTGATCTATAAACCTCATTATAAATGACAGCATGATCTGGTAAGTGATTCTGTAACACACTTGCTACTTGGCTAGTGGTGTGTCAGGAGACGAGGGAAGAAGTGAAATTACCTTTCATCCTAGTAAGTACTCACACTAGCTCATGTGTTAATCATATCTCAGTTTCTGAATCTTGTGTGCGCTAGTCTCATTCATTTACTTTTTGCACCTCTCTTGGCTTCTCTTAGTTGAGGAGATGTATTTCCCCCTTTCATCTTTCCTTGGGTGGTGGAAAGGGAATCTCAAACTTATTTGAAAACATTCACTGATCCATGGACATCTCATGCATGCTGTGTGAACTTTATGTAAATATAACAAACCTTTGTTTTCCATAATCTTTCACTCATATCTACTGAATGTTCCAGGTATGCAAAATTATATTACACTGGTGAAAATGAAAATTGAAATACCATGAAGACATCTTCACATTGCACAGTATTCCTTATGTTGGTTATCTGTTAATGACAAATGTGCTTTGTGATTTTTCAGGTAAGGAAGACTGAAGCTTTGAGGCATGGTGGTTATACATATTGTGGCAGCAGAGAATAGTGACAGGTTGCATAACCATTAGCAAATGCAAGTTAGAATTTTTCTGCTCTCGGCACCTGCTAAAATAATAATAATATAAAATAATAATAACTCTATAAACCTATATGCATATGGATATAATTGTAAGTGATAGTATCTGTAAAGGTGATTAACTCATTGAGAAAACAATGGAAGAGGACTCGGCTAATGTATTTTTGAAAAAAAAAACCTTAATTGAATTTTCACACTGTATTGAGCAGGTTGAGGAAATCCTGGAGAGGTGGAGATATGCTCTAGAGAGGAGAGGAATGCAGGTCAGTAGGAACAAGACAGAATACATGTGTGTAAATGAGAGGGAGGTTAGTGGAATGGTGAGGATGCAAGGAGTAGAGTTGGTGAAGGTGGATGAGTTTAAGTACTTGGGATCAACAGTAGAGTAATCGGGATTGTGGAAGAGAGGTGAAAAAGAGAGTGCAGGCAGGGTGGAATGGGTGGAGAAGAGTGTCAGGAGTAATTTGTGACAGATGGATATCAGCAAGAGTGAAAGGGAAGGTCTACAGGATGGTAGTGAGACCAGCTATGTTATATGGGTTGGAGACAGTGGCACTGACCAGAAAGCAGGCGACAGAACTGGAGGTGGCAGAGTTAAAGATGCTAAGATTTGCATTGGGTGTGACGGGGATGGATAGGATTAGAAATGAGTACATTAGAGGGTCAGCTCAAGTTGGATGGTTTGGAGATAAAGTCAGATAGGTGAGATTGCGTTGGTTTGGACATGTGCAGAGGAGAGATGCTGGGTATATTGGGAAAAGGATGCTAAGGATAGATCTGCCAGGCAAGAGAAAAAGAGGAAGGCCTAAGAGAAGGTTTATGGATGTGGTAAGAGAGGGCATGCAGGTGATGGATGTAACAGAACAAGATGAAGAGGACAGAAAGATATGGAAGAAATTGATCCGCTGTGGCAACCCCTAACGGGAGCAGCCAAAAAAAGAAGAAGGTACTACCTGGTCTGCACCCTTTAAAGCTGTTAAGTTTGTAGCAAATCTGGATGAGCTATACCTCTATAGAAAGACATGGTTCATTTGAATTATCTTTATCATCATTTGGGAAAGATCAATACCCAACATCCATCTATCAATTTCTAAATTGATTCTTCAGTTCATGGTCAGGGGAAGCCAGTGCACATCTCAAAAATCCCAGACAAAAAGATGGGAATTAACCCTGGAGTGCACAGGGCCGATACACATACCACCACTTACTCATATCAGACCAATTCAGATTTGACAATCAACTTAATCTGAACGCAGTGCTTTGTGATGAGAGGTGAAAATAAAAGTTTAAATACTTGGGATCAATGGTACAGAGTAATGGGGATTGTGGAAGAGAGGTGCAAAAGAGAGTGCAGGCAGGGTGGAATGGGTGGAGAAAAGTGTCAGGAGTGATTTGTGACAGATGGATATCAGAAAGAGTGAAAGGGAAGGTCTACAGGACAGTAGTGAGACCAGCTATGTTATATGGGTTGGAGACGGTGGCACTGACCAGAAAGCCAGAGCTGGAGGTAGCAGAGTTAAAGATGCTAAGATTTGCACTGGGTGTGACGAGGATGGACAGGATTAGAAATGAGTACATTAGAGGGTCAGCTCAAGACGGTTGGGAGACAAAGTCAGAGAGGCGAGATTGCGTTGGTTTGGACATGTGCAGAGGAGAGATGCTGGGTATATTGGGAGAAGGATGGTAAGGATAGAGCTGCCAGGCAAGAGAAAAAGAGGAAAGCCTAAGAGAAGGTTTATAGCTGTGGTGAGAGAGAACATGCAGGTGATGGATGTAAAAGAACAAGATGCAGAGGACAGAAAGATATGGAAGAAGATGATCCGCTGTGGCAACTCCTAACGGGAGCAGCCAAAAGAAGAAGAAGAAGATTGAATATTGCACACCTTTTTACTCAACAGATCATGCTCTGCAGGCAGATAACAGCCTGTTGCAATAGCTGTTGGATTATTAGATGAGCCAAATCATTAGTAACTTTGAAACGTTGCACAGCGGAGTTAATGGTAAACCTCCATTGAACAACATGTGTGACATCAACAGACCAGTCATGAGACTGTAGGGAAGGAAAATAAACATAAACCACATTGTGATCATAGATCAAAGAGCAACAGCCACACAAGTCAATTCTGTAACATATAGTATCTTAAGATAGACAGAAAGCCAAAAGGTGCACTATTATAGAGGTGTCCCTGCTGGGCAAAGTCCCCGGTTGTCTGCCACTATATATATATATATATATATATATATATATATATATATATATATATATATATATACACTGCTCAAAAAATGAAGTCAGGCTCTCAAGCCACCCTCATGAAGTCTGTTTCTGATTGTTTGGCATGCTGGAGATCATTTTGTAGGGCTCTCGCAGTGCTCATCCTGTTCCTCCTTGCCCAAAGGAGCAGATACCGATACTGCTGATGGGTTAAGGACCTTTTACAGCCCTGTCCAGCTATCCTAGAGTAACTGCCTGTCTCCTGGAATTTCCTTCATGCCCTTGAGACTGTGGCTGGGAGACACAGCAAACCTTCTGGCAATGGCACGTATTGATGTGCTGTCCTGGAAAAGTTTAGACTACCTGTGCAACCTCTGTAGGGTCCAGGTATTGCCTCATGCTACCAGTAGTAACACTGACTGTAGCCAAATGCAAAAGTAGTTAAAAAACAGTCAGAAAAGATGAGGAGGGAAAAATGTCAGTGGCCTCTACCTGTTAAACCATTCCTGTTTTTGGGGTCGTCTCATTGTTGCCCATCTAGTGCACCTGTTGTTAATTTCATTAACACCAAAGCAGCTGAAAGTGATTAACAACCCCCTCTGCTACTTAACTGACTAGATCAATATCCCAGAAGTTTCATTGACTTGATGTTATACTCTGATTAAAAAGTGTCCTTTAATTTTTTGAGCAGTATATACATTGTGGAAATACTTCGTGTATGAAGGAAAAATGAAGCTCCACAAAAAGAAGTTTTGGTGACCGTCCCCATATATTGTCCAACGGACAAAAATAAAGCAAAAAAAACAGTTGCAATGATCAAAAGTACTTGTAATTGTAGCATTTGACAATTTACATGAAACCAAATGACATTTATATACAGTTTATTGAATTGAGGACAGAAAGTGGTTGGCAGGAAATGACATCAAAAACAGGAGACGGAAGCGACATCATCTTTGAAGGAACCGGAAGTGATGTCGTCATTGGTGGCCGGAAGTGACGTCATAAATGGCGCCAGAAGTGATGTCTTGGCAGCCATTTTGGAACCCGGAATTGAAGGGTCTTATTTTTCTTCGGTTTTCCTGCTGGGAGATTAAGAGATTTGGGTAAGTACCATGTGACAACCCCTTGTCTCGCGATGTTTCACTCACCTTCAGGCTTTTTGACTGCCTGTGTGTGACAACATATATGTAATATATATATATATATATATATATATATATATATATATATATATATATATATATATATCTATACTAATTAATAAAAGGCAAAGCCCTCACTGACTCACTGACTGACTGACTCACTCATCACTAATTGTCCAACTTCCCGTGTAGGTGGAAGGCTAAAATTTGGCAGGCTGATTCCTTACAGCTTACTTACAAAAGTTAGGCAGGTTTCATTTCGAAATTCAACGCGTAATGGTCATAACTGGAACCTCATTTTTGACAATATACTGTAATGGACGGCAGCTTGATGGCCGTGGGAGGCGGAGTTCAGTGTCACGTCATCACGCCTCCCACGTAATCACGTGAAAAGACTGTGAACTGAGTAAGGAGAAATGAAGGAAGAGCCGCAAACAGCGAAGAACAAAAAATTAATTAAACAATTGAGAAGGGAGCGAGTGAAGCATACAAGCATCTTCATAAGGGAAACAAAGCACGGTGTAAAACGTAAGTTTAAATTAAGTTTATTGAAACGCTCCCGTTGCGGATTGCAATAACATATTCGCGAGATAAAAGAACTCAGTAGGGAGAAATGAAGGAAGAGCCGCAAACTGCGAAGAACAAAAAATTCATTAAACAATTGAGAAGGGAGCGAAACAATAAGAAGCCAGCGAGTGAAGCATACAAGCATGTTTATAAGGGAAACAAAGCACGGTGTAAAACGTAAGTTTAAATTAAGTTTATTGAAACGCTCCCGCTGCGGATTGTAATAACATATTCGCGAGATAAAAGTTTAATGAGAAGACACGAGGTATAAACGAACCACACGCCGTAGCGCAACGTTAGGGGCAACAGTTTCAACCATTCTATGATCTACTTCTCGCAACTGAAAGACGGCACATGGCGGATGTTAGCCAACTTGCTGACCGCAACGTTAGGGGCTTCAACTCTGGCGCTGACGATAGAGATTAGATTCCCGAGAGGGGATGAAGTGAGTGTGTATGCCTGATGAGCCCAGAATTAGAGAGAAACACGTGTCGCATACTCTTTGCATTATTTGAAAGTAAACTATTAAAACCATTCTATGATCAGCTTCTGGGAACAGAAAGAGGGCACGTGGCGGATGTAACGCGACTTCCTCACCAACCACAAGCGTTACCTGGCAGGTAACCACCCATACAGTCAGATTGTGATTCAGAAAACGAATGCCATGAATGTAATTACCACGATCTACATACTGTCAAATAAACGAAACACACACCGTAGCGCGACAGCTGTGAAAAGCGAGGTTCAGAAAAAAACAGATCCTTAACAAATTGTTATTGGTATACTGTATTTTCGATCCGTTTAAAAAGGTTTTCTTTTCTTAAAAAATTAAAAGCAGTACTTCGCCGCAACGAAGCGCGAGAATTTGGCTATATATATCTGCTTCTCACACTTAAAAGAGGGCACGTGGCGGATTTTAGACGACTTCATGACCAAACATTACTGTTACCTGCCAGGTTGGGTTACCACTTTTAATACAAAAAAATAAGGGACGCATACTGCAGCGGGTGCCACATCCCAGTGCCAACACTTTGCAGACTGTACTTAAAAGACCCGCCCTCCTCACTGGACAGTTAAAAAGACCAATCAAACTAACGATGACGTCAAGTATTACCCAATCAAAAGTAGGAAAGTAGGCATCTTCATAAAATGCGTGTGGGATGATTTGCATGAGGCGCTGCTTTAAAAAATATGATAAAAAAAATACGGGATAAATCCCGTCCCGTATTGATTCAAAACAGGACGCGCAATTTCATTCTCAAATACGGGACGATTCCGTATTTTAAAGGACGGGTGGCAACCCTACAGTGTCAGGTAACCACCCATACAATCAGATTGTGATTCAGACTAGGAATGCAATGAATGTAATTACCCCGATCTACATACAAGGCGAAAGTCTTGCAACATTCAAAGATGATGGTTTGGGATAAGTACACCATAGAACATAAAAGAGCTTA